>NC_134862.1:55328392-55928392 GCF_049852395.1 Peromyscus maniculatus bairdii
ATACAGGGGGAAATTGATGGCCATTTATTATTAAATTTATAGGGAGAATGGTAGGAAAAGCTTAGGGAAAGACAGGGAAAAGAAAGGGCAATAGAAATATTGATGCAGAGAGAGAGAGAGAGAGAGAGAGAGAGAGAGAGAGAGAGAGAGAGAGAGAGAGAGAGAGAGAGAGAGAGAGAGATCCTTAGAGGTATGAGATCAGCAAAGTTTCCTGTCTCCAGTTTCAGTGAAGAGACAAAAGTAGGATGGAAGTAGGCAGTCATGCTACTAAATGAAAAAAATTCATAAATGAAGTAGGCAGGTTACTAACTGAATTCTGAATTCAACTTCCTAGCGGATGGGGCTTTAAATCCATAGATACATAGAATTACAATGGAGGCAATAGCCAATATCTTTATATCCTTAAGCATGTTACTTTTCTTTTTGTAGATTTTGCCTTAGATTAGTCTCTTTTAGGATTTAGAACAGTATTTCCTCTGTAATGTAACATGGATTTTAAATTAAATGAGGTTCATAACCTTGTCTGGACATCAGTGGTGTTCACTGTCTGCATCAAATTGTTAGGGAGATAGTTAGATATTAGCAGTAACAGTTTGAAGGTCATTTGGGGTTGGCCACTTTCTCATATGGGGAAGCTTATAAAAACCAAGAATTTAAATTGAAGGACTCTGGTTACTGGTGATAAAAATGGGTTGTGAGTGATGTCTCTGACCCTGGGTGGAGACATGACATTTTGAACTGCCCTAAAAATAATAAGATTGCTATATAGCTATAGGCCTTCTGATTTAAAAGAAAAGACACATTATTTCCCCTTCCATTAAAAAATAATTCAAATGGGTTTCACAGCCCTATTTGCTGAAGATGCTGCCCTTTCTCCAATGTATATTTTTGGTGCCTTTGTCAAAAATCAGATAGCTGAGTCCAATATTCTATTGTATCTGTCTGTCTGTCCTTGTGTTAGACCATACTATTTTTATAACTACATCTCTGTAAAACAACTAGAGATCCAATGTGATACTTCCCAACACATTCATTTGTTCAGGTCTTTATGGTTGTCCTTCATGTTTCATATCATGCCTTTATATAAACTTTAGTATTATGTTTAAATATCTGTAAATAGCAGCTCTAGAGCTGGGTGGTGGCATACACCTTTAATCTCAGCACTTGGGAGGCAGAGGCAAGCAGATCCCTGTGAGTTTGAGGCCAAGCTGGGCTACAAAGTGAGTTCCAGGAAAGGCTCCAAAGCTACACAGAGAAACCCAGTCTCAAAAAAAAGCAGCCCTAGAATTTTGATAGAGTTTGCTTAGAATCTGTAGATTGATTTTGTAAAGGTCATATATATATATATATATATATATATATATATATATATGTCATATATATATATATATATATATATATAATATCCCATCTTCAGTTTCTCCTCCCTCCCTCTCCTAGTCTTTCTCTCCCTTCCCACAGATTCAGCCCTCTCTGTCTTCCCTCAGAATAGAGCATGTCTCACAGGGACATCAAGCAAACACAGTACAACAAGCTGCAATAAGACCAGACATATATCATCACATCAAGGGTAGACAAGGAAACCCAATAGGAAGAAAACTGTCCCACAAGTAGGAAAAGAGTCAGAAATTGCTCCCACTCTCACTATTAGGAATTTCACAGGAACATCAAGTTACTCAGCCATATGCAGAGGACCCAGATCAGATCCCTACAAACTCCCTGACCTCTGACAGCCCCCATGAATCCCAGTCAATTGATTCTGTTGGCCTTGTTCTGGTAGGGTCCCTGACCTCTCTCATTCCTTTAATCCTTCCCCCACTTTCTTGCAGGGCTCTTCGAGCTCCACTTACTGTTTGACTCTGGGGTTCTGCATCTGCTCTTGTCTTTGTTGAGCATTCAGCTCCTTTCCCAGAACACTCTGCAGGCAGGGCAAATGTTAGGTCCAAAGTTTTGTTTCTCAGTTCGTGTCCCAATGTCTCCACTTGAGGCCTTTTCCAGTTATAAAAGATATCTGGTTCAGATTCTGTGTCCCCCATTACTAGGAGTCTTTTCTAGGATTACTCTCATAGATAACATGGAGTTTCCATTGCACTACATTTCCACCTTGCCTGCAAATGCCCACCCAATTCCAATCTTTTCTCCCAGTATTTATTCCCTACTCCAATTGATATATCCTGTTCCCAACCCATCTCCACCTGGCTCCAGTCCAACAGCAAACATCTATTCTATTTCCTCTTCCCAGGGATAACCTTGCATCTCCAATTAGGCCCTTCTTGTTTACTACTTAGTGTCTCTTGGTCTGTGGACCATTGAAAGATTATCTTTTACTTTACCGCTAATATCCACTTAAAAGTGATTACCATATTTGTCTTTCTGGGTCTAGGTTAGCTCACTCAGGATGATTTTTCTCAAGTTTCATATAATTGCCTGAAAATTTCACGATGTCATTGTTTTTAACAGCTGTCTAATTCTCCATTGTGTAGTGTACCACAGTTTCTTTATCCATTCATTGGTTGAGGGATATCCGGGTTGTTTCCAGTTTCTGGTTATTATGAATAAAGCTGATATGAACATAGTTGAACAAATGTTCTTGTCGTATAATCGAGAGTCATTTGGCTGTATCCCCAGAAGTGGTATAGCTGGGTCTAGTGGTAGATCAATTCCCAATTTTCTGAGAAACTGTCATTTTGAATTAAAAAGTGGCCGTACAAATTTGCACTCCCACCAGCAGTAGAGGAATGTTGTCCCCATTCTTCACATCCTCTCCAGTATGAGCTGTCTTGTGTTTTTGATCTTAGCCATTCTGATAGGTGTAAAATAGAATCTCAAAGTCATTTTGATTTGCATTTCCCTGATGGGTAAGGATGCTGAATATTTCTTTAAATGTTTTTCAACCATTTTTAGTTTCTTTTTTTAAGTATTCTCTGTGTATTGGGCGGTGGTGGCACATGCCTTTAATCCCAACACTCGAGAGGCAGAGGCAGGCAGATATCAGTGAGTTCGAGGCCAGCCTGGTCTACAAATTGAGTTCTAAGACAGCCACTACTGTTACACAGAAAAACCTGTCTTGAAAAGAAACAGAAACAAAACAGAAAAAAAGAACTCTCTGTTTAGATCTGTAACCCATGTTTCATTGGATTATTTGGTTTGTTGATGTCTAGTTTCCTAAATTTTTATATTTTTTGGATATTAGCCTTCTATCAAATATGGAGTTACTGAAAATATTTTCTAATTCTCTAGGCTGCCTTTTGTCCTATTGATGGTGTACTTTTGTCTTACAGATCATTTCAGTCTCATGAGGTCCCAGTTATTATTATAGATATTAGTGTTTGTCTATAGGATTTCTGTTCAGGTAGTTGTCTCCTATGCCAATTTGTTCAAGGCTCTTCCTCACTTTCTCTTCTATCAAATTCAATGTATCTGTTTCTCTGTGTAGCTTTGGCACCTTTCCTGGAACTCACTCTGTAGCCCAGGCTGGCTTCAAACTCACAGAGATCCATCTGCCTCTCCTTCTTGAGTGCTGGGATTAAGGGCATGTGCCACCACAGCCCAGCTAGTGTATCTGATTGTATGTTGAGGTCTTTAATCCACTTGGACCAGACATTTGTGAATGGAGATAACTTTGGATCTATTTGCATTCTTCTACATGCCCACCTCCAGCACCATTTGTTGAAGATGCTTAGTTTTTCCTTTGTATAATTTTGGATTCGTTGTTAAAAATCATGTGTCAATAGGTGTGTGGATTTACATCTTGGTCTTTGATTTGATTCCATTGGTTCATTTGTCTATGTTTATGCCAATGCCATGCAGTTTTGATGACCATACATCTGTAGTAGAGCTTGTAATCAGAGATGGTGATACCTCTGGAAGTTCTTCGATTGTACAGAATGTTTTAGCTATCCTGGGTGTTTTGTTTCTCTATATAAAGTTAAGTATTGTTCTTTCAAGGTCTGCAAAGAATCATAGTGAAATTTTATTGGGAATTGCTTTTAATCTGTAGATTGCTTTTGGTAGGATGTCCATTCTTACTATATTAATTTCACCAATTCATGAGCATGGGTGATCTTTCCATCTTCTGATATCTTCTTCAATTCCCTTCCACAAAGACTTGATGATTTATCATATAGGTCTTTCACTTGCTTGGTTAGAGTAACCACAAGATATTTTACATTAATTGTGGCAATTATGAAGGGTGTTGTTTCCCTGATTTCTTTGTCAGCCCATTTATCGTTTGTATACAGGAAGGCTACTGATTTGTTGTTGTTGTTGTTAATCCTGTATCCAACCACACCTCTGATGGTATTTATTAGCTGTAGGATAACTCTGGTAGAATTTTTGAGTCTCTTATGTATATTATCATATATCTAAAAATACAAATACGTTGAATTCTTCCTTTCCAATTTGTATACACTAGAACTGATTTAGTTGTCATATTGCTCTAGCTAGAACTTCAAGTCCTATGTTGAAGATACATGGAGAGAATAGATAGCCTTGTCTTAATCCTTATTTTAGTGTAAGTACTTTGAGTTTCTCTGCATTTAATTTGATGCCAGCTATAGGCTTGCTATAAATTGTGTTTATTATGTTTAGATATGTCCTTGTATCCCTGATCTCTCCAATATTTTACCATGAAGGGGTGCTGGCTTTTTTTTCAAAGGCTTTTTCAGCATCTAATAAGATGATTATGTGGTTTTTGTTCTTTCAGTTTGTTTATATGATAGATTACATTGACAAATTTTTCTAGATTGAACAATTTCTCGGATGAAGCCCACTTGATCATGGTGGATGACATTTTTCATGTGTTCTCAGATTCAGTTTGCAAGTATTTTACAGAATATTTTTGTATCAATGTTCATAGGGGAAATTGATTTATAATTCTCTTTCTTTTTTTAATATTTGTGTGGTTGAGGTATCAGGGTGATAGTGGCCTCATAAAATGAATTTGGCAATGATCCTTCTGTTTCTATTTTGAGGAATAATTTGAGTAGTATTGATATTAGATTTTTTTAATTTCTGGTAGTATTATGCACTAAAACTGTCTGGCCTTGTGCTTGCTTTATTAATTAATTAATTAATTAATTAATTTATTTCAGAGACTCTTAATGACTGCTCCTATTTCCTTAGCCATGATAGATGTATTTGAATTGTTTTTTTGGGTCTTGATTCAACTTTAATAAATGGTATGTGTCTAGAAAAATTGTCCATTTATTTTAGATTTTTCCATTTTGTGGAGTATAGGTTTTTTAAATTTGATCTTGTGGTGATATTGTGTTCCCCAATATATTGTACACCCTAATAAACTTATCTGGGGTCAGAGAATAGAACAGCCACCAGATTAGACATAGAGGCCAGAAAATGTTGGCACACATGCCTTTAATCCTAGCACTCCAGAGGCAAAGATTCATCTGGATCTCTGTGTTCAAGGCCACACTGGAAACAGCCAGGCATTGCGACACATGCTTTCAATCTCAGAAAGTGATGGCAGAGAGCAGAAAGGTAGATAAGGCATGAGGACCAAGAACTAGGGCCTTTTTAAGCTTTTAGCTTTTGAGTAGCAGTTCAGCTGAAATACATTCAGATAAGGACACAGAGGCTTCCAGTTTGAGGACACATGATCAGCCAAGGAATTGGTGAGATGAGGTTGGCTGTGGCCTGTTCTGTTTCTCTGATCATTAGGCATTCACCCAAATACCTGGCCCCAGGTGTGTTTTTATTAATAAGACCTTTTAGGATGCATGTTGCATGATCTAATTATTGTTCATATTTTATTGTTGTCTGTTGTTATGTCACCTTTGCTGTTTCTGATTTTGTTAACTTGGATATTCTCTCTTTGTCTTTTAGGTTGTTTGGATAAGTATTTTTCTATCTTGTTGATTTTCTTCAAGATCCAACCCTTTGTTTCATTGATTTACAGTGTTGTTCTTTTTGTTGCTATTTTATTTATTTCAGCCCTCAGTTTCATTTTTTTCCTGCCATGTACTCCTCTTGGGTGCATTTGCTTATTTTTGTTCTAGAGTTTTCAGGTATGCCATTAAGGTGCTAAAAAGATGTCTCTGTAATTTCTTCATGAAAGTACTTACCACTATGAACTTTCCTCTTGATTCCACTGTCATTGTGTCCCATAAGTTTCAGTATGCTGTGACTTCATTTCATTCAATTCTAGGAAGTGTTTAATGTCTTTTCTTCTTCTTCTTCTTCTTCTTCTTCTTCTTCTTCTTCTTCTTCTTCTTCTTCTTCTTCTTCTTCTTCGTCTTGACACAATAGTTGTTCAGTAGGAAGTTCAGTTTTCATGTGTTTGTAGGCTTTCTATTATTTCTGTTTTTATTTGTTGATTTCCAGCTTTAATCCATGGTGGTCTGATAGGATACAGAGGTAATTTCAACAGTTTTACTCAGTTGCAAAGCTACTCACATATCATTATGTTTTTGTTAGGATGATATTTCTATTTCAATTAATTTATTTAACTCATTGCCATGTGATTTAAGAATGAAGAGGAATGGGATTAGCAAGAATGAGAGATTAGAGAGAGAGAATGTGTGTGTCTGTGGTATTGGGAATGAATATGATCAAAGTGCATCATGTTCTTGCATGGAAATGGCACAATGAAATCCATTATTATAAATAGTAAATACACATTAATAGGAACATTATTTTTTAAAGGTTGACATATTGAACTCTAAAAGGAGAGTGGTAACGCTTAATGAAGCTTTCTATTGACCATATTATTTTACTCTTGACTATAAATTCTCACTTATACTGGTGTGATTTGATATGGCTTGGTTAATTGTTTGGAAATCACAACACCTTTAAACATTTTTCTTCTTTCCTTTATAAGGAAATCAAACATGAAAGAATGTTCCTTTACCTGGTTAAATCAGATGCAAAGAATCATCTCGCTACATAGTGGCCACACTGATGCTCCCACTGGCTTGTGAGTCACTTTGTGTGTTTCTGTGTTCCTTTGTCCTTAAGATGGTTCAAAATGGTCTGTCTCATTTTTAGACTTTTTAAATGAATTTTTCGTTGTCTTGTCCTATTTTATTAGTTCACAACTTTTTTCTTTGTGCTCTGGAACAAAAAAAATTAGCTCTTCAATGTTGTGTTTTCATTCTAGATACCACTAAAAGTTTCTTAATAAAGAAAATGTATACTAGTAAAACGCTTTCAATTTATAGATTACCCTATTTTTCCAGTATATCCTATTACTTTATTTTCAGATATTTATAGCAGGAAGATGGAGATTAAACATGCAGAATATAAGTAAGTAATTTGAACATGGACAGATTGAAATTATGTATCCAGAAGCCAAGTATTCCTAGAAGCTAACAGACCCTGAAAGAAGCCTAGAAACCTGGAAGAAACTCTTTTACAGACTTGAGAGAAAATATGGCACTCCACAATATCTTCTCAGTGGCAATGGCTTGAGACTTTTTAACTCTGAAACTCTGAGGTAGTACATTACATTTGTGTCCATTTGTTATAATATGGTACATTTTTAAGGCATCCGTGGGACTCCAGTGCACTTTAAAGTAAGTGTTTATTAATTATCATCCAGAATAAAGCAGAGGTTCAGTGGTAGGAGTCTCTTCTATAATGTTTCAAAAGAGATAGGATACAGTCAACAGGCACAAATGAAGTTTGAAAATAGTTCAACACACACACACACACACACACACACACACACACACACACACACACACCCCACAGAGCAGAAATGAATGTTTTCTTCTTACCATCTTTAGACTAGCTACCTAGGAATAAGGTCCCAAAAGGCAGTAAAAGAGTCAGAGACCGCCCCTGCTCCCACTGTTAGGATTCTCACAAGAGGACCTAGCTACACAACTGTAACATATGCAGAGGGCCTAGGTCAGTCCCACTCAGGCTCCCTGGTTGTAAGTCCAGTCTCCACGAGCCTCTACGAGCTCAGGTTAGTTTATTCTGTGGGCTTTCTTATACTGTCCTGGACCCCTCTGGCACCTAGAGTCCTTCCACCCCCTCTTTTACGGGATTCCATGAACTCCACCCAATGTTTGGCTGTGGATCTACATCTGTTTCCATCAGCTGCTTGGTCAAGCTTCTCTGATGACAAAGGGGCTAGGCACCAATCTGGTCACATGAGATGGCCAGTTCAGGCTACATGTCTTCTATTGCTAGGACTGGAGGTCATTCTTGTAGATTCCTGAGAGATTCCCTTGTGCCAGGTTTTTACCTGATCCCTAAGTGCCCCATCTTTCTAGTAATCCCTTTCAGTTCTCTCCCCCTCTGCCCCCACCAACCTGATCATTTATGTTCCCATCCCCACCCATGTTCAGTCCACTGAAGAAATCTATTCTATTTCCTCTATATCTCAAGGATATCTGAGTGTTCTCCCATGAACCCCACTGGTTACTTAGTCTCTCTGGGTCTGTGATTGAAGCATAGTTATCCTTTGTTTTACAGCTCATATCCACTATGAGTGAGAACACACTGTGTTTGTCTTTCTCGACTTGGGTTACCTTACTCAGGATGATTTTCTTTTTATTGTTCCACCTATGTGCCTTCAGATTTCCTTGTGTACTTTTTTTTCTGACAGCTGAGTAATACTCCATTGTGTAAATGTGCTGCTCTCTTTTTTTAATCCGTTACTCAGTTGAGGGGCATCTAGGTTGTTTTCAAGTTCTAGTTATTACAAATAAAGCTGCTATGAACATAGTTGAGAAAGTATCCTTGTGGTATGTTTGAGCATCCTTTGGATTATGACCAAGTGTTATTGCTGGGTCTTGTGGTAGACTGCTTCCCAGTTTTCTGAAAAACCACCACACTGACTTTCAAAGGGGCTGTACAAGTTTGAATCCCACCAGCAATGGAGGATGTTCTCCTTGCTCCACATCCTCTCCAGCATGAACTGTCACTTGTGTTTTTGATCTTAACCATTCCAACATGTTTAAGATGGAATCTGAGTCCTTTGACTTTCATTTCATTGATGGCTAAGGATGTTAAGCATCTCTGTAAGTCTCTCTTGACTGTTTCTGAGTCTTCTATTGAGAATTCTGTTCAGATCTGCACCGCGTTTTTAATTGGATTATTTAGTTTCTTATCTAGTTTTTTGAGTTCTTTATATATTTTGGACATCACCCCTCTGTCAGATTGCGGTTTGTGAAGATCTTTTCCCATTCTGTAGGCAGCTTTTTGTCCTATTAATGGGGTCCTTTGCCTTACAGAAACTTTTTAATTTTGTGAGGTCCCATTTATTAATTCTTGATATTAGTGCCTGCATGATTGGTGTTCTGTTCAAGAAAATTGTCTCCTGTGCCAGTGCATTTGAGCTTATTTCCCACTTTCTCTTCTATCAGATTTAGTGTATCTGGATTTATGTTGAAGTTTTTGATCCAGTTGGACTCGAGTTTTGTGCAGGGTGACAAGTATGGATCTATTTGCATTCTTCTACATGCTGACATACAGTTATGTCAGCACCATTTGTTGAAGACCCTTTCTTTTTCCCATCGTATATTTTTGGCTTCTTTGTCAAAAATCAGTTGTCCACAGGTGTGTGGATTTACATCTGGTTCTTCAGTTGGATTCCATTGATTGACTGGTCTGTTTTTATACCAATACCAGGTGGATTTTTATTACTATAGTTCTATAGTACAGCTTGAAATCAGGGATGGTAATATCTCTCTAAGTTCTTTTGTTGTACAGGATTTTTTTCTAAGCTATTTGGATTTTTTTATTTGTTTGTTTGTTTGTTTTTTCATGTGAAGTTAAGTATTATTGTTTCAAGGTCTGTAAAGAGTTGTATTGGAATTTTAATGTGGAGTGCATTGAATCTGGGGATAGCTTTGGTAAGATGGACATTTTTACTGTGTTAACCCTACCGATCTTTCCATCCCATGATATCATCTTCAATTTCTTTTTCTCAAAGACTTGAAATTATTGTCATATAATTTTTCACTTGCTTAGTTAGAGTAGCACCAAGATATTTTATATTATTTGAGGATATTTTAAAGGGTGCTCACTCTCTGATTTTTTTCTCTGCCTGATTATTCTTTGTATATATGAGGGCTATTGACTTTTTTTTTTTTTAGTTAATCTTGTATCCAGCCACTTGCATAAAGGTGTTTATCAACTTTAGGAGTTCCCTGGTAGTGTTTTGGGGGTTGTTTATGCATACTATCATATCATCTGTGAGTAATGATACTTTGATTTCTGTTTTGTTGCTATCCATGGGAGGACTTCCTTTTTCTGAATAGAAATGGAGGAGGATTAGATGTGTTGAGGGGAGTAGGGGGAGGGACTAAGAGGAGGAGAGAGAAGAGAAATTGTGGTCATATGTAAAATAAATGTATAGATAAATAAATGTGTAAATAAATTTATTTAAAAAAACTATCCAGATAGGCTTAAAATGGATGTATATGTGGAAATAGAGAAAAATGAAAGCTACATGCTAAGAAGGTAAGCAAGTAAGTAGGCGGTCAGGTAAGTAGATAGATAGACAGATTATAGTGTTTAACGGTGAACCCCCATGTTTCTAACAGGACTGCTGTCAAGTTTGAATTTCTTCTGAGTGATAGATAACATATTTTGTTAAAAATATTTATGCTAGCATAGCTCTATCCATAAGAAATTTTCATGATATTCTGTAATGCTGCTTCCCTTTCGTGTTTTAATCATCCATTTCATGCCATCTGAATTTTATCACTGTGTTCTTAAATTGAATCACTGTGTTCTTAAGAAGTTTCATCAAAATTTGAAACTCTCTATTTCTCTGTGAGACCCAAAGTGTACAGTATTCATTTACATTTCAAGATCTGTCTCTCCTGTACACCATGCTTGAAGCTGCTGCATGTACTTGAATAATACTTTATATTCTCAGCACAAGTATGAATTAGAATACATTTACATGGAAATAGAGTAAAATTCAGTAGGAACTCTTTTCATTAAAATCCATGCACAGACACTGATTTCTGATGAATTTTTATTAGAGTTTTCAGCATATTGTAATTAGTCTTATTGAAAAACTTAGATGGACACTAACACACTAAATTTCTAGAGTAAATTATTATTAAAATTTAGAAAAGTAATAGCTTATATACGAATAGAGTGAAAACACATAGCAACCCCCATTGTATATGTTTGAAGAAAAATAGGAATTAAATTATTTCTCAAAATAAAGGACCTTCTGATAAATATTTTCCTAAAATTCTAAAATTATATCCCTGTAATGATTTATGCATAAATTAAAATATGATATGTTTGTTTATTGATAATGATGTTTTATAGTTGAATATAGTTCATTTAAAGTAATATATCCATTCAAACAAAAATGATCTCTTTTAATTTATTGTTCTTTAAAAATTCTTAGCATAGTACCCTAAGTAACTTTGCAATTGTAGTTATTTTGTAAATATATATTTCAGACATCAGTTCTTTAATCTGTTCCACACTTATGAAAATGATCCTCTGAATTCCATATCACTATATTCTTTATTATCTATCTACTTATTAAAGGTTCATATTTTAACTAACTGCCTAATGTGGTATAGATCTATTATTGTCATTGTTATTAATATAACTGCAAATCTATCTTTCATCAACCACCCACCATTTTCTACTTTCATGAACAACAGAGAGACTAAATTGCAAGTGCCCTGTTCATTCCTAATTCCTTACAATATAAAATAAAAATGGGACAAACTGAAGACAATATTTTATTAAAGCAATAAAATTACAACTGGCTTTTAGCATGTTCTTGGATGTAAAACATTATCAGGAATATAAACAAAAAATCCAGAAAATGAAAACTTATTTATTTAATATTATGTCCTCATAATTCTTCCCATCAGGGATGCTACATGAATTATCATGTAATGCTGACTAATTCCTTGTACCCATATCTCTCTTCATAGATAAAAAAACAACATTAATTTGATATTTTAACTTAACTTTTATTGTACTTGGATCTGAAGTGATTAAAGACAGATAAAAGTAATCTAGCCCTCAAGTCAAGGCTCACACTTTGAAGAATTTTACGTTCAGGAAATTAAACAAAACAACAAACTTAATTTTTTTTCTGACATCAGTGGACCTGCCAATTAACATAATTTAGTTAAATTTTGGTACATTTATTTATGATGCTCTTTGACAGTCTTTCCCATGATTAAATACTCAGCTTCATTGCAAGTTTTAACTTATAGTTCTCTTTGTCTGACTTGTACGTTCAGGAGCTGTGTGATTCCCACTTTATTCCCACAAAAAATACAAAGCTGAAAATAATGACAAATTAGTAACACTGTTTAGATATTAGAAGAGTGAGGTCATGGAAAAGATTATAGCTGAAAATTGAAATAAACAAATGAAAACAGTTCACAACACTACACCCATTATAATTCCCTGTAGAAACATGTTCCATGTTCATAGTTCATGACTCTCTAGAAGTTCACTAGGAACATGTCTGAGAAATAAAATCTTCAGTCGGAAGGTTGTTCAGGCTGGACCCATACTTTTCTAAGTTTTATGTTGAGGAAATTGACCTGGTTATTGTAACAAATTCTAGAGAAATATAATCCCTTACTTCAATCAAGAGGGAGGAAAATTGGAATCACTTTAAAATATATTAAGGCTTGTGTTGGATTTTAACAAAGCCTATTTTTAGGAAACATAACAAGGTAAAACATAAGATTTTAAGCAAAGCATATCTTACTGGACATCTATCAAAATATAACTAATTGATATGAGAGAAGAGCTACTTTATCCATCCTGTCTCATATGTTTTAGGTATGAAGAAAACTGAAAAGGATATGTGAAGTTTAAGCAAAGGCTCTTTAGAATTACTAAGTGAATCACAGAGCTCTAGGATACTTCCTTATGCTCTATTTCATCCTAGTGCACTTTAGACCTCCAGAAAGATGCTTCTTTTTCTCAGGAAACCATAGCCTGATAATAAGAAAAATGTATGAGACACACTAACTTGCAGAAAATAGATGAAAGAGAACAAGTCAGAACCAGAGCCAGACTCAGGCATGTCAGTGATTGTCAGACTTGGTGAATTATTTTAAACAACTATGAAGAACATGTGAAATGATGGAATAGATAAAGTATACAATTTGTAAAGTCAGGTGAAAACTATCATCAAGGATATGGAATTGTAGAAAAAAGTCCAAAGAAATTTTACAGATTAAACATAGCAATAGGTAAGAATGAATATAATGATCTTGGTAGATCAGACATGACAGAATAAAAATTCATAGTCTTGAATGTGTCTGTCATTGGTATGGTTTCTATTGTTGTAATCAAATATCATGACCAAAATCAATTTAGGAGTAAAGTGTTTATTTGGCTTACATAATAGATCATCACTGAAGGAAGTCAGGACAGGAACTCACACTGGGTAGAAAACTAAATGTAGGAGCTGATGAAGAGGCCATGGAGAAGTGCTTGCTAGTTTGCTACTTATGGCTTGTTCAGCTGGCTTTCTTATTGCACACATGACCACCAGCCCAGGGGTGGCATTGTCCATAGCTGCCTGGAGCCTCCCACTTCAATCAGTAATATATTGGTTTGTCTTGTCCACCTTTGATGTGGTGATATATTATGTACCCCAATATATTGTTTATCCAAATAAACTTATCTGGGGATCGGAGGACAGAGCCAGCCACTAGATTAGACATAGAGGCCAGACAGTCGTGGCACACCCTTAATCATAACACTTCAGGATGACAGAGATCTGTCTGTATCTCTGTGAATTCAAGGCCTCACTGAGAACAGAGCCAGGCATGGTGGCACACACCTTTAATCCCAGCGCTTGAGATCTCATGTCTTTGCTTAGGAAGGACACATGCCTTTAATCCCAGGAAGTAATATGGCAGGACACAGAAAGGTATATAAGGTGTGCATGAGGAAACAGGAACTCACTCCTTTTAGAAAAGGATTTTGTCTAACTTCAAAAGTCCCCGTAGTCTATCACAGTCTCAACCCTGTTTATTTTTTATTTATTTAGGTTTTTCAAGGGGGAAGAACAAGGGAATCCGTGGCTGATATGTAGAACTGAATGGTATTGTAAAATAAAAAAAAAAAAAAGAATGAAAAAAAAAAAAAAGAAAAGGATTTCATAGGGGTAAGAACTAGTGGCTTGTTCGCTGCCTCTCTGAGCTTTCAGAATTTACTCCAATATCTGGCTCTGGGTTTTTTACTAATAAGACCCTTTAGCATTTTGTGTTATACTTTGATATGATAGCTTTTTGCTTTATCTTATTATATTTTACTTTGTTATATTTTTAAGAATGAATGAGTGAGTGAGTAAGTGAGTGAAAGCCTAGGCACTAGGGTAAAGATTAACAGCTGAGTTATCATTTATATCATCTAGTGGAGAGAAAAATCAGGTTTTTTTTTTTTTTTCCAATAGAGTGACACAGTATATCAACCACTCCAGTAAACACATTGGAAGTAACTGTGTTGCAACTCTGTGGTTTTGGTCCTGGGTTTTGGCACCAAAATGTGAGTTTTGCAACTCTGGAGCAAGGTATCCGGATTACTGGGGAAGTCAGGCAACACATTGAGCTGCTAGGGCACCTCTGATGGCTGGAGCTGCAATGAGACAGCTCAGCTCTGGTGGGTGAGTTATCCCAGATATCCCCAGCTGCAAGGACAGCTCAGCACTGGAGGTATCCCAAAAATCTTGAGCTGCTAGGATGGCTCTGATGCCTGGAGCTGTGATGAGACAGCTCAGCCCTGCTGGGCAAGGTATCCCAGATACCTCCAGCTGCTAGGACAGCTGTAATGATTGGAGCTGCAAGGACAGCTCAGCCCTGGAAGGGAAGGTATTATGCCTGCTTGGGAGAGTTCAGGCCTGGAGCTGCTAGGAGAGCTCAGCAGGGAAGGGTATCCTGACTGTTTGGGATCAGGCTATAACTGATGTGGTAGGGGATGGTCTCTCCACAGGATAAAGCAATCCTGCTCCTCTCCTGAGGAGCTGCTACAGCTGAGTGTTGCTCAGCCCCCACTTAAGAGGAACTTCCTAGCAAAACTCTGTTTCTTCTCCTGCCTAACACGTTGCTTCTTTTTGCTTCGCTCTGCAAAGGGGTAAAACCCTGCAGAAATGTAGCTATCTCCTCTAGCTCAAGAGAAAAGTGTTACTTTTTCAGCTCCCTCTTGCTCAGTCCACTATGGGACGTTTCAGAGAGGTTTTTCTCTGTGCCAGTGAATGAAGATTTTCAAACCCAAAACTCTTTTGAGAAAGAGATTTATTTGGGAAGGAGTAGTCCAGGAGAGTGACTGCCTCTCCGAGAGTTGAGAGAACAACCCACAACTCACCAGGCAGGGCAGTTTTTATAGGATGTCTTGGGGCAAAGTCAACCAGGGATTGTATAGGTTTTTTATCTATCTATCTATCTATCTATCTATCTATCTATCTATCTATCTATCTATCTATCATCTATCTATTTTGTTTGTTTTTGTTTTTGTTTTCTGCTCAGGGATTGGTTAGTTTTGTGGGTTAGGGGCAGAGATGGCCCTGATTTCAGAGCCAAACTGTGTTTCTTTCACTGACCTTTCTTGGCTTTTTGACACTAATTCTAAAGCCAAGGTATATTTTTTTTCACTGACTCTGATTCTTGAGACCAAGAGTGTTTCTTTGGTACTGGTTTCGGTCAGGGCATGTTTCCTTGGTTCTGTCTTTGAGGATAAAGTGTTCATTTCACTGGCTCCAGTCCCAGAGCCAGGCTGTGTTTCTGGTTCTGGGCTCCAGGGCCAGGGTGCTACTTTCTTGTTCTGTGATTAGTTGGTTTTACTCTTCAGTTGGCCAGCGGCAGAGATGGCTCTGATCTCAGGACAAACTATGTCTTTCACTGGCCTTTCTTAGTTTTTTGACCCTAATTCTAAGGCCAGGGCACATTGCTTCCACTGGCTCTAATTCTAGGGACCAAGAGTGTTCCTTTGGTACTATTTTCAGAGTCAGGACTTATTTCCTTGGTTCTGGGTTTAGGGAGAAATGTTCCTTTCTCTGGCTCAGGTCCCAGACACAGGCTGTGTTTCTTTCCTTAATTCTGGGCTCTGGGGTCATGGTGGGTTTATTTAGCCAGCCCCCTCTCCCTACAGACTTCATGTTCAAGAGTAGTTCATTAGTATATAATGGACTCCATAGTTTTATTTTATGGTTTTATTTTGTAACAGTTTGGTGGGATATGTTAGTTTGTTTTTATTTTAGGCATTGATTTCTTTGATTGGTTTAAGGAGGGGCTTGTCATATTGTGGTTTTGTTTATGTTTTTATTTATTTATCTATTTATTTATTTTTATTTATTTATTAAGAAATTTTTTATTCATTTTACATACCAAACACAGACTCCCCCCTTTTTCTTCCTTCTGCCTTCCCAGCTTATCCCTCCAAATCAACACCCATTCCGTCCTCAAAAAAGGTAAGGCCTCCCATGGGGAGTCAGCAAAGCCTGGTATGTTCAGTTGAGGGAGGTCCAAACCCCTCCCCCTGCATCAGGATTGTGTAAGGAGCTCCATCATAGGTAATGGGCTCCAAAAAGCCAGTTCATGCACCAGGGATGGATCAATTTCCTATTGCCAAAGGGCCTCTTAAGGAGACCAAGCTACATAATTGTCTTGCTTATGCAGAGGGCTTAGTCCACTCCCATGGAGGCTCCACAGCTGTTGGTCTAATGTTCATGAGTTCCTCCTAGTTTGGTTTGGTTATCTTTGTAGGTTTCCTCATCATGACCTTGATGCCCCTTGCTCACAGAATCCCTCTTCCCTCTCTTAGACTGGACTCCTGGAGCTCAGGCTGGTGCTTTGCTATGCATCTCTGCATCAGCTTCCATCAGTTACAGATGAGGGCTCTATGGTGACAGTTAGGGTATTCACCAATATGATTACTGGCATAAAGCAGCTCAGGCCCTCTCTCCACTATTGCTAGTAGTCTAAGCTAGGCTCATCCTTGTGGATTCCTAGGAACTTCCCTAGCATTAGGGTTCTCCCTATCCCCATGATGTCTCCCTCTATCAAGGTATCTCTTTCATTGCTCTTTTACTCTGTCCCTATTCTAGCTTAACTGTCTTGTTCCCTTATGTTCCCATCCCTCATCCCCTACCCTTTATTGCCCCTTCTCACCCCCAATTTACTCATGGAGATCTCATCTATATCCCCTCCTCAGGGCAATCCATGCATCCCTCTAAAGATCTCCCTTGTTAACTAACTTCTCTGGAGTTGTGGGTTGTGGTCTGATTATACTTTGCTTTACACATAGTATCCACTTATAAGTGAGTACATACCATGTTTGTCTTTCTGAGTCTGGGTTATCTCACTAAAGATGATATTTTCTAGTTCCTTCTATTTGCCTGCAAATTTCATGATGTCATTTTTTTTTGATGCTGAGTAGTATTCCATTGTGTATATGTATCATATTTTCTCAATTCATTCTTCAGTTGTGGGACAACTAGGTTGTTTCTACATTTTGTCTATTACAAATAATGCTGCTATGAATACAGTTGAGCAAGTGTCCTTATGGTATGATTGAACATTCCTTGGGTATTTGCCAAAGAGTGGTACAGCTGGGTCTTGAGTAAGATTGATTCCCATTTTCTGAGAAACTGCCATACTCATTTCGAAAGCAGCTGTTCCAAGTTTTTACTCCCACCAAGAGAGAAGTAGTGTTCCCTTGTTCCACATATTTTCCAACATACATTGTCATCAGTGTTTTTTATCTTAGGCATTCTGACAAGTGTAAGATGGTATCTCAGAGTCATTTTGATTTCCATTTCCCTGATGACCTAAGTATGTTGAGCAATCCCTTAAATGTCTTATGGCCACTTCAGATTCTTCTGCTGAGAATTCTCTGTTTAGCTCTGTAGCCAATTTTTTAATTGGGTTGTTTGGTATATCAATTTCTAGTTTCTTGAGTTCTTTATATATTTTGGAGATCAGCCCTCTGTTACATGTGGGGTTGATTAAGATCTTTTCCCATTCTGTAGGCTCTTGTTTTGTCTTATTAACCATGTCCCTTGCCTTATAGAAGCTTCTCAGTTTCAACAGATCCCATTTATTAATTGTTGCTCTTAGTGTGCATGCTACTGGTATTACATTTAGGAAGAGGTCTCCTGTGCCAATGTGTTCAAGGCTACTTCCTACTTTCTCCTCTATCAGGTTCATTGTAACTGGGTTTATGTTGAGGTTTTTGATCCACATGGAATTGAGTTTTGTGCATGGCCTTAGGTATGGATCTATTTGCAACCTTCTACATGGTGACATCCAGTTATGCCAGCACCGTTTGCTGAAGATGCTTTCTTTTTTCCACTGTACAGTTTTGGCTTCTTTGTCAAAATCAGGTGTTCATAGATGTGTGGATTAATGTCTGGGTCTTCAGTTAGATTTCCTTTGTCCACATGTCACTTTTTATGCAAACACCAAGCTGTTTTTTTATTACCATTGCTTTATGGCAGAGCTTGAGGTCAGGGATGGTGATGCCCCCTGAAGTAGCTTTATTGTAAAGGATTGTTTTAGCTATCCTGGGTTTTTCGTTTTTCCATATGAAGTCAAGTGTTTTTCATTCTAGCTTTGTGAAGAATTGTGTTGAGATTTGATGAGAATTGCATTGAATCTGTAGATTGCTTTTCATAAGATTGCCATTTTTATTATGCTAATCCTACTTATCCATGAGCATGGGAGATCTTTACATTTTATAATTTCTTCTTCAATTTTTTTCTTCAGAGACTTAAAGTTCTTGTCATACAAGTCTTTCACTTGTTTAGTTAGAGTTACCCCAAGGTATTTTATATTGTTTGTGGCTATTGTAAATGGTGATGTTTCTCTGATTTCTTTCTCATCCCATTTATCATTTGTAAATAGGAGAGTTAAGTTGGGTGGGTAGGGAAGAGGAGAGAATCTAGAAGGACTTGGGGTAAGGGAGGAATATGATCAAAATATATTAAAGTTTAAAGATTGTTTTAAATAATAAAATAGCATAAAGATATGGAATGAAAGAAGCAAGGAAGAAAGGAAAAGAAAAAATGCACCACATGATTTTTCCAAGGTCAATCTGGTGGGCTATTTTTTTGATCAAGGTTCCTCTTCCAAAATTACTTTAGCTTGTGTCAAGTAGACATAAAACTAGCTATGACAGTATTTCAATAGAATATCCTGAAAGTTAAAAGCAACGAAATGTATTGACAAACAGACACATATACATACATATATACATTACTCCCACCCCCAAAGTACACAATTTCTCTGTAAAAGTCAATCTTACAATATTGTGAAAATATGACTGAGGAAAAAAAATCAACTTTTTTAAAAAACTGGTTGTTGTGGTTAGTATTTTGTCAATCTGACACAAGCCAGAGTTCTTTGAGAAAGGGAATCTCAACTGAGAAAATGCTTCCATCAGATTGCTTGTAATGAAGTCTGTTTGCATTGTCTTCATTATTAATTAATATGGGATCTTTGATCCCATGGATGGAGCTGCCATTCCCGACATGTGACCCTGCTGATATACGAAAGCAGTCTGAGTGGAACATGGAGAACAAGAGAAGAACCATGCTAAGTGTGCATGTTGCTAGAGACCAAACCCAGGGCTTTGTACATCCTAGGCAAGCAGGATGCTGGCTGAGCCATGTTCCCAGCCCCCAAGAAGAAAAGTTGAGTTTTATATCATGGTTTCAGAATCTAGTCCATGATCATTTGGGATTGTTGTGTTTGGGTATAAGGATGAACATTACAGAGGACAATAAGTGCTTGCTGGAGAGTGTTCCACTAACAGAGTCTAATAGCTAAAAAAAAAAAAAAAACAGGGGAAATAGTGGTGGAATCCTAACATCTTCTTCAAGTCATGAAGAATATATATCCAATAACGTTATTCCTTTGGTCCCAACTCCTAAGACTTCTATCACATGTAACAGAGGAGGCAGGAGATCAAACTTTTAAGAAACGCATTATTATGGTTAAAGTCAAGATGAAAACTGCAGTCTGTGACTCAGCTACATAGGATAGAATGTGTCTGTAACAGGAATATAAGAAGATAACAGAGAAAAGCAATACTAGAAGTAACAGTGACTTCCAATTTCTCCAACTTGGTATCAGACATCAAAACACAGATTTCCAAAGCTCAGAGAATACTAACCAGGATGAATGTTAAAACTAAAACAAAACCAAAGCACACAAAACACACCTTCCCTTCAAATACTACACTCTATGATTAGGTATCAAATGGTAGTGATATTTTACACAAAATTTATTGTAATGGAACAAATAGAGATAAAACAAAGGTGTTGAGAGCTTACATTTCAAGGGTAAGGATAAAAAAGTGATCTTACTTCTCTTCAGAACCCGTGGATGTAATCAGAGTGCAAAGAAACTTATAGTGCGAGCAGGGAAAGGGAAAAAAAAAACACACAAAATCACTGAAATTAATTGTCGATCTGAACAAGTCTCAGGCTAACAATATTTAAAATTTGGTGTGTATCTCCATCTGTGTCTACTGAAAACATGGATTTCCCATCTGTTTTTCTTATCATATACTTTCAAACCATATATGCTACTTAACTCATTTTCTGAAAAAGTAAAAACATGCTCTTTTTTTTCTGAAATTGAACATCATATAGTTTACTTAAGTTTTCATATATCTATATGCATGACTGAGCATTAATTTAGTGTTCAGTGATTTGCTGATATAGTTTCATTGACCTTGTGATAAAGTTGTCTATCATTTTATTGTTTCTATCACTTAAAATTTACTTTATATTGCAAATTTTGAATTTTTTTCAGGTATGGTAACACTTCTCAATAAAAGAAGGGTGACTTGTACTGTTTGGGGTGGTAGGAACAGAAAATTCTGATAAAATTAAGCTTATTAAACAGATTAGCTTTAGCTATGGTAATTTTCCTTAATTGCTTAAATATTTATTTTTATTTATGAGTGTGTGTGTGTGTGTGTGTGTGTGTGTGTGTGTGTGTGTGTGTACCATTCCTGTTTTGTGAGGAGATCTTCCAGGATCCATATCCATTACTTTCTGTACATACTTAGACATCGTTTCCCCCTTTAATCTGACACATTATAGCTTGCCTGGCAGCCATCAAGCCCTGGGGATCCTCCTGCCTCTGCTTGCTCCAGAGTTATGCTGACAGGCATTTGCAGATATTCCTGACTTGTTATAAGAGTGTTGAGATATGAACTCTTGTAGAAAAAGTGATCTTAACTCCTGATATCTCTCCCCAGGCATTCCATAGTAATTTGAATGAGCTAGAATTCACAGAAAAACCTTTCCATTACTTAAATTTTCATATTTATTGTTATCTACACAATTATTTACTTATGTATGCATATTCTCTATATCAACATATATTAACATATGTTCTTTTGTGTCATTCATATTTAGTAGAGGACAGATATATTTAACCATGTTCTATTTAATGTTTCCTTCATATTTTACAAAGTATTTCAGTTCTAAATTGTGTTTTCAGCCTGCTACTCAATTCAAAAAAGAAAATAAATAAATTATATTGATTCAATTTTATATATTTCTTTATTTTTTATTTCATTGTGTAGGCTCAAGCTCAGCGTTCTTCACATTCTAAGCAAGTGCTTTACCACTGAGCTGCTATAAAGCTCCATCCCCTCATTTAAAAAGATAAATACTATTTTCTGATGCTTCCAGCTTTGTTTGTTTTGCTAAGATTGCTTTAGCTATTCAGGACCTTTTGTGCTTCTGAATGAGCTTTAAATTGTTCTCTCCTCATGTAAAATATGACATTTTTGTTGGCAAATACATTGAATTCGTAGAATACATTGGGAGATGCAGGTATTTTCACAATAGTAATTCTCACAGTTTCAGCATTTCAGGAATTCTAATCCACAAACATGAGCAGGCTCTGTCTCTGTCTCTGTCTGTCTGTCTGTCTGTCTTCTCTCTCTCTCTCTCTCTCTCTCTCTCTCTCTCTCTCTCTCTCTCTCTGTGTGTGTGTGTGTGTGTGTGTGTGTGTGTGTGTGTGTGTGTGTTTGTGTGTGTGTTCTTCATTAGTGTTTAAACATATATTATATGCTGGGCAGTGGTTACACACACCCTTAACCCCAGCACTCTGGGGGCAGAAGCAGGCAGATCTCTGTGAGTTTGAGGCAAGCCTGGACTATAGATGTAGTTTGAGGACAACCAAGTATACACAAAGAATCCCTGTCTCAAAAAAAAAAAATGTCTTCCAGAGGTGTTTAGCTGCCTTAGTTGAGTTTTTGTCTAGAATTCCTTCAGGTAGGTACATTAAACAGGAATTCTATTTTTTATTTTTAGTATGTAGAAAGAATAGTGGTTTTGAAGATTGATACTGTGCCCTACTTTTCTCAGTTCTCCCACCTATTCTATCAGCATTTTTGTGGGTTATTTGGGTTTTTCCACATGTAGAAAATTAAAAAAAAAAATTTTACAGGAGTAACTTGATTTCCCATTGCATGAGTTTTCCTGGGAAGGCATGAGAAAGAATGTGTTGGATTCTAATAGGACAGTACTGGACATGTAGAACATACAAAAACAGCTTGGTGCACATTCAGTGAAGTTATTGATGTTACTTGATGAATCAGCTCCACCTTCCAGCACTCCGATCCCAAGATAAATGATGACTCATGAAAGCTAACCCCTGCTATCCTCCATGTCAGTCTTTCTTCTAGTTCCTAAATAGTCTAGTATTTCCCAAGACCACACACTCCTGGGAGACAGGAATGGAGGTTCTGGAGACACTCCTCTACTGATCCTTTTGTCTATCTTCTATCACCACACTGTTTTGCTTCTTGGAAATGGATGTGGAGAGACAGTGCTCAGTATGTTGCCTTGGCCACCCCTGATCTATAATGGTCTTAGTCATTTTATGAGCAGAGTAAATAGCTATTTACAATACTTCCTACTTTTTTGTATGTTTCCTTTTTGATGTTTTCTCTGCCAGTTTTTTACTAAAACCTTGAGCATAATATTGAATAGAAGTTCAAAGAGTAGAGACACTTAATTATGATTATAATACGTTCAATTTTTTCCCATTATGTACGTTGTTGGCTTTTGGTATTGTCATCAAAACATACACACTATTAATAGGACAGAATATAGATCCAAGAAATAAGTGAATTTATCTATGGTTTAGTTCTTATTACATGGTGTTAAAAACACCTGTTGGAGTTTAGTGGCCTTCAAAACAGATAGTACTGAGAAAGGAGGATATCCTTATGCAGAAATTGAAACTTGACAGAAATACCTCTTCTTACAAATAAAACAAAACAAAAAGCCAAACTATTGAGTAAAAAAATCTGTCACATACCTGTGGTAAGACTTGAAACTTTGAAAGAACTAGAAGAAAACAAATGGAAAATAACTTCATAAAATGTTACATTTCATTTAATTTTACCTTTGTTGACTCAAAAGGTTAGAAAATGAAAGCAAAGACTGACAAAAAATTATATAGACTGAGCACACTAATTTTTTAAAAATATTTTATTCATTATTTGAGAATGGTATATTTCAAACATATCCATTTCTCTCCTCTATTACCTCCCAGATCCACTCCACATTCCAGAGCCATTCAACTTTGCATTTTCATTTTTTTAAACCAAGAAGTTGCATTAGTGCTGCTTCTATACTAGAGTGTGTGCCACCTACTAGAGCATGTTAATCCTAACAGGGATCACACCCTTAAAATACTCCTTCTCATGGCAGCTAACGATTATTACTAAAATCTCCATAGCTAGGGAAGGAACTATGTGCCCACCTCCCTCCTTCATGCTGACATTCTGTCCAACTTGAGCTTGCACAGGTCATGGGCATACTTTTGGATCTAATGTAAGTTTTTCAAATGTGTAATTATGCAATTTTGTGCAGAAAACAGTTTTCTTATATTTTTTCACTGCTTCTGACTACAACATTTCTTCTCCCTATTCCTCAATGATCCCCGAATCTTGGGAGCAGTTGTGTGTGATACAGATATAAGGTTAAAAATTCTTGATTAATATATTCTCAGTACCTTGACCAGTTATAGTTCTGTTTTCATCATCATCTACTGCAATGAGTAGCTTGTCTGATGAGGTATGAGAGATCCATTAACCTATGGCTATAACTGGAAGTTGTAATGAGTCATTTAAATGCAATGTTTCATTAAGAAAGTAATAATGGGAGGTTCTTCTCTAGATCCAAAGACCTGTTCAGTCATAGGTTCTTCATCCAAGAACTATGAAGTTTGAGGTACATCTTGTAAAACAAGCCTTGAAGGTGTTTGGATACTTCTGTGGGATTTATGTCACTCATGCATGAGCATATCTCTCAGGCAGTTTGTTATTATATCTCACAAAGTTCATTACTGGATAAGATTGATGATTTCTTTGCAGCTTTGGTAACATGAATTGTGCCTTTAAGTACTGTAAAAGCCATCCAGCCAGGAGATCTGAAGCTTCCAGGTCAGTACCAGTCTGATTACTTCATATTCTATGAAGCAGGCATGCAATTATCGTTATCAATATGGTTATTATCACTAAGTTTTTAGAGGTAACCAGAAGTAATGTCCATAGCCTATAATATTTGGAGGCCTATGGGACTTCACTGGCCAACAAAATCACTCCTGAAATTGGTCTTCTTACTTGTTTTCCTGTAGTGATTTGTAGGATCAGTCCTGTCTGAAGTCTATTTGTGATGCATTTTAGGAAGCTTCTGCAGCATTAGTCTTTCGTATGACGTTTTCCAAAGGTCTTTTGTGTTAGTTATTCATTCCATATCCCCTCTTCTACCTTACTCTCCAACCACCCACTTCATTACATCCTTTCTGTCCTGCTATTCACTTATCTGCTTGTACCATTGCGTTTTATGTTCTTTCCCTTGAAAGTCACTACTCCACATGGTTTTACTAATTTCCTGATCTATGTAGGTATTCCAAATGAGACAGACGTATGTAAAGATTACAAGCTAACATCCTCAAATAAGCCAAAACATGTGATGCTTGTTTCTCCTCTGAGTATCCTCACTTTGAATGAATGTTTCAACTTACATCCATTGGCCTATGAATTTCATAATTTTTCCCATTGTATAAATATAGCACATATTCATTATCCATTCATGCACTGATGAACAGCTAGACAGTTTTCATTTTCAGTCGATTGTAAATAGAGCACCATAACGTGGATATCTTAATTACTATTCTATTGCCATGATGAGAAACTATGACCAAGGTAACTTATCAAAGAAAGCATTTAAATGAGGGTTTGATTACAGTTTCAGAGACTGAGTTGATGACCATTATGCTGGGAGTGTAGCAGCAAGCAGGTAAGCATGGAACTGGAACAGTACCTGAGAGCCTATATAAGATTCAAAAGCAAGAGTCAGAGAAAACCAGACTGGGGATCCTATGGGGTTTGAAAAGGCAAAGTCCACTCCCAGTGATATACGTGATCCAAGAAGGCCACATCTCCCAATTCTTCTTGAACCATTTGCCAAGTGGAGAACCAAGCATTCAAAGATATAAATCTGTGAGGGGGCTATACTCATGCAAACCACAACAATGAAAGAAAAAGTATTCCTATAGCAAGAATAGAGTCTTTTGAAAATAGAATTGTATTTTTATCTAGAAATAATTGCATGTTATGGAATGAGAATCAACTATACAAAAGTAAGAAGGAGAACATTGAGACAGAGAGAAAGTGAATAGAGATAGCAACCTAAATAGATGTGATAGTCGTATCTTCAATATGTAATTAGCCTTTCCTGCTAAAGGACAAAGTAAAAATGAGAATAATGTGAAGAACAGCTAAAGGATACTTCACAGTGAAAAATATGCAGATAGCTGAAATGCACTTGAAGATTTGCTAACCCCCTTTATCACTGGAGAAATGGGAATTAAAATATAAAGTGTCACAACATTATTCTCTCCAAAATGAACCTAAAATTAAATTAAATATTACATTTAGTAAGGTCATAGAAAAATAAAAATTGGCATCTTTCTGATGGTGCTTAAGGTAAAGTAGTAGATTCTTTAAATGACACTAACAAAAAAGACTTTATGGCAGTCATGATGGGAAATTTATTTTCTACTATGTCACTTTGAAAACCTTTATAAAAATATTGGACTTACTTGATAGTCAAATTAAATAAAAATCTTATCTTGCCTTCCAAGGTCTCAGTCATGTGAATCCTCATTAACTAAATATCTTCCTGTCCAACTTTTCATCACTTACTGTATTCTATGGGTGCTGATCATCATTTCCCCAAGCATTGGTCTCTCTAGATTTAAGAACCTTTGCATGTCTTATAAGTTTTGGTTTTTCATAGATTACTAGCACTCAAATTACTCAACCTCCATCAGTGATTTCTCTCTTTGACTATGGACTTTAATGAAATTATTTTCTTTTGTCAGTTCTATATCTTTTAATGTCAGTTCCTTTTCATTTGACAGACTAATCACTCTCCATATAAATTATCAACACTGCTATACATATTTTATTTTGTATTGTTTCCTTCAACTCATTAAACAGTAAGTATATAAGATACCTTTATTTATTTTATATTTTTTTAGAATTCTTTTAGTAACACAATTCTCTATTGATTCTTTGGGATTTTCACATCATGTACCCCAATCTCACCTCACTATCCCTCTATACCTACCCTTCACCACTACAGCAACCCCCTCAAAAGAAAAATCCCCAACAAATTAATTCAAAACAAAAACAAACAAACAAAAATCTCTTGGTCCTCTGTTTTTCTTGTCTCTCCAACATCATTTTATCTGCCCTAGTGACATTGGGAACTTTGATGCATCACATATTATACCATTTTCCAATCAGCCCCACTGGGAAATGTTCATTGCAATGAGTCATTGGTCTGCATCTATGCCTCTACCACACCATCATCACTGGGCCCTCATCAAAACTCTTCTTAGACATCCTGCTGCTTCCCCAAGTCATGGAGCTCCTGTGACTAGCTTGACTATTGTTCTGCAGGACAAGTTCCTTAATGTTCTCCAGCAGGTCATAGATGGGGTAGATGTTTGGGTGGACCAACCCAAGATGGGTCTGAATGAAAGCTGAGCTGGACAATCTGGGTTCCTGTGATCCCCACCCTCTGATGAAGTGTGGAGCTAGCTCTACTCGGCCCACGGCATTGTTGCCAATTCTCTACAGCTGGCAGTGTGAAGTGGGGCCAACTCTCCCATGAGGGATGTGACCAGCTCTCCTGCTGCAGTGTTCAGTGAGGGGCAGGGACAGCTATCCCAGGACCAGCGAAGAGTGGGGCCGGTTTAGCACAGTCCTTGGATTTTAGTATGCATGAATCCTATGACACCTTGTGGTAACACAGACCATGGACATCAACACAGTCACCAGCTACAACAGGACAATGGTGTAAGGAGTCTTTCTCTGTCCCACCAGCCAGCTCCCAAATAATGGCATGGAGACTTCTTATTAATTATGAAAACTCTGCCTATAATTTAGACTTGTTCTTACCTAGCTCTTATAATTTAAATTAGCCCATTTACATTAATCTGTGTTCTATCATGTGGTGCTACCACTCTTCAATCTTGCACCTACTGTTTCTTCTCCATGTCTCCTGTTTTCTCCCGTCCCTTAACTTCTCCTCTCTTCCTTTCTCTCCCTAAAATTCTCACCTATACCTCCTGCCTAGCTTTTGGCCATTCATCTCTTTATTAAAACAATCACAGCTATATATCTTCACACAGTGTACAAATATCCAACAACATTCCTCACGTTTTCTAAATAAAAACGAAAGGTTTTAACATAGTAAAACTATATACAATAAGAACAATTAACACATAAGAATTACATTCGCAATGTTGAGTTCATTTATATTTGGCAAATTAAGAGAAAGTACTGTATTATCCATTGTTAGTGAGTCAAATTTTTTGTACCTAATTCAGTTGCTATCCAAACTTGTATTACCAACTCAAAACCATCTTTTTAGACCTCAAAATATTTTCCCAGATTAAAAAAAATTTAAGCTTTTATCTCTCTCAACCTAATATACTTTATATCTCTTATGTAATTTTCTTTTCTGAATTTGGTAACAAGAAAAACTGTAACTATAACTATCTCATCTTCAATTCCATTGGAGACCAGAGAAAGATATAATGTTACCTGAGTAAACAGGAAGTGCAGAGCAAACAACTTCCAAAACAGTAGGAATGACAGAGACAGCTGGCTGCCTGGACAGCCACTCAAGGTTCCTCTGCAACACTGGAGCATCCATCCTCAACCTACAGACCTAGAATATCTGACAGACTTTTCTGTGAAGCAGGAATTTTGAAGAACTGTCTGACTTTGTCTTGACAAAATTTAGCAGTTTCCTTCTTTTGTATGCTGCTTCCCTAATTTGGACAGCATACTGTCATCAGTCATGGCAAGGGTGGTTTCTTTGCCCAGTGACTAACTTTGCAACAAAGAAAGCAAACTCCATATGGAGGTTCTGTGATGCCCATCATTCTTTTTTTTTTTTTTTAAGTAGATTGGTGCTGTCAGGAGCAGACACATCTCACAAGTTTGTTATTGATGACTAACTAACTACGTATGTTTCTTAATTATACTAAGTGGTTTATAATAATAGTGTTCAAGGAATAGAAATTTCCATTACTTTTTTAAATGAGCTACATAGGTACAATACCTTAATCCATAGTAGAAACATATATACAGTTAAACAAAAATAACCTTAAGTTAGTATCAATATACAAAAAAATATCTTGAACAAGAGTAGACATATATATATATATATATATATATATATATTACATTATAACAAAAACCTTAAATTTGTGTCAATATACAAAAATCCATACCAATGTAAAATTTTTGTTAGTAGTTGTTTTTTAGTCTAAAAGTATATTCAATAATTTATGCTTTTAGCCTATCACTTCCATATCTTCCTGTTTTCTTTTCAGAAAGAACCCAAATTTCATTGCTTAGTTTCCTCTCTTACCATGACCAGTAACAATTTGCAACCAACCCCCCCAATAATGACAAGTATTCATAATCCACTGAATGACCCAAAACTATTCACCCAACCTCTTGGGAATGTGGTCATTGTGTTCTTAAAATTACTTCCTGCTGTCTGAGGATGATGGCATCTTTAAGGGATCCTGAGAAAATTGAAACAATGTTCAAATCCTGAAAGAGCTAGTTGTTGTCCAGTCGCAGTGTAATGGAAAAGTGCAAGGCTTATCTGAAGTTCTTGCTGGATAGTATGTGAGGTTGGAACATCTCTGTTATCAGCTTTGAAGTTGTTCTAGAGCAGACTTTTGAAGAAATTGCAACAGAGGCATTCTGAGAGGCTGGGTCACTTGAGCTACTTATTTAATTGATGTCTGGTCTTTTTTTCTGAAAACATATAAATGCTTACAGGTAACATATATATTTGCATTAATGCAAGTATGGGATGTACAGTGTGCACAAGTTAGCTAAAGATTTTTTTGTTCTATGTTTGAGCAGGCAAAGGGCATCTGTTAACTTTATAATACTTTGAACTGTATATCTAAACCTCAATCCATTCCATATGAAAGTATGGCATGTAATAGTCATGAGGATTTTGTAGCCAACAAGATTTACCTTGTTTCATCTAGTCTCAGAGATTTTCTCACAGTAGATGGAACAGCATACATGTCATCTGTCTTGCAGTTTTTCTTGTTTTGTTTTGTTTTTTAAGTTTGTATTCAAGATTTTCAGAAGGTCTCCCCCAGTAAATTCTGATCTTCATTAATTTTGAAGAGAACCACATTTTTTTTGTTTCCTGTTGGGGGAAAAAAAGCATAACATCTCCCTCAAAACAACATATTTTCTGACTTTCATTTTGAAGTTAAGACATTATTAAAATATATAGGTTGGTTTAATTTAGCAATTTGAATTTTCCAGTATCTCTCAGCAACTATCATTTTTTGTACATTAGCATTTTAAAAATTCAAAGTCAACAAAGCACCATACAGGATCCTGACACCTTGTACATTTCCAACCTTTACATGACTTCTTCTTTTTACCTTACTTCACTCTCTTTAAAGACTTAACTTTATTATTTTAATCTATTTTTTTCTGTCCTTCTATAGCCATTTTCTTTTCATTCTTCAGCATCTAAGTACATGTTAAACATACTGTACCTTTTTTTAGAGTTTTTCTGTGTCTGAACCTGGGTTTATTAAGTGCCTGTAGCATTCTCTGGTTCTGAGATAAACTGTCACCCTGTGGCTCAGCTTAGCACATGGGGCCGGTGCATGGAGCTGGCAACTGGCTCCATCTTGCAGACAACAACCAAAAGTCACATCTCTGTATGCTGCCAATCACTGGCCTGCCTGAGAGACTGCAGGGTTAGGATACCACATCTGGTTCCTTGTCCAGAATTTTCTTAGATATCTCAGGCCCTATGTTTGGAGATTCAAACCTCTACAGCGAATGCCATATGTAGTAGTAGTTTCTCATAGGACCACCAGCCTTCTCCCAAATAATGATATAGACAGATGTGAGGATGTTATGTGAATGCAATACTTATGTATTCTAAAAGAATCTGTGGACCTGAAGTGGCCTGCATCTGAGTTGATGTCTGTGGCTCCTGTTACCACCAAGGTCTGCATGGATGCCCAGGGTCTGGTCAGTCACCTGAGACCATGCTGCTGCCTGAGGACCATGCTGCCACCTGGCCATACCAAGCTTGGTGGCCTGTGCTGCCTCAGAGTCATGGTAACTTCTGTGCCCAATATGCTGCCAAGAGTTATGTCTGGGTCCATGGGGTTATAGAATATTTGTACACTATGTGAAGATATATTGCTGTGATTGGTTAAGTAAAGAGCTGAATAGGCAATAACTGGGCAAATGGGGAGAAAGGAAGAGAAGGAGGAATCAAGGAATAGGATAAGCCAGGAGACAAGGAGCAGAAATAGAAGGTACAAGATAGAACAAAGGTAATGCCACATTGTAGATTGTAGGTTAATAGAAATGGATTGATTTAAAAGAGCTGGTTCAGAACAATTTTAAGCTATAGGCCAAGCTTTTATAATAATAATAAAAAAAAAGCCAAGACATACACATAATATACTTCCTTATGAGCCAACCTGAAGTGTGCCTGAGGGCACTATCAGAGTTCCTGATTGCTGCCAGAGTACCTGATTTTGCCCAGCCAATGAGGGATGACAAGGCAATGCCACTAGATTGTGACACAGTTTGGGTGCTGGGAGGAGGCTATATAAGGCCTTCCCCATTATTGAATAAATGAGTTTGTTGTTTGCCTTCACCTGACTACCGGTGTCTGTGTCATTGATGCCACACCTTCTCATCCCCTCCCCTGAGGGAGCCATTAGGATACAGCAACACATGCACCCAATCATTAAGATTTTGTGGGCACATTTCTTTTCTCATGTCTAAGAGACATTACCCAGCTTTAGGCATTATGATCTTCTAGCCACTTATATCTACATTTTGACCAGTTTCTGACCACTGCAATGGTTTCCTCTGTAAGACAGCTTGACAATTCTCTTCTATGCACCACTCCAAATGACTATACTGATGCTTCATACAGAGGAGACACTGTTTGACACCATAATTAAGTAAATCAATGTGTTTTGATTTAAAATGTGACACATAGAAAATTTTGTCATTATTAGTACACCTGAGTTTAAACACCTTTAAGAACAAGATTTGTCATTCTATGCAATCTACAGCATGATTAAAGTAAGTTATTATGAAATAGCATCTGGAGAAGGTTTATATTAAAACTATAATGAATATTTATATATCTTACCCAGGCCTTTGATTGCTAAAATATTTTCAACATATAGATAAATTCCAATGCATCACATACTTGGACATTTTGGTTGCCTATACACTATTAAATATTTGGAGAAACTTAAATTAAGAGCAAATGCATAGTTGTAACTCTTACAAGTTAATTATTGATAATTATATTCAGACTTGTCAAAGTTACAGAATTGAATAAATTTAGGTTATTGTTCCAGGAAAATGCTCTTAGTCATAAAAGCAATTCAAACATTGGACATTACACTATGTTTCCATTGTGGTGGTATTGCATTCCTTAAAATATTGTGTATCCTAATAAACTTATCTGGGGTCAGAGAACAGAAAAGTCATAATATTAAACATAAAGGATAGGCAGTGGTAGCACACGCCTTTAGTCCTAGCATTCCAGAGGCAGAAATCCATGTGTTCAAAGATACAGACAGACATGGTAACTCATCATGCCTTTAATCCAAGAAAGCAAGCCTTTAATCCCAGGGAGTGGTGGTAGAAAGCAAAAAGGTATATACGGCATGAGGACCAGGAACTAGAAGCATTTGGCTGGTTAAGCATTTGGTCTGGTTAAGCATTTGGCTGGTTAAGTTTTTAGGTTTTGAGCAGCACAGTTCAGCTGAGACCCATTCTGGATGAGGACTCAGAGGCCTCTAGTTTGAGAAAACAAGACCAGCTGAGGATCTAGCAAGGTGAGGTAGCTGTGGCTTGTTCTGGCTCTCTGATCTTCCAGTTTGCCCCAATACCTGGCCCAGGTTTGATTTTATATATAAGAACCTTTTAAGATTCATGCTACATTCCATAGTGAAAAATTGCAATATTACTAGTAGTAAGACAGGTAATAATACCATGAATATGATGTTTATAAAAAAGCAAAGCTATAAATAAGTTTTTATTTGAAGTAATAGCAGATGTCTTATAATAGTAAAATGTTAAAAGTTTTGTTGAAATGATATATATAATAGCTACAGAAACTTTCTGAGAAGCAGGCAAATAATTAAGTTTCAATTAAGGTGGTAAAAATATTTGAAGATGTGGCTTGATTTTAAAAAGTTGCTAGGCAACACCATTTCTTAAAGAAACATGATCCACTTTCATTCACTTCTGCCAACAGAATAGTTTCTAAAATAAACTCTTTCATTGATCAATAACTTTCTTCTAAGAAGAACTCAAGCACAGGTAAACCAAGTAGCCATTAATTTACTTGGCTAAAAGAAATGTTTGGGGAAGTATATCTTCTTATGTTTTTGATAGACAGGATATGGTATTGGTAATTAAATAAGACAAGGGTTACTATAAAATCCAAATACACACTACCACAGCACTAAGCTATTTTTTATTTGGATATCTGTCAAATCTCCTAAGCAAGGTTATTGTTTTTAATTAATAAACATTTTATATTTTTATAATAGTGAGCAGATAGCTATCGTCCTGGCAAAATAATAGTGACTTGGAAAATTTCATAGTGAAATTTCATTGGGGAACAATTTCCCAAAAAATAATAATAATCGAAGTAAAGGAAGAAAACAAAGTTGAGTAGGAAGGTTTGACTTGTAGTCTGGAAGTCTATGAAGGTTCTTCTCTTCCAGGGGACTCTGAAGATTGAATAAAACCTTAGAGTGCTTTGGTACTATTGCACTCCCCAGTAATTGTAATCCAGAAGCTTCCTAAAAGATGGCAGTCTTTTTTGTAAGGTTATTCCCAGCCTCAGAGTGTCATTTTCTATGAGAGACACAGCTGTGAACCTTCATAGTTATTGGGCCAAACATACAAGGTCTGCTAGAATTATGTCTGTTACCATTTGTTCACAGAACATGATTGAATACTTTTCATCAAATATGAACTAAGGTTGAACTTTTTTTTTAAGTATTTATACTTTTCCTTTGTTGAAATATTGTGACACTGGGGGTTTTGGGACCACAAAATTACGTTTGGAATTCAAGCAACTATTGCCACATTTCTGTTGCAAAATAATGATGCAGATTCAGCAAAATAATGATGCAGAATCAATATGCAGAACATATACGAATGCTCAGCATCCTCTTTGTACCTAGTGTGGATAACCCAGAAAGAGCATCAGTGAAGCTGTAGCAGTCAGACAGGCCAACATATGTGACCCCCAGAGCTCTTCTCCAGGAGGACTCTGGGGTAGAATGAAATGTGCTCTGCAGATGGATGCTGCAGGTGCTGATACATTTCATTAGCCTTCTCTGGGCAGCAAGACACCTGGCATGCTTCCCATCAGTGGTTCATCTGAGGACCACAACTCAACCCTGCCCCATTGTAGCTGTTGTTCAGAAAGCCCAGCATAAGATGAAAATGCTTCATCCATTGTAAGTTCTTTCCTGCATCACTAACTGAACTTAACACATAAAAAGAGGACTGGAGTTTGTAAGCATTCTGTAGCATAGCCCTACTCTGACTTCATTTCAAATCATAAAATATTTTAGTTTTATTTTTTTACTTCCTCAAGCAAGTTTTTGCTTATTCTTTTCCAATATTAAATATGTACACTGTATGTATATACATACGTATGTATACACACACACACACACACACACACATATATATATATATATATATATATATATATATTACATGTTTGTCACACCCTACCTCCAACTCTCCCCTCCCTTTTACCTTACAGACTCCCTAACATGTCCTTCTCTAGTATACTATGTCCTCTTTTGATTTCAGTAACTCCTGAGTTCAGGTAATGCTGTCTGATGGAAGATTGTGAGGTTAAACTTATGTAAGTCTTGTTTACATAACCAGAGCTGCAAAGACATCATGAAAGCAAGTATTATGTCATACTGAAAAACATATCACCATACACTTTCTTACATTGTTTCCACTCCCTCTTTGACTATCCGATGTTACCTGAGCCTGGGTGGCGTATAGGAGAGGTGATGTGTGTGTGTGTGTGTGTGTGTGTGTGTGTGTGTGTATCATATATGGCATCATTAATGAATTATTCTCAGCATTTTAAAGAGTTACAGATCTCTGTTTCAACTACTGACCAATGCAGAAAGAATGTTTCAGTGGCCAAAGCTGGTAGATTATAACTTTAACTTTAAAGAGAAAATGACTTAGTTTTATAAAGACAATTTCCTTTAAGATTAAAAGATATTTTTCCTTCGAAATTTTGAAGATTTTCTACATCATCTGTAGTTGTAAATTCTTCAAAAATTTTAATGGTCTATTAGAATTGTGACAGTAATCTTAATGGGTTATTTTATCATTAAGTGTAGGTCACCGACAATTACTTCGAAAAATTATTTGCTATGCTTGAATAGGTCAAATGCTTCTAGTTTCTGGTCCTCACACCTTAGGTATCTGTGAATTAATTGATATTTAGAGAAGTATTTTTACAAAAGAAGCTTGGAATTTCCAAGGTGAAATGTCAATATACCTGGGAGCCTTTTAGCTCCAAACTGCACCTTAACAAAGCACTCTGGGAGCAAAGAGGTCACCTACTGACCTCTCCTAGTTTTATCACTGCCCCAAATTTTGCCAGAAAAGCATGCTTGAAACTAATATTTGTCTGAGTGAAAAGTGGCTTTATTTCTTGCTGTTCAGGGAAATTTCACTGTGTTCTTAGAGATAAAGGTCAGATGACAGAGGATCCAGCACCAGAGGCAACTCCAGACAAAGTATAGGCTTTGGAAAGCCGGATCAGTCAAGCAAATATTTATAAAAGAAAAAGTACCATGAGTGTTATAAATACAAATAATTCCTTTTGTATCTCCATATTTTTTGTTATTTAGGTCAGAGTGATATTGTCAGTTAGGATTTTGAAAAACAAATCTGAACCATGAAATTTTTATTAGAGCACCTCATAAGGTAAAATCTAAGGGAGGAGTTGGCAAGCAATCTTCTCAGTAAGATGTGTTGTATTTAGTGCAATTATTTATTGTTGTAGGTGTTTATCCAGAAAAAGATATTTATAAAGCCTATAATGAAAAGTGTGTTGCTTTGTAAGCTACATTGTCGCTCTTCAAATGATGCAATCAAAATAAAACTAATATACAGAAAAAAAAGTTTCAGTTACAATACAACACTTTTAATATTAGAAATCAGTGACAATTCATGGAATGTAAAATTAATGAATAAAGTAATTTACCTTAATGGCCATCATCTCATTTCTGTAAAAGTAATCCTGTCCACCTTTTTACGTGTAAAAATACATTTAGTAGACAAGTGCTTAAAATTTGAATAAACTAGAATTGAATAGTAGATTCTGATGGAATCTTTTAGTCACTGTTTACTGGGTTATTATTTACCCTTATATTTTATTCTACCACTATGTGTGAATGAAAAATGCATAAATTACTATATAAAAGGTTATTTTAAAATTTGAGGAGCTACATAGTTTGGGATATTTATAATCTTTTATATCAAGTGGGTGTTCTTGCTCAGTGAATCATTTGTCTATCCACATGGTATTGTTTTTTGATATAACCAACCTCATTGTAATATAGAAGATGAATAACAAATCCTTCAAATATAGTATCTAATATATTGAATTTTGCTAATGAAGAAAACAGAAATGTTATCTTTCTTTTCCAAATGAATACTGATAATGAAGCAAAGGTTTACATAGCAATTTGAAATGGTTTTTGTTTTGCTTTTTACAATTAAAAATCAAAATTTGGGGATTTATTCTGGAGAAATAAAGAACTATAGGCATATCTGTGCATAGAAATATTAAAATACAGTCACATCTAATCATCCACATCTGAAAACACTGAAATGTCATTCAATGGGTTAATGACTAAACAGGGTAGTTAGTTCTCTAACTCTGTCTTCATAGAATACTACAAGAGGCTGTTGACTGATACAGGCAGAAATCTGAATGAACTGTCATAGAATTACAGTAAGTATAAAAGGTCAATCCTCAAAGATTACATTTTAGATAATTTCACTACCAGTGTTCTTGGAATAACAAGCTTAGAAATAGAGAAGGAATTAGTTGTTCCCAAAGAATACTCAGAAGATTAGGTGGGAGCCAAGCAGGGGTGGAAATGATTGTGTCTTCCTTGTCAATAACTGACAACAAAGTATTTTATCAGTTCCTTTGTTTGACAAGCTAGATGATTTCCCCCATATATTGAAGAATATATTAAATATTTTAAAATTTGAGGATCTACATAATTTGAGGAAGTTTATTGTCTCCAGTCTCCACTCTAGAGGCAGTTGGACTTCAGAAAATGGAGCTGATAAGGGACAGATTAGTCTCATTCAATAGCCAACTTAACTCTTTCTTTTGCCACTAATCTCAATTCTTTGATTCTATTTTTATTCTTTAAACTTTTCTTAAAGTATGAATTTTATATCAAAATTTATAAGATTTTTATATATATTTTAAACTTTTTTATTTTTATTTTACAATACTATTCAGTTCTACATAACAGCCACAGATTCCCTTGTTCTCCCTCTTCCTGCCCCCTCCCCTTCCCCCCAGCCCACCCCCCATTCCTACCACCTCCAGATCAAGGCCACCCTCGAGGACTGAGATCGACCTGATAGACTCAGTCCAGGCAGGTCCAGTCCCCTCCTCCAAGATTGAGCCAAGCGTCCCTGTACAAGTCCCGGGTTTCAAACAGCTATCTCATGCAGCGAGCCCAGGACCTAGGCAGAAGTTCCCTACAGATGTTTTACAATCTTGCATCTAGGCTGTTAATGCCCATTATGCAGGATACACAGACAAGGAACTTCCCTTAAGCATTCAGAAAAGTGGAAACGAGGGGGGGGGGCCTGAGTGAGGTAACTCAGACTCAGAAAGACAAATATAGTATGTACTCACTCATAGAAGGATACTAGATGTGGAACAAGGATGACTGGACTGCTACTCACATCACCAGTGAGGCTACCTGGAAAACAGGACCCCAAGAAAGACACTGGGATCACCCAATGATGGAGAAATGGATGAGATCTACATGAACAGCCAACTTAACTTTTAGGTTAGCAATTTATACTCTGAGTGTTAAGAAAGATCACAGGAATAAAGTTTTCACGAGTTAAAGCTGTTTAGAATAACAAGGACATACAAATGATAGTTTAAACACTTAATTAAATAACAACATCATGCAATAACAACTATTCTGAAGTAATCACACTTCTATCTGCTATACCTGGGAGGAGCATGAAACGCATTCCCAACATAATTTCCTGTTTTCAAGAAGCTGAGGTCACGTATTCTTGTATTGATTTCTTGGAGTGTGCTCAAAAGCACTCAGAATTCTCTTTACTGGACTCCATTCCTGGACTGTGTCCCAACAATTCATTACTACTTTTAAGAAGATAATGCTTGCCTGGTTCCTGAGGTGTCAGGGGAGGGTGTTGGATCCCCAGGAACTGGGGTTACAGAAAGCAGCAAGCCACATGTGTGTGCTCAGAACTGACCTTGGGTACCGTTCCAGAACAAATGCTCTTAAGTACCAAGTCTTTTATTCAGTGCCCCTGGTTTCTTTTATATTGCAAGCAAATTAAAAAGAAAGTGTTTCTTTTTTTTTTTTTTTTTTTTTTTTTTTGGTTTTTCGAGACAGGGTTTCTCTGTGCAGCTTTGCGCCTTTCCTGGAACTCACTTGGTAGCCCAGGCTGGCCGCGAACTCACAGAGATCGGCCTGCCTCTGCCTCCCGAGTGCTGGGATTAAAGGCGTGCGCCACCACCGCCCGACAAGAAAGTGTTTCTTAAGCTTTCCATGTGTCATACATATTATTCTTAAGAAATAGTACAATAGTAAATTTTCTAAATTTGAGAAATAATAAAGGCCTTAATAACTGCCATAATAAGAAAAGTACAATACTATCCAACCTAACCCATATTCTAAAGGGATAGTACTGTCAGTGATTATTGCTGATTCCAAACAGAATACCATGATGAGAAGTATATTTATATGTTACCGATGTAAGATGAATTGTGTGATGTGAGCTAGTACTCAATTTTAAATCCTATTAATTTGATAATCTTGTACATGCATTATTTAAAATGATATTTGAAACTAAAATTAAGTATTATTATGACTTCAATCTATTACCTGAAATATTTTGTTATGTCTAAGAAGAAATATTCCATGTGGAATTACATGAAAAGTCCAGGAATCAAAATGTCCTCATCTATTTTACAGCTTCTTTTTATTTGAAATCTGTACTGCTTGGGATTCTTATCATTTCTTTCATTTCCTAAAATGTATTAACTTAATCATACCAGATTTATGATAAGAATCACTTAGTCCAGTTAACATATATATTCACCATGATCTAACCAGGTCTAAACAGCTAAATCATATGCATTATCTCTGTTTCTCATCTTTCCTGTTAGGATTTATTCTTGTTTTTCAAATGAGAAACTGGTGATTTTATTGTCAAGGTAGATTCCCATGGCAAAGAAAAGAGTCTGATTAATACAAGCTCCATTATAGTTTCTTTTATTCTACAAAAGTGTGCACTTGAGAATGGAAGCCATTGTGATTTGTATCTGTCAAATAGCCTTTGTGATTTTTTATTCAAAAACTCTTTGTGATATTTAATGTGAAAACAAACAAAATCAAAGTGTATGAACAAAAATATCACGTCTACATCATCCACTGCTGGATTGTATTAATTATTTTCTATCATATCTTTCATATTGGCAGCTGTAACTTACAGTGAGAAAATAAAGCAGGATATAGAAAAAGTCCAGTAATCTATTTGTGAGGTCATTAAAACTAAGAATCTATATTCTTTTCCTAATATGCATTGTCAACATTTTAATAGAATTTTATATTACTCTTGCATCTATTCTTGTCCTGCATGCTATATACATAGCATGGATTCAGAGGTCTAGATTTTCCCTCTGATAATATGAATAAACTCAACTTTTGGTTTCAAAATCCTTGAAGAAACTCGTTTGAGTACAATCATATCCATCTATGATAAAGAAAAGATAAAACCAGGGTTCTGCCTTACTAGACCAACACAGCCCTGGCCAAGGTTATGTCACATGCTACCTCTACCTGTGGGATTAACAATGTAGTTGTAAAATTTTAGTGACACACATATTGATTTTGTAAAATAAGAGTTATATGACCAAGTAAAGGGTAGATGTGAATATACTGCTAAATAGCATAATGCAAATGTGGTTAAAACTTTCAGCCTTCCACTGATGAGGTGGAAGACAAGCTTATTCTATATATCTTCACAGATCTATTTGAATATTAAGCATTTGGAGATTACATACCTATCTTATCTTAAGGTGGATACTTACACTTTTTTCTCTAATTTTTATTTTATTTAATTTAGATGAGTGCTGTATTTACATGATATCCCCTACCTCTCCTCCATCTAACTCCTCTTGTGTCCTTCCTACTGATTCCCTATCAAAATCACGGTCTCTTCCTGTTTAATTATTATTCTCTTACAACTCATGTAGTCAGTTTTACAAACTACATACACATGTACATGTGATAAATAGTAAATAATCTCAGTGGAATACAGATATATAGCTCAGAATACAATTGAGTATCTCAACAATTCCTGAACAATGACAATACAATACTGCTACCAATGTTAACATGGATGTTCGCGTTGCTATGTTACCATATTTCCAGTGTCAACATGGATTAGAAAAATATCATTAAGGGCTCAAATTTGATAAAGATCTATAGATGACATCAAATGATGACTGTCAAGAGAGGAGAAGTAATTCTTTCTTGGTGATGACCCTCATATTTGGTTATCTAATATGAGCCACATTTTCTTAGGTAATATTCTTTTGTTGCATATATGTTTACTGCCAAATTTTAGTGATTGTTATTTGCAAGAACCCAATGAATCAAAGAGTACTAGATATAAACACATAGTTCAACAAAGACAGATTTATTGAATTGATAATATAAGAGAAAGTACTCCATGGGTAGCATAAAATAACACTCTATAAGAACGGTTAGGGAACCATCTCCTATAAAGTTGAGCATCTCCTGGTATATTTTGAAGATGATAGTAATGGACTTGTGAGTCAATTCTGATCAGGCTCTGTCTCAAAAGTGGGTTTAGAAGAGAGAGTAACAAGAAATGAGGCTCTGTCCCCAGGCAAAGGCAGCTTACTGATTAGGCATCACTAGTAATAGATGAATGGGCAAAATGTCTCTGGGGTGTCGCTGACAAAAAAAGCAATAATCATTAAAGAAAGGGACACTTCACAGCTGTTGTGTAGCATTGAGACAAACAGAATTAAATTGCAGCAAGCTTTATCTGTGTGTGTGCTCCTGCCTTGTGATTAATATTAGAGCTAGCTGTCTTCTCTCTCAGTCCATGTTGACTTTTAGTCTTTTCCTTCTACAAAAGATATATTCTATAAAATAGTCTTCATTGTTTTTTACACAATAAAGCTGTCACTTACCATCATATAACTTTCCTTTCATTATTTTAGTAAAACTTAAACCAAAGTCATTATTTAATCAATGGGTTCATCAATTCTCTTTTGGGATTTTCTGCAATATTTCCTTTTTAAAATGCCTACATAAAGCAAAGAGGAGTTCTTTGTTATTCCCCCATTTTAACATTCATGCTGTCTTAAATTCATTTAGATCTGACTTTTTAATATAAGATAAGGTAGTGTATTAGTGGGTTACCTGGAGAAACAGAACCAATATAATAGATGCATGTGAAGGAGTTCATTTGAATAGCTTACAGAGTAGGAAACTGGGTAGTCCCAAGATAGTTATCAGTACATGAGCTCTTTGATATGTGAATACATTGTACAACATTTAAATGAGCTTAAAATAACTATCTCCTCAAGTATTTATAGTTTCTTTGTGGTTAAAATTTTTCAAATTCCTTTCTTCCATCGTTCAGAAAAATAGTGTGTTTAATCTATGTTCACGTTATGGTACAGTAGCATTCTGGAAATTATTTCTATTTTAATGCCATTTATAAAGGTCTGCTTTTAGACTATTATTTTAATATTTATTCCATTGGTTTTTACTATGGAACATTTGTTTTAATGATGCAAAGATATGTTGCATTCTTTTCTGTTGCATTTGTTTAACTCTGTAAAGCTGTGTTAGTTGCCTGTCTAAAACACCTGATTGGTCTAATAAAGAGGTGAACAGCTAATAGCTAGGCATGGGAAAGGATGGGTGGGGATGATAGGCAGAGAGAATAAATAGAAAAAGATAAAGAGAGAAAGGGATCAAGAAGGAGCAAGAGAAAATCAAGGAACAAGAAAAGGAGGACAGGAGGACTCCATGGGCCAGCCACCCAACCACACAGCCAGAAATGGAATAAGAAAATACAGAAATAGAGAAAGGTAATAGTCCACAAGCAAAAGGTAGACAGGAAAATTTTAAGTTAAGAAAAGGTGGCAAGAAACAAATCAAGATAAGACTGGGCATTTATAAGAAAGAATATGACTCTGTAATTTATTTGGGATGGGGTGGCAGCTTCCCAAAGAGAAAAGAGTGAAGAGCAATAAAACAACCAACAACAAAGACCCTTTTCATCTCGTCTTCCCTCCTACCCACCTCAGATATCCATAGCCACAATTTATATATGATCACTTTTTTATACATAGCTATATTGTGGCATTTTTCTTTATATACCTTTTAATGACATGATTTCCAGGTCGTTTTAATATGATCACAAATAACAGAATTTATTCTTTAGATGTCTGAATATTATTCTACTTCATATGTTCATTACTTTTCTTTATCTAGTAGATATTTAATTTGCTACCATTTCCTGGCAATTGTGATCAATTATACAGAAAATGTGGGGGGTCTGTTGTACCTGATAAGCGGATTTTATCTCTTTGGATCATTTACTCATTTGTAGACTTGTCATACCATTACATAACTCTGTTTTAATTTATTCTGTTAACCTTTATACAGATTTCCATAATGGTTTTACTAATTTACAGTATTGTCAACAATATGATAGAGTCTAATATTTAAACGAATATTTTCTTCCTTCCTTTCTTTCTTTTCCTTTTTTTTTTTTTTAAAGAAAATCAGAATCCTGGTTGTGTTTTGCAGCTGTTGTTTTGTTTTCAAATTGAAACAAACTAGAATTATCTAGGAAGAATGAATCACAATTGAGAAAATGCCTCCATATGATGGGCCTGTGGGCAAGCCTATGTGACATGCTCTTCTTTAGTGATTGGTGTGGGAGGGCCCAAGCCGTCATGGATGGTGCCTCTCTGTGGCAATTTTCCCTGAGCCTATGTCTTGTAAGAGACCAGACTAAGGAAGCAGAGTAAGCCACTAAACATTATCATGCTTGCACGGCCTACCTCTCCTAGTTGGTCCTACCTCCTAGTTGCTGTCTTGATTCCCTGTCTTATCTTCCTTGATAAGTGATGTAGAACTCTAATCTGAAATATATCCTTTCCTCCCTGAGTTACATTCGAACACGCTATTATATCACAGCAATAGAAATCCAAACTAAGATAGAAATTGATTATGAATATACAAGCCTCATTGATTCAAAATCTAAGGAATGTTTACTTATACACAAGCTGTGTCACAGTGAGCTTCAAACCTGTACCTTGTGCTGGCATTGTAACTGAGTAATATGTAAAAGTTTCCAAGGTTATACTGGTTTTGAAGACATGAAGGGGTTGTAAAAAGCTCATGAGGCTTCATGTTGTGAGAGATCAGAAGACAATGATGTAGTTATAGTCTCATTTGTAGCACAAGCCCCAGAATTGCTGGCATCATGGTGAGAGGTTGAAGCTATGGCCCCTGTGGGTAGGGTTACCTTCCCTGAAGACAGCCCTGGAGAGGCTCTTTGTGAAGATGCAGCTCAGTTGCAGCAGAGAACCCAGTATTTCAGAGATGCCAGTACCATGGGATGCTTAGCAAAGGCAGCAGCAGCAGTATAGAGGAGCTTGCCTGAACCTAAGAGACAAGCTGTGTGTAAGGCCAAGGGCAGAGCTGAAGCAATCAGCTCACTGGAGGAGTTCAGAAGATTGTGAGTGAATCCCAACATCCTACAATGACTATTTTTACATAATTAGACTGTTTTTCCTTCGATTTGACTGTAATTGTGCCCTGGCTCTTCCTTTGTAAAATAAGGATTGTGTAACTTATTCTTGAATTTATTGGAGCCTACATTTTAGAGATTTTGGAATTTTATAGAGACTGAATTTTAAAGAGACTGTGGATATTTGAGAGAGTGTTTGCATATTTCCAAGAGACTTAACTTGTAAAGTCTGAGAATTTTTAAAGTTTGTGTGACTTTTATAGTTTGGAATGTGTTTTATATTGAAATATTACTATTAATAATAGATTTGGGGGATGAAAATGAAAGGAAAGGCTGTTGTTGAAGAGGTATGTGTTTGTTTCAAATTAGCAAGGATTCAACTGTCTTTTGTTGTTGTTTTTTTGACTGCTAAGGATTTACATAACTAGCATTTTTTTCTTTTTTCCTTTTTATGTTATTTTACAATACCATTCAGTTCTACATATCAGCCACAGGTTCTCCTGTACTCCCCCCTCCACTCCCTCCCTTTTCCACCAGCCCACCCCCCACTCCCACCTCCTCCAGGGCAAAGCTTCCCCTGAGGACTGAGATCAACCTGGTAGACTCAGTCCAGGCAGGTCAAGTTCCCTCCTCCCAGACTGAGCCAAGTGTCCCTGCATAAGCCCCAGGTTTCAAACAGCCAACTCTTGAAATGAGCACAGGACTCAGTCCCACTGCCTAGATGCCTCCCAAACAGATCAAGCCAATCAACTGTCTCAATTATTCAGAGGGCCTGATCCAGTTGGGGGCCCCTCAGCCTTTGGTTCATAGTTCATGTGTTTCCATTTGTTTGGCTATTTTTTTTTCAGTAATTGAGTAAAATCGAAATTTATTATAAGCCACAGTTGTCTTAGGGACCTCCATGCTATATATATAGCCTCCATGGTTCTATGGGTTGTTGTCTGATTGTTCTTTATTTTATATCTAGAATCCACTTATGAGTGAGTACATACCATGACTGCCTTTCTGGGTTTGGGTTACCTCACTCAGGATGATTTTTTTCTAGTTCCATCTATTTGCCTGCAAATTTCATGCTTTCATTGTTTTTCTCTGCTGAGTAGTACTCCATTGTGCATATGTACCACATTTTTTTTTTCATCCATTCTTCCATTGACGGGCATCTAGGTTGTTTCCAGGTTCTGGCTATTACAAATAGTGCTGCTATGAACATAACTGAGCATGTATCTTTATGGTATGAATCAGCATTCCTTGGGAATATGCCCAAGAGTGGGATGGCTGGGTCTTGAGGTAGTTCGATTCCTAATTTTCTGAGAAACCGCCATACTGGTTTCCACAGCGGTTGTACAAGCTTACATTCCCACCAACAGTGGAGGAGTGTTCCCTTTGCTCCACATCCTTTCCAACATTGACTGTCATTGGTGGTTTTGATCGTAGCTATTCTGACAGGTGTAAGGTGGTATCTCAGAGTCTTTTTGATTTGCATTTCTCTGATGATTAAGGATGTTGAGCATTTCTTTAAATGTCTTTCAGCCATTTGTGATTCTTGTTTTGTGAATTCTCTGTTTAGCCTTTTAGCCCATTTTTTAAGTGGACTGTTCAGTATTTTGATGTCTAGTTTCTTGAGTTTTTTATATACTGTGGACATAAATCCTCTGTCAGATGTGGGGTTGGTAAAGACCTTTTCCCGTTCTGTTGGCTGTCTTTTTGTGTTATTGACTGTGTCTTTTGCCCTGCAAAAGCTTCTCAATTTTGAGAGGTCCCATTTATTAATTGTTGTGCTCAGGGTCTGTGCTGTTGGTGTTTTATTTAGGAAATGGTCTCCGGTGCCAAGGCATTCAAGAGTGCTTCCTACTTTCTTTTCTATTAAGTTTAGTGTAACTGGATTTATGTTCAGGTCTTTGATCCGCTTGGACTTGAGTTTTGTGCATGGTGACAGATATGGATCTATTTGTAGTCTTTTACATATTGACATCCAGTTATGCCAGCACCATTTGTTGAAGATACTTTCTTTTTTCCATTGTATAGTTTTGGCTCCTTTGTCAAAAACCAGGTGTTCATATGTGCATGGATTAATGTCAGGGTCTTCAATTCGATTTTATTGGTCCATATGTTGGTTTTTATACCAGTACCAAGCTGTTTTTATTATTATAGCTCTATAGTAGAGTTTGAGGTCAGGGGTGGTGATGCCTCCAAAGGTTGCTTTATCATATAGGATTCTTTTGGCTATCCTGGGTCTTTTGTTTTTCCATATGAAGTTGAGTATTTTTCTTTCCAAGTCTGTGAAGAATTGTGTTGGGATTTTGATGGGGATTGCATTGAATCTGTAGATTGCTTTTGGTAAGATTGCCATTTTTTAACCAAATGAATGGAAACACATGAACTATGAACCAAAGGCTGAGGGGCCCCCAACTGGATCAGGTCCTCTGAATAGGTGAGACAGTCGATTGGCTTGATCTGTTTGGTAGGCATCTAGGCAGTGGTACCAAGTCCTGGGCTCGTTGCATGAGTTAGCTGTTTGAAACCTGGGACTTATGCAGGGAAGTTTGGCTCAATCTGGGAGGAGGGGACTAGACCTGCCTGGACTGAGTCTATCAAGTCGATCCCAGTCCTCGGGGGAGACCTTGATCTGGAGGAGGTAGGAATGGGGGGTGTGCTGTGGGGAAGGGGAGGGGGGCAGGAAGGGAGAGAACAAGGGAATCTATGGCTATTATGTAGAACTGAATAGTATTGTAAAATAAATAAAAAAAAAAGATTGCCATTTTTACTATGTTAATCCTACCTGTCCATGAGCATGGGAGATCCTTCCATTTTCTGATATCTTCTTCAACTTCTTTCTTTAGAGATTTAAAGTTCTTATCAAAAAAGGTTCTTCACTTGTTTAGTTAGTGTTATCCCAAGGTATTTTATATTATTTGTGGCTATTGTAAAGGGTGATGTTTCTCTGACTTCTTTCTCAGCCCTTTTATCATTTGTGTATAGGAGGGCTACTGATTTTTTTGAGTTGATCTTGTATCCTGCCACTTTACTGAAGGCGTTTATCAGCTGTAGGAGTTCCCTGGTAGAGTTTTGGGGGTCACTTATGTATACTATCATATTATCTGCAAATAGTGAAAGTTTGACTTCTTCCTTGCCAATTTGTATCCCTTTGATCGCCTTTTGTTGTCTTACTGCTCTAGCTAGAGCTTCTAGTACTATATTGAATAAATATGGGGAGAGTGGGCAGCCTTGTCTTGTTCCTGAATTTAGTGGTATTGCTTTGAGTTTCTCTCCGTTTAATTTGATGTTTGCTGTTGGCTTGCTATAAATTACCTTTTTTATGTTTAGAAATGTTCCTTGTATTCCTGATCTTTCTAAGACCTTTATCATGAAGGGGTGTTGGATTTTGTCAAAGGCTTTTTCAGCATCTAATGAGATGATCATGTGGTTTTTTTTCTTTCAGTTTGTTTATATGGTGTATTACATTGACTGATTTTTGTATGTTGAACCATCTTTGCATCCCTTGGATGAATCCTACTTGGTCGTGATGGATGATTGTTTTGATGTATTCTTGAATTAGTTTTGCCAATATTTTGTTGAGTATTTTTGCATCAATGTTCATGAGGGAGATTGGTCTGTAGTTCTCTTTCTTTGTTGCATCTTTGTGTGGTTTGGGTATCAGGGTAATTTTTGCCTCATAAAAAGAGTTTGGTAGTGTTCCTTCTGTTTCTATTGTGTGGACCACTTTGAAGAGGATTGGTATTAGTTCTTCTTTGAAAGTCTGGTAGAATTCTTCACTGAAACCATCTGGTCCTGGGCTTTTTTTGGTTGGGAGACTTTTGATGACTGTTTCTATTTCTTTAGGAGTTATTGGTCTATTTAAATGGTTTATCTGGTCTTGATTTAATTTTGGTATGTGGTATTTATCCAGAAAATTGTCCATTTCTTCCTGGTTTTCCATTTTTGTGGAGTACAGGTTTTTGAAGTATGATCTGATGATTCTCTGGATTTCCTCGTTGTCTGTTGTTATGTGTTCCTTTTCATTTCTGATTTTGTGAATTTGGGTGCTCTCTCTTTGCCTTTTGGTTAATTTGGCTAGGGGTTTGTCTCTCTTGTTGATTTTTTCAAAGAACCAACTCTTTGTTTCATTGATTTTTTTGTATTGTTCTCTTGTTTTCTATTTCGTTGATTCCAGCCCTCAATTTGATTATTTCCTGGTGTCTATTTCTCCTGGGTGAGTTTGTTTCTTTTTGTTCTAGAGCTTTCAGTTGTGCTGTTAATTCATTGGTATGGGATTGCTCCATCTTATTTATGTGTGCATTTAGAGCTATGAATTTTCCTCTTAGTATTGCTTTCATGATGTCCCATAAGTTTGGGTATGTTGTACTTTCATTTTCATTGAATTCTACGAAATCTTTAATTTCTTTCATTTCTTCCTTGACCCATTGATGTTTCAGGTGGGCATTATTCAGTTTCCATGAGTTTGTGGGTTTTCTATATTTTTTTGTTGTTGTTGAGGTCTAACTTTAAGGCATGGTGGTCTGATAAGATACAGGAGGTTATTCCAATTTTTTGTATCCGTTAAGATTTGTTTTGTGGCCAAGCATGTGGTCAATTTTTGAGAAGGTTCCATGGGGTGCTGAGAAAAAGGTATATTCTTTTGTGTTAGGATGGATTGTTCTGTAGATATCTATTAAGTCCATTTGAGACATAACATCTATTAGGTCCTTTATTTCTTTGTTAAGATTCAGTCTGGTAGATCTGTCTTTTGGTGAGAGTGGTGTGTTAAATTCTCCCACTACTAATATGTGGGGTTTGATGTGTGTTTTAAACTTTAGTAGTGTTTCTTTTATGAATGTGAGTGCTTTTGTATTTGGAGCATAAATGTTTAGAATCGAGACTTCATCTTGGTGGCTTTTTCCTGTGATAAATATGTAATGTTAATTCTGATTCCTTTTGATTGATTTTAGTTTGAATTCTATTTTATTAGATATTAGGATAGCTACACCAGCTTGTTTCTTAGGTCCATTTGCTTGGAAAGCCTTTTCCCAGCCCTTTACTCGGAGGTAGTGTCTGTCTTTGAAGTTAAGGTGTGTTTCTTGTATGCAGCAGATGGATGGGTCCTGTTTTCTTATCCATTCTGTTAGCCTGTGTCTTTTTATAGGTGAGTTGAGACCATTGATATTGATGAATATTAATGACCAATGATTGTTAATTCCTGTTATTTTTTTGTGGCTGTGTTGTGTTGTCCTTCTGTGGTGTATGTTGGTGTGGGATTATCTATTGCTTAATTTTTCATGGATGTGTTTAGCTTCTTTGGGTTGGATTTTCCCTTCTAGTGCTTTCTGTAGGGCTGGGTTTGTGGACAGATATTGATTAAATCTGGTTTTATCCTGGAATATTTTGTTTACTCTGCCTATGGTGATTGAGAGTTTTGATGGATATAATAGTCTAGGTTGGCATCCCTGGTCTCTTAGTGTCTACATAAGATTTGTCCATGATCTTCTAGCTTTCATAGTCTCTATTGAGAAGTCTGGTGTTATTCTGATGGGTTTGCCTTTATATGTTACTTGGTCTTTTTCCTTTGCAGCTCTTAATATTTTTTCTTTGTTCTGTGTGTTTAGTGTTTTGATTATTATGTTGCGAGGGCCTTTTTTTTTTTTTTTTTTTTTTTGGATCCAGCCTATTCGGTGTTCTGTAACCTTCTTGTATCTTCATAGGTATTTCTTTCTTTAGGTTAGGAAAGTTTTCTTCTATAATTTTGTTGAATATATTTTCTGTGCCTTTGAATTGGTATTCTTCTCCTTCTTCTATCCCTATTATTCTTAGGTTTGGTCTTTTCATGGTGTCCTGTTGCTGTTTTTTAACTTGACATAAGCTAGAGTTATCTGACAAAATGGAACCACATTTGAGAAAAATCCCTCCATACAACTGGTCTCTTGTGACTTGTTCTTAATTAGTGATTGATGAGGGAGGTCCTAGCCATTGTAGGTAATACCAGTCCTGGACAGGTGAAACTTGGGTGTAATAAGAATACTGGCTGTGAATGCCAAGTAATCAGCAGTCCTCCATAGCTTCTGCTATACTTCCTGCCTCCAGGTGCCTACCTTGAATTTCTACTCTGACATCCTTGGATGACGGACTGTGGTGTGGAACTGTAACCTAAAGTAAACCTTTCCCTTTCCAAGTTTCCTTTGGCCATGGTGCTTTATCACAATAATGCAAACCCTAACTATGAAAATCAACTTTTATTATTTAAAACCATAGTAATTCCAAGGAAGTTTTTGTTCAGTTTAGTTTAGTTTCTTTTTTTATGTGATACTTCTGCATGTTCTACTCAGTAATGTCTGGGTTTTATGCCCACAGCCCCACAGGCATGGAATGTTTATTGCGCAGTGATACCTCCACATTGCATGCAGCCTATGCTGCTACAATTACCTAAAGACAACTTCAAGCTCCAGCATCAGGACCAAAATTGCTTTATATATATTTGGGAATCATATTCTCCCCTGTTCTTCTAAGTCTAATGTTTAGGCAAGGAAATTGAAAACAGATTTTTATTTTATAACAGCTATTTTCTTCCTTTCCTTTTTAAGAAAGTGGTGTGTGTGTGTGTGTGTGTGTGTGTGTGTGTGTGTGTGTGTGTATGTGTTTGCATGTGTGCTCTGTAGGTGAGTGTCTATATCTGTGTCTATGTGTTCTTGCCTGTGTGTGTACATAGAGGCCAAAGACTAGTAACAGGTTTCTCATTCCATCATTTTCTATATCAATTATTGGGAAAGATTCTCCCACTGAACCTAGAGCTTATCATTTCAGCTATTCTGGCTGGCCAGTGAGTTTCCAGGACCCTCCTTGCCCCATCCTCCAGTCATAGGTGTGTGGTATAATATTTAATTTTACATACCTCTGTGTACCTGAAAATAGAAACTCATCATTGTACAGCAGGCCCTTATACCACTGAACTATCTCCCCCACCCTTGACCAACCATTTTTTTAAATGTTTTGTTCTCTTTAGACCTTGTATACTTTCTTTATCTCAAACCATGAGTTTGTCTTATTCTTTTGTGTTATTAGCTTTTCAGTTTTTCCCACAGTTTTGATGCTTTCCTGTGTATAAATACATTGGTTATTTTTGTTGCTAAGGCAAAATACTAAGACTAAGGTAACTTAAGGAAGAAAGGGTCTATTTTGGGTTATAATTCCAGAAGGATTAAAATTCCATCACAGTGGGGGCAACAATGCACCAAATCATGACAATAAGAACAGGAAGCAGAGTGCGTACATCATTTACTTCAAGCATGAGGTAGAGAGAGAAAACTGGAAATTTTTCTTGGCTTTAATCTCAAGACGACAATCCCAGTACCATACTTTCTCATCTTAACTGTCCAAAAGCACCCTCTGGAACCAAGTATTCAAGTGTCTGAGACTGAGCAGGATATTTCTCATTCAAACTACCACAAAAGACTGCCATTTCTAAACCAATATTAAATCCTAGGTCACTGGATTTTGCTAGAATATAATCTTTAGTCATAAGACTCATGATTTTAATTTTTAAACCCAATCCCATTAACTAGTTGCCAACCACATATGTCTGAGTGATCAGCCCAATGACCTTGTAATGTATTGTGTCATAGAGATTTAAAGGCATTTTCTAAACTTTCTACATTTTCTTAAATGATTTATTCAGTTCAGCAGAGAAAAAGTGAGAAAGAGCTTCAGGAACTCAGACCATTTTCCTCTCCAATCATTCCCCGAGCCTACATTCTTTCAATTGTTCAGCACACTGGGATTTGTAAACTCAATATCTTATTTACTGCCCTGTTTAACTTCTAAATCCTATACAAGAATACCCAAGATGAAAACCTCATTTATTTTCTATGCTGCATGATCTTTTACTTGTGAGTGAGAGAAAGAGAGAGAGAGAGAAAGAAAGGGAGAAAGATTTTGATGTCTCTTATATTTCAAATAAATGGTGAATTCATGAAGTATTTTTATTTTTATGTCTGGTTTGTTTCACTCGGAATATTTGCTTCAATTTTGTTTTTAAAACATCAAGATCTCTTTCTTTCTATTCTCCCCCATCTAGGTAAACAGTGTTTTTTATTTTTTTGTTTTTGTTTTTTTGTTTTTTTTATCCACTAGTTAGGTAACATAATTCATCCTTTTATCCACTAAATCAGAATCAGTATTACGCCTGTTCCACTGTGGCCATGCTATCCTTGGAAGTAACAAATTAATATTCACCATAAATTAATATAATTCTAATATCTGAAAGGGTTTATACATTAATAGTGTACATAACTAGTTTTGAATCTGCTTCGCTTCTCCTGTATTGAGAATAAACAGTTGAAAAAATATAATCATTCTCATCTTCAATTTGATATTTATTCACTTTACACATGAAATAGAAACTTTGACCCTGTGTTTACAATATTTTTCATTAAAGCAACAAGTCATTGAAATCTACAGTTTTAGGTGTTAGTCTAGGTTCCTGAAATATACAGATCTCATTAATTTTAACAAAATTTCACTTTTATGGAATATGATTTTCATTTAAACAAAGGAGAAGTATGCAGTCATATGAAAATCATACCATGGGCATTTACACATTTATATTTATCAGTTTTTCAATTTTAACAAAAATATTAACATAGCTGTTAAATGTGGAAGTAATAAGTCATAACATAAACCAGACATGGTCCATGATTGACAGAAGACCTTTCTTCTGATTGACATGACTGACAACTCCTTCTTTTTGGTTCAAACAGAGCTACCTGGTAATAACAAGAAGGTTACAGCTGGAAGAAAAAGATGAGTTAACATTTTTCTCTTTAAAATCATTGACCTTGTTATTGCACAAAACAAGTCAATTAAGTCACCAACCTGTTGTGTAAATATAAAAGAAAAGACTTCAATGTTTATAGATCCTTAGTGATATATTACTTGCTTATGAATTCAGGAATAGCACAAAGTAATTTTGCTAATCATCTACAGACAATGATAATCAACTCTTTTTTTTTCAAAATGCTAACAACATGTTAAATGTTTTTACTCTAAGAAATAATAAGTACTTGAGGGGACATATAAATTTATGACTCGAATATTTTGTAATGTATACTTGAATCAAAACGTCATAAAGTAAAATCACCCGAGCAGGGAACCTTAATTGAGGAATTTTCTACATCAGTTTGGTCTGTAGGTACATCTGTGGAGAACTCACTTGATAGCCTTAGTTGATTGGAAAGATCAAACCTATATGTGAAGACCACTTCTAGTGGGTTTTAGCAGTTCAGATTAGAAAGGATCCAGACAAAGGGAATATTTGCTTCATGCTCTATTGTCCTTTCTTGTTGCTGCACAGATCACTATCCCTGTTACTGCTTCTGCTTCCTCCTTTAGAGGTGTCAAAGCTAACTTTTCCAGGCTTCCAACACTGACAGAGGGCCAGGAATTCTCTAGAAATCATCCAGACCTTCACTATCAGATCAGGAATGCTGAGAGTCCCATCCTTGTGAATTGAGCAAATACCAGGTTCTTGGCATGTGAAATGCGCAAGGATTTACTTTGTCCTTTCTTTAGCATATATAGAAATTCCTTCTATTGTTTAATCCTCTACATAACCCTGAGTAATTCAATAAGCTAATCAATGAATGAACTAATGTTATATTAATTATATCTAAATACACATGTCTGAAATTTAAAAGAAAAAATATTTTCATCCTGTTTCTTGTACACATTACTAACAAATTTCATGACAGATTTTATTAGGAAATATTTTTCTAAAGTTAGTAATGCAATTGTAAATGTGAAAAGTATTAATTGAATACCATTACAGTGTCTCAGAACCTATTTTAAAATGCACTTTAAAGTCTTCCCTGTACCCTTAAAAAGTGAAACATCAATAAGGTAGTCATTTCACATGGACTTCCACATGAGCTTTATGCTGGTCTAAATCAAAGGTGGTGGAAGGGCAGCCACACTCCTGCTGCTGATCTCCAGCCAATGGCAATTATTTCCCCTCTAGGTTAATAGGGCACCATCGCACTGTGTATTTTGACAACTGAAATTTTGCCATTTAAAGGTTAGAATCTGTTCTGGGAGGAAAACAGAGAAGCCTTTCCATCTTATGAGACATTTTCTAACTTTTAAAAGTATGTGAGAATATTATTAAATAGTACAACCACTGAATTTAAGGTAATGCGCCTTATTTATGTATTTCTTTATGAACCTAAATGAACAACATCTGTTGCCTAAACTTAGGATGAGAGCACTCATCAAAAATAAAACTGTAAATCAGATAAAACACCAAATGTTAATAAATACATCTTGATATAATGAAAATCACTGGTACCAAGAGAGAAAAATGAAAGTTAATTCAATACCAAATTAGTTGAACTAGTAACAATTTAAAAACTGAAGAGCACTAAGTATCTCTATGAATGCATGGAATTATTCTTGCAAATGAAGTAATTGGTAACTTCTACAAATGAATAATAAATTAATTTCAAAGATAATCCCAAATTTAATTGTTACTATTTGATATTCTAGAAAAAAATATTTAGGAATATTAGTAGAATTATTAAAATAATTATATAAAGCATTATCATGTATGTATGTTCATACTTCTCAGGAATTTAAATATAAAAATATGAATCTCCACATAGTATATATCATTTGCATCTATATCTGTATATATATCCTCATGTGTATCATTTTAATCTATTTTTTATTACATTTTTATAATTTCTCATAAGCACTAGCAATACATACAAAATCATCAAGACAACATTCTCCAATATTTGGATAGAGTTAGTAGAATTACCTTTTCTTGATTAATGGCATACTTTGTTAATAGTGGAAAAGTAGACCAAGTCTGTCAACATGCTCAGCGATCTTAGTGTGAGCCATGAAAGAAACTCTTGCTGTTGCTAAGACAAAGATGAACCCTGGGGAATTCTTAACCTGATCTTTCGCATCTCCCTTATTGCAATCTTAGACAACATAGTAGTACATTTTAGTCCCGATATGTTTTTTACGTGAAACATCCAAATGCTAATTTATTTGGCTTGAAAATATTCTTCTGGCATCCATGGGCAGCAGGCATGCACAGGGTGCACATATATACACACAGGCAAACAGTCATTAATATTAAAGAAATTAAGAACAAGAAATAACTTTTAAAAATTATTATTGGAACCACATTGTAGTGGCAGAATGGATCACCTTCAAGAATTGGCATTACATTTTGAGACTGCATATCACACATACATAGAGAGAAATGGTTTCAAAAGGCTCATCACCTACTTAATGGGGTTTTTTAGAAAAAAACTAATGAAATCTCCCAAGATGGTCCAAAAATTTCTTCAGCAATGTATTAGTTAACATTCTTATTCTTTAAAAAAAAGATACTCATCACAAAACAATTTGTGGGAAGGACATTTTTAGGCTCATAGTGTGAGAGAATGTACTCCACCATAGTACAGAAGACTTGGAAGCTTAAAACTCTAATGTAGTTCAACAGTCATGCAACTGATTGCTTAAATCTCACTGGACAGGAAGCCCATAGGGCAGGAAGTAGGTTTGGACTATAAATAAAAGTCCTTACCCACACTGAGACATTAAATCTAAGGTTGTATACACTTATAGAACAGGGCCAGCATCTGAGGATGAACTGTTCCAATACGTTAGCATGTGGGGGACACTTTAAAGCTAAACTGTAGCAAGAGAGTAGAAGACAGACTTAGGTTTTATTGATGTTGGGATAAAAGATTTGGGTGAGGCATCCTGGTTATGGATAAGGACTATATTGTATGAATGTCCTACTCTGTCAATTATCAGTGACACAGGCAGAAGGAGAAATAAGGCAGTGTTTAAATGCTGCTAGGAGTCAGGCATCAACTAAAAAAGTAGATACATTTTTATTACTTACAAATAATGATTATTTGTACTGTCCCATTGAGAGGAGTTTGTAACTTTAAGCTGCTATGTTTGTCATAGTCCAGAAATTTATCTCTTTTACCTGGCAAGAAATTCTTTTTTATTTTTCAAATAGCGCACTTGGCTGCTTGACCTTGGTAAATACACCTTTAGGATAGGAAAAGTTAGTCTTTCCCAATGTTGTGGCTCAGATATGGAAGCTAGGGCTGGGTGCTAGTAGAAACCTATATGCAGGGTTCTGTTTCTAAATATCTATTCAAGGACCAGAAAAGAAAAGAAAAATACTCTGCAAGAACCCAAACTTCAACCAAACAAAGCAACAAGAAGAAAATAGACTTCACAATAGCTGGTAACTGATATAATTTTTTTTCTAGTGGGATAAGAAACCCATATTGTATAACTTTATACATCTCCAATCCTAGTTAGTGTGAAAAGTCTCTTCAAGACAAGCTTTTATTAAACAGCTTCAGAGTTGAAATAAAAGTAGGTCTCATATATAAGAAAACCATACTTCAAAACATGAATTTCCCAAGAGCTTTTTGTTGATATCCATAAAGAGAAATACAAGCAAGAAAAACAAAGTCTTTCAAAATATAAAATCTTTACAAAGAATATGTAACTGATATTGCAGTAGTTTGGTCTATGGTCTATAACGTTGAATGTAGGTCAAATTATCTTCATATTTTGTCTCTTCCTTTTCCTGTTTTTATAAACTTATTTTAATGTATGCTAACATTTTATTTTTCACTATAGCCTTTCATACATTGCAGTGTGACAGGTGCCCACGCTCTCCTCCCGTGCACAGGTAATATCAAAAGCTGAGGCTTTCTTGATTTTTTCACCAGAGAGCCTCTCCATCTTCTGAGCTGCCTGGGCTTCAGTTGCCCAAGAGAACTCAACTAAGTTCTGCCCTTAAGCCTATAAATGAAACAATACAAAGACTCAAGGTGTGTGGAATTCAAATGTGAGCCTTTTAAGCAGGTGCACAAAGCACAAACTCTGGTTATTTCCCTTATCTCATTCTACCAACAAGTCCTCACAAAAATAATCTGTTTTTCCCAGAATCTATAAAAACTGGAGAAAAAGATGAAAGGAGTCCAGAGTGCAGTCCTCTAAATTCTGGGTTGTATTCAGTATGTCATTTATTGGCATGCTACTCTGACCTGATCTAAATGTTTTACCCAGTGATTTTACTGATAACCTTCAATAACTTGAACTGTGTATAGTGGAACAAAAGATAAGGAACGTTTTTGTTTTCCCTTCTCTGTTCTAAATGCAATGAAAATTAATTATAATGCAGGGGAAAATACTTGGATTTTTGGAATCAACAAATTCTTACACAAGAAGTCTAAAGTAGGCCTGCTCGGTGGTGGTGCGTGCCTTTAAACCCTGCACTCGGGAGGCAGAGCCAGGTGGATCTCTGTGAGTTCAAGGCTAGCCTGGTCTACAGAGCAAGATCCAGGACAGGCACCAAAAGTATACAGATAAACCCTGTCTTGAAAAAAAAAAAAGAAGTCTAAAGTAATATAGTAACTCTGATAAGCATTCTTGACCTGAGTCTATAATAATTGAGTAGAACCACAGGAAAAATAAAGAGTTAAGAATTTACACTGTCTCAAAGTAAATAAAACTGAAACTCCTTTTTAGGAGGTATTGTTTCTCAATTTTTTTATGAAAATATATAAAATTAATTGCTGTGGGATAGTCTGTATGTCAAATTGCTCTGATTGGTCAATAAATAAAACACTGATTGGCCAGTGGCTAGGTAGGAAGTATAGGCAGGACTAACAGAGAGGAGAAAAGAAAGAACAGGAAGGCAGAAGGAGTCACTGCCAGCCACCGCCAGGACAAACAGCATGTGAAGATGCCGGTAAGGCAAGAGCCACATGGCAAGGTATAGATTTATGGAAATGGATTAATTTAAGCTATAAGAACAGTTAGCAAGAAGCCTGCCACGGCCATACAGTTTGTAAGCAATAGAAGTCTCTGTGTTTACTTGGTTGGGTCTGAGCGGCTGTGGGACTGGCGGGTGACAAAGATTTGTCTTGACTATGGGCAAGGCAGGAAAACTCTAGCTACAAATGGTGCCCAGCATGGGGCATGAGTTTCCACCTAAAACCTGAGAAAAAAGATTCTAAAATGAAGCTGAAAACAGTTCCTAGTTGTCTCTTTCAAGCTAGCAGCAGCCTGCGTGTTTGAGCTACTATGGCAGGTTCCTGGCATGTGTGCTCAATCTTCAGTTTGGTGGGAATAAGGCCTCTGCAAGTGGCACATTAAGCTGTGTCATGGATTTAGCCTTTGCTAGTACAAAACAAACAAAAAAAAGAGGTTTCTGGGCTACATGCTGCTTTGATAGAAGCATAGATCCACTATTTCTGAGAGTTGATGGCTCCCAGTGCTGGCAGAAAATGTATCACCACCATGTTGGGAAGCTGAAGTGGGCAGAGCCAGCAGCTGCAGTACTGTATCAGTCTTAGAATGCTGCAGTTTAAAGCAATAGGCTCAAGGTAATATAAAACATAAGCCACGTAAAGATGGCTACCACACAGAGAATCTGGATTATGTTCTCTTTGATATTCATAACTGAAGAAAAACATTTGATTGCAAAAGCTGTTGAGTTATGCCAAAATGTATATTTTAAAAGTACCTTGACTTCAAAATTTGGATGTAAGGATATGTTGCTTTGGAAAGGAGGCTCTGCTTTTGTTTCCACAGAAAGCCAGAGGCAATGGATGTGTTCCAGTTTAAGATAGATCAGGTTTGACCAGCCAAGACCTCCTGAAAGAACTCTGATGACACCAAGGCTCAGATGATCCAACATCCAGAACCATTTCAAGGCAACTGGCTCAGACCATACACCCTCACGGACTACTCCATAATCCTAAAATTTTCTTTGTGTCCCCATAAGATACAGTGCCCCGCTCCAGCAGGAAGTAGTAAGAGAAGCTATGCCCAAATTCCCAAATATACCAAGCTGGCTTTGGAGATGTGTAAAAATTAAAACCTTCCTCTTAAAAAAAAAAAAAAAAAAAAAAAAAAAAAAAAAAAAAGAAAGAAAGAAAAGGGAAGTGCTGTGGGATGGTCTGTATGTCAAATTGCTCTGATTGGTCAATAAATAAAACACTGATTGGCCAGTGGCTAGGTAGGAAGTATAGGCAGGACTAACAGAGAGGAGAAAAGAAAGAACAGGAAGGCAGAAGGAGTCACTGCCAGCCGCCGCCAGGACAAGCAGCATGTGAAGATGCCGGTAAGTCAAGAGCCACATGGCAAGGCATAGGTATAGATTTATGGAAATGGATTAATTTAAGCTATAAGAACAGTTAGCAAGAAGCCTGCCATGGACATAGAGTTTGTAAGCAATATATAAGTCTCTGTGTTTACTTGGTTGGGTCTGAGCGGCTGTGGGACTGGGGGGTGATAAAGATTTGTCCTGACTGTGGGCAAGGCAGGGAAACTCTAGCTACAATTAATTGTGATAATTAAAGTAAAAATCACAAGAAAATTTTAATCATTCTAAAATAATGCAAAGATGCAAAACTGTATTATAACTTTCCTCAGTCCTGTTTTGTTTGGTTGTTTGAAGAAAAAAATACTGTTGAAAATGATCTCTTCAGGATTGAGAGATTATTCAATGATTAAGTGCTTGAATTACTTTTGCAGATACCCCAAATTTGGCTTCCAGAACACACATGGGGAATTTCTCAATTGCCTGTAACTCTAGTTCGAAGGAACTCAATGCCTTCTTATGGCCTTTGTAGGCACTTAGAGTCACATGAACCAATATGCATACAAACATACAATTTGCACAAAACTGAAACTAAAAATAAATCTCTTAAAAACTGATCCCTTTAAAACCTTCTTTTCACAGGGAATGAGGAATGCCATTGCTCTATAATCTGAAAAATCAATTATTACACATTGTCTTCTGTTATAAAAATTTTATGTATTCATTGAGAACTCGATTATCCTGGTGAGTTACATGCTTCTTTTCTGCCCAGATAGTAAGAACTCTCTCACATCTACTTAATTTTCCAAATCTACCAAATATAATTGAGAAGTAAACTCATAATTTTAAGGTAATTAACATAATAAGAATTGTTTATTTGTACTGGAAACATAGTCACAAAAGTCCAATGCTGAGGGATTTGAGAGATTTTGCAATGTTTAAGACCACTGATGTCCTTCAGAGGACCTGAATTCAGTTCCCAGAACCTATGCTATGGCTCACATACATGTCACTCATGTTCCAGAGAATCTAACTCAATTTTCTGGCCTGCATGGGCGTCAGGCATGCATATTAAGTACAGACTACATGCAGATCATATTCATAAAATTCAGTATAAATATTTTTTAAATCTAAAGATAGAATTGTCTATGTTGGATAAGACTTCTAAAACTAAAATCATATCTCCAACAAGTTCTTAATAACTTCTTTTTTTTTTTTGATTTTTCGAGACAGGGTTTCTCTGCATAGCTTGTGCCTTTCCTGGAGCTCACTTGGTAGCCCAGGCTGGCCTTGAACTCATAGAGATCCACCTGGCTCTGCCTCCCTAGTGCTGGGATTAAAGATGTGCGCCACCACCGCCCGGGTCAATAACTTCTATAAGTATGTAAGAGCATTATATTATTAGATCTCTCTCTGTCTCTCTGTCTCTGTCTCTGTCTCTGTCTCTGTCTCTGTCTCTCTCTCTCGTGTCCTTAGTTTATTTTTAAAACAAAACAAAACATAAACAAAATCCCAGAGAATCTTATTTGTAATTAAGGCTACCCTAGAGTAAACTGTGTAGTCCAGGCTGGCTTCACATTTTCCATCATACTGCAGAGACTTCCAAATGCTGGACTTATTGGCATGTGCCACTTCATTCTTCTCAAATATTATTCTGAATTATAACAAATAACTTACTATGTTTTTGTCTGTTACTTCACCTGCCCTATTGTTGCTGTTGACTTCTGCTGCATTCTATATACAATCTCTGAAATAAAAGATATGAATATTGAATAGAATAAAGTTTTAAAAGATTTATGAAAATAAATGACTTGAGCAAAGTCAAAAGAAAGAAATAAGTTAGCATAACTACTATTTATTTTACAACACAAATAACTATCTTTAGCCTACATATAATTTATGATGCCCTCCAAATTCAATAAGCAAATGGGAATTGAATATTAGAAACCTACATTAGGATTCTCCTGAGAGAGAGAGAGAGAGAGAGAGAGAGAGAGAGAGAGAGAGAGAGAGAGAGAGAGAGAGAGTGTTTCTGTCTGCCTGTCTTTCCTTAATGGACTAAGGCCCCAAAACTTTTCTACTAATATGAAGTACTGGTTTAAATTTTGATAATTACTTCTCCTTTTGAAAATATCCCTAAATATAGGTAGGATAAGACCTACCAAAAATCTATACTTGTTATCTATCATCTATGAAATGACAGATTTTTTTTTTTTTTCGGTTTTTCGAGACAGGGTTCCTCTGTGTAGCTTTATGCCTTTCCTGGAACTCACTTGATAGCCCAGGCTGGCCTTGAACTCACAGAGATCCACCTGGCTCTGCCTCCCGAGTGCTGGGATTTAAAGTCATGCGCCACCACCGCCCAGCTAAGAATGACAGATCTTTTATCATTTGTATTAAAAGGGTGTCTTGGTTAGGGTTTTATTGTGGTAAAGAGACTTAATTGGGTCTGGCTTACAGTTCAGATGTTTGGTCTATTATCATCATGGTGGGTGGCATGCATGTAGACATGGTGCTGGAGAAGGAGCTGAAATTTCTGCATCTTGATTCACAGGCAGCAGATGGAGACTGTACGTGTAACACTGGGTGTACCTTGAGCATATTAAACCTCAAAGCCCACTCCCACAGTGACTCACTTTCTCCAATACCACACCTTCTCCAACAAGGTCATACCTCCTAATAATGCCACTCCCAATGGCCCAGAGACTCAAACACCTGAGTTACTGGGGGCCAAATCTATTCAAACTACTACAAAGGGTATGTTAACACTTCATATTTTAAATGAAATTCATCTACATACATAATTTTCCAAATAGATTCTTAGAGATCTAGTTTCATAGAGTACATACCTTATTTATATTTCTTGTCTAATAATATTTCTTTAAACATATGCACGTGTTCCATCAGTATTTCTTGAATAACTAGTATTTGCCAATGCCCTATATTTTCACCAAAGCCAAGTAAGTGGCTTCAGATTCATAAGTTAACACTAAATGCCTGGATAGCTCTAAAGTTGTGGATTTCTGTGGAAAGCTCAACACCAAAGTGCTGTGGATATCGCTCTGTATGCTGTGACTGTGTTGCTCTAATTAGTTAATAAATGAAATGCTGATTGGCCAGTAGCCAGGCAGGAAGTATAGGAGGGATAAGCAGAGAAGAGAATGCTGGAAAGAGTCAGGAGTCGCCAGCCAGACACAGAGGAAGCAATATGTGAAGGCAGAACTGAGAAAAGTACCAAGCCATGTGGCTAAATGTAAATAAGAGTTATGGGTTAATTTAAGTGTAAGAGTCAGTCAATAGATAGGCTGAGTTAATGGCCAAGCAGTTCTAATTAATATAAGCCTCCATGTGTTTACTTGGGTCCAAGTGGCCACAGGGCCACAGGAGCTGGGCAGGACCAGAAAAACTCAGCTACATTGAAGGGTATTCAGGATATATAAGATGATTTTGACATGTACAAAGCACATGAATTGCAGTTCAATGTTGTGATAGCTCTGTTCACAGTGCCAGTTTTAGTTACAAGGAATGAATATATCTTGAATACTCAAGATATCACCCAGGTCTGAATCCCAACAAGTATTTTGGGGTCACTTCTTTTACATCTCATTCTGTTCATTGGCTAATTGGAAAACAATGAATCTACAACACAGCTTTTCTCCAACTTTATACAGTTGAAAAAAATGTAAATGAAATTTTATGGGTTCATTTGGTGTTTAAAGCATATTTAAGCACTCAGTAGGAAACATATTATTTTATTTCTCATCTCTCATATCCTCCAGGACTTTTATATTACATCCAAATTGCCATGCCAATATGTAACCCAATTGTCTTTTTTGTGTGTATATGCATGATAAAGTTCATGAACTGGGTATTAGTAAAATGTTTCTTTCTAGCATACACTCAAGATGCTTCTGAGATGGATCCTAAAAGTCTGCTTGACAATAATATTTTATTGTGATTTTATTGTCAAGCTCATGAACATTTTCGCAACATTTTGCTAAACTGAATATTCCAGTTCAGTCACAGGCTTAAACATTACATATTCCAGATTGTGATCCACACTATTCTGCAAGTGGCATTATACCTCATGCAGATTTCATAATGGAAGTATTATAAAGTGCTGCACAGACATAAAATGCAAACTTAAACTGTGCAAAATTCGTAGAAGTTAAAGATAATCAAGGAGAAAATTAACATTAGAAGTTTCACTAGAAGTACTCTTTTCAGACGGCATACAGAAGCATACCCACAACCCTGGGCTCAACCTTCAGCATTAAAATAAATAAATAATAAGCAAATAAATAAATAAGCTTCTTGAGTTCAGAAGATAAACTGGAGATAAAGATTTTTTGGTTTTGTTTGTTTGTTTTCACACAAATGTCTAGACCAACATTTGGAAGGACTTATTGAGGCTCATAGAAAGCGAAGTGACCCACACAGACACTAGATGGGTCTGATCTAGGCCCATTGCCTGTACCTTATAGTTGTGTCATTTGGTGTTATTGTGGGACTCCCAATAATGGGAATGGGAGATATAGCTTACCCTTTTGCCTGTGATTGGGACCCTTTTCCTCCTACTTGGTTACTACATTCAGACATGATATGAGAGTTTGTGCCCAATCGTAATGTATTTTGTTAAGTCATATTCAGTGGTATCCTTGGGAGGGAGAGGGGAGGTGCAGGGAAGAAATGGTAGGAGTGGAAAGAGGAGAAACTGTGGTCAGGATGTAATGTATGAGACAAGAATAAAAGTTGAAAAAAGAACAAGTCTTGCTATAAGAAACACGTTCTACATACATATTATGGTAATGTGTATCAATAGAAATTCTATACAAACTCATCAGTCTTATGCTTTCTAAATGACTGAAGAAGGTTATCCATTGGCATGATTATGTTTAAGTTTGGCATACATAGAGTGAGGAATAATGAGTCATCCTTTCTCCATGCTATTTATTATATAGCAGAAGCAGACATACTTAAGATAAACACAGAAATGCACAACTTGTCAAATTCTGATAAATTTTATTTAGGATAGTAAAACTGACCAAGAAATATGGGTATGCCCCGTATGCAATTGTGGAGAATATTCATTTTGTATGTAATAATCAGGATATATAAAGGAAACATTTTATTATTGTTGAGGAAGACTCAGAGAACTAATAATATGAGCCAAGCAGACACATGTGGAAAAATTGTTCAAAAGCCCCTGTGAGTTGAACAGGTATGGGGTATACAAGGACCTCTGTGGAGACAGACTGACTAGGGAAGACTGAGAAAAGAATGGGCAGTAAAATATAAAGATGGTATGATATATGTATTTTGTAGAACATTGTGTTTAATTACAAGGGCATTTGTTTAGAAAAGTTTGAAAAGTGTACAGGATATTAGAAAACTTCCACATGCCTAATATGTATAATCTACTCATGAAATGCATAATCAGCATGGCCCATTGATGACAATAATGAACCAGGTAATTGTGTGTTTTAATTAAATCTTGTAATTAATTCACAGTTCCTCACATCTCATTCTGTAACCTAATGTTATTTTTGTTTCAGAAATCCACCCAGGGGCTGGAATGATGGCTCAGAGGTTAAGAACACAGACTGCTTTTCTAGAAGTCCTGAGTTCAATTCCCAGTACCCACATGGTGGCTCACAACCATCTGTAAGGAGATCTGGCACCCTCTTCTGTGTATACAATAAATAAATTAACCTTAAAAAAAGAAATCCACCCAGAATATCACAGTACATTCAATCATCATAACTTTTTAGTTTCTTTATAAGCCATTTCAACTTCTCAGACTTTTGATCAGGCTGTGTTTTCAGGTCCATTGGGTAGGTCTTTCATGAGCTTTATCTTGTTTACTTTTTTCATGATTTTTCATGAACTGAAATTCTGTTCAGGGAGGAAGATTTCAACACACAATAGAAGGTAAACGTGTCATCAACATAGTGGTGACCATTTGTGTGGCCACTGAAAGCCAGAACTGAGCAGCTGTGTGGGTTTCTCCTGTGTGGTTTCTGTTTAGCCCTTCTTTTCCCACCCTGAATTCTGAATGGAAGCCCTTAAATTTATCTGACATTAAGTGGAGACTGTTACTCTTCTCGATTGGTGATGGGCAAACTACACACATCATTTGGAATTCTAATCCAGAGGTACATTTTCCATTGCAATTTATTTGTTTATAGAGGTCTATGAGATCATCAGCTTTCTTTCACTATGACAAAATACATGAAATAATCAATTTTGGAATGATACGATTATTTTTTTTCCATGGCTTCAGGGACATCAGCTCACAATTGCTAACTCCATTTCTTTGAGACTATAGGAAGGTGGTCATCACTGAATGAGGACATGGCAAAGGAAGCTGGTGATTTCATGGTGTCTGGGAAATAGAGAGGGAGGGTTGACTAGTGCTCTAACATAATTATTAAAGTTTCCCTTCTTAGGACTGGAAAACTTGAAGTTAGTCCCTACCTTTTAAGGTTGTGCCACCTCCCAAGGGTGCCTCAGGCTTCAGGTTAAGACTTTGATAAGTGCCACAATTTATTTATCCATTCTTCAGTTGAAGGGCATCTAGGTTGTTTCCAGGTTTTGGCTATTACAAACAATGCTGATATAAACATAGCTGAGCAAGTGCTCTTGCGGTATGATTGAGCATTTCTTGGGTATATGCCCAGGAGTGGTATAGCTGGATCTTGGGGGAGATTGATTCCCAATTTTCTAAGAAAGTACCATATTGATTTCCAAAGTGGTTGTACAAGCTTGCATTCCCACCAGCAGTGGAGGAGAGTTCCCCTAGCTCCACATCATCTCCAGCATAAAGTGTCTTCAGTGTTTTTGATCTTAGCCATTCTGACAGGCGTAAGGTGGTATCTCAGAGTTGTTTTGATTTGCATTTCCCTGATGATTAGGGATGTTGAGCAATTCCTTAAATGTCTTTCAGCCATTTGAGTTTCCTCTGTTGAGAATTCTCTGTTTAGTTCTAAAGCCCATTTCTCAATTGGACTGTTGGTCGTTTTGATGTCTAATTTCTTGAGTTCCTTATATATTCTGGATATCAGTCCTCTGTCACATGTGGGGTTGGTGAAGATCTTTTCCCATTCTGTACGCTGTCGCTTTGCCTTGTTGACCATATCCTTTGCTCTACAAAAGCTTCTCAGTTTCAAGAGGTCCCATTGATTGATTGTTTGTCTCAGTGTCTGCGCTACTGTGGCACATATATACAATGGAATACTACTCAGCAGAGAAAAACAATGACATCATGAGGTTTGCAGGCAAATGGATGGATCTAGAAAAAATCATCCTGAGTGAGGTAACCCAGACTCAGAAAGACAAATATGGAATGTACTCACTCATAGGAAGATGCTAGATGTGGAACAAGGATGACTGGACTGCTACTCACATCACCAGTGAGGCTACCTGGAAAACGGGACCCCAAAAAAGACACGGAGAAATGGATGAGATCTACATGAACAGCCTGGTCATGAGTGGGAGCAATGAAGGGCGACGGTTGAGGGAAAGAGAACGGGAGATCCTAGCTGGATAAAGAAAAGAGAGGGAGAACAAGGAATAGGAGACCATGGTAAATGAAGACCACATGAGAAGGGGAGGAAGCAGAGAGCTAGGGAGGCTCACGGAGATCCACAAAGATACCCCCACAAAAGACTTTTGGCAATGATCGAGAGACGGCCGGGACTGACCTACTCTGGTGATGAGATGGCCAAACACCCTGATAGTTGTGCCATAAACCCCATCCAAGGACTGAGGAATCTGGTTGCAGACATCCACAGCTGGGCCCCTGGTGGAGCACTGGGAGTCTAATTAGTGAGAAAGAGGAGGGTTTATATGAGCGAGAATTGTTGAAGCCAAGGTTTGATAAAGCACAGGGACAAATAACCAAATGAATGGAAGCACATGAACTATGAACCAAAGGCTGAGGGGCCCCCAACTGGATCAGGCCCTCTGAACGGGTACGACAGTCATTTGGCTTGATCTGTTTGGGAGGCAGCTGTGAGGTGGTGCTGGGTCCTGGGCTCGTTGCATGAGTTGGCTGTTTGAATCCTGGGACTTATGCAGGGACGCTTGGCTCAGTCTGGGAGGGGGGGACTGGACCTGCCTGGACTGAGTCTATCACGTCGATCCCGGTCCTCGGGGGAGACCTTGATCTGGAGGAGGTGGGAATGGGGAGTGGGCTGGGGGTGGGGGAGGGGGCGGGAGGGGGAGAGCAGGGGAATCTGTGGCTATTATGTGGAACTGAATGGTGTTGTAAAATAAAAAAAAAAAAAAGACTTTGATAAGTGAATCTTTTGGGAACAGTTATCCAAACTACAGAAGACATTACACGCATGATTATAATTTTTCATTTTAGTTACAATCTAATCCTGCCTTACTCAAATGATTTCCTCACAAAAGTTTACAAGATTTTCTTCTTCTTCTTCTTGCTCTGTCTTTATACTAATTGATGAAATAAAGTACCAATACTATAAGTTGTTTTCTGTAAAAATTTGTTTTTCTCTTTACTCCTTTTGAAATATTTATTTATTCTTTCATCTACATTTTTTCTTGAAAAAGATTTTGCTACATAGCTAAGGTTGACCTTATAGTACCTTTGTAGCCCAGATTGACCTCAAATTCATGTTGACTACTCCATTTTCCCAGGTGGTGAGATTATAGGTTTCTGAGAATCACACAGCTTATACATCAATATTAACATATCTCTATATGAAGCTTATAATCTATGGTCTAACAGTATCCCATTGCATATTGATGCATCATACTAATGTTTCAAGCTCTGCTCTACTCAAATATAGATTACTCTAACCTTTTCTAACTTTTATATAAATTCTGATTCTAAAAGGAGAGAAACTTGACTCTCATTGTTTACCATACTCTCCTTTCATAGCTCAATTCCAGAGTAGGTACATATGCACAAACAAATAAAATAATATGTAAAATCTCAAGAGAGACTTTCAGAAGTTTTTTTTTTTGCTTCTTAATTTTCATCTAACTCTCATGTGCCTTGAGGATTAGCTCAACACCTTCCCTCAAATCCTTTTCTTAAACACATTTCATATATTTATAGATACAATTGCACTCTCTTGACAACATTTTCATTGCTTCCTGATGTTAATCTTCTAAAATAATTGTATTTATTTGCATTAAAATTTATTCTGTGCCATAATATAAGGTCCATAGAGTTAAAAAATCTCGTGCAGTTCTCTGGAGAAGCTACATCTATATTAAAGATCCTACATATTACTGGACCTTGCCTGAGTAGAATCCCATGTTTGAGTAGAGATAATGTATTATAGGTAAAGAGAAAAACTTGTCTTTAGTAAGCATTAGACCCTTTAAATCAATATTTCTTTCATTGCTGTATAAATACATCTCTTGGAATGTATGGCTAAATGTGACACCCTGATTTACATCAACTCTAAAGCTAAAATATGATACAGACAACATCTAAAACTGTACAGATTTCTAAATTTGCTGTAGCCTGCCTACCTGTGACCTCACCACAGTATTTTGTATATACATTGACTCTCTGACTTTCTTTTCTTTGACTACAAAAGGTCATGCAATTTTTTTTCCCAGTGGGACATGACATTCTAAGTAACTTGAATCTGTGATCTCTGGCCTAGTTAACTCTTTTGTCATGAAATGAACTATTTTCTTATATTCTTAAAGGAGAATTGGTAATATTTTCCACCACTTCAATAAGTTACGTGCAATTTTCCACTAATGTAATATTATGCCAAATGGTATTAATGCTTTAAATAATTTTTGCCCACTCATATGCTTTTTTCTCCCCATATGTATCAAGAAATTTTTAATAGTTATTCTCTCTTTAATTTTTTACTAACATAGCACTTAACACAATCATTATTGCTACACCAGAAGTACAGCTACTGCAGATATGGTTTGCTCAATCTCTTTACAGCTTCTCTCTTATCAGCGGCCTGAGGCTACCTGAGTTCCTTCCATGCTATCTAGTACCTACACTATGCTGCTCAAACTCTAACATGTAGTAGTTCCATAGTAGGTGAAAGATAGGATTAATTTTCATCTGCCCCGGGTCTAAGTCAGCATGAATTATGGACAGATGACCTACATGGCCTCTTCATTAAAGGTTTAAATAAAAAGAGCCTTCTTTTAAAAGTCTACAAAAGTGAGAACTTCCCTTTGTTTGTGGGATATGGTAGATCTCCTGCCCCAGCTTCTCCTGCCCACCACATGTGGCTAAGGTTACTAAAGAATGTTTCAACTGCAATTTTTTCAGAACTTCTCTAGTTCAAAGCCAAACTGAATACTTCATATTTACAACAACTCTTTAGGCTCTTTCTTACTGACATCTTTCAGAAATTAATAAGAATTTCTGTGTTGTTTTAGCTTTATTGTATATTTTTTTCTTATTGTTCAATATAATTCTATGGTATAATTATTACAGGTTTTTAATTTGTTTACATTTTTTGGAAACAGTGAGTTATAGTAGATTAAAACATTTGAAAACAGTGGATTTAAGTATACCTGATCACTTTCATTTTGGAAGAGCAATGTATGAAAATGAAAATAGGAGAAAGACTTAAAAGTAAGAGTTATCCACCCTTTAAAGAAACTACTGAAAGAGGAGAGAGGGAGAAAGTGCTGTGTTGTAAGATAAGTTCCCACAATTTCCAGAAGCCGGGTCACACAGCAGTTGGAAAATGACTGCCCAGAGGTCAGATCTTTAAAATAAACTAGGGAATAAAGAGTCTGTAACCTACATTGATTATAGGTAGCAGAAATGGTGCATTATGAAAACAGAATAGTTTTGAAGAGGCTATTCTATAGGAGAAATATTCATTATTTCTGAATCACTTGCAGTTGAGTGTGGAGTGTTCCCAAGTAAGCAAGACTGGTGGTATTCCTGGGGCTTGGTGATGGGAATGAAATCAAGGGACCAGCATTAACAGTCTGATTATAATCAAAATTAAACTAACTTCCTCTACTCTTCTTCTTCCTGTCCTCCAATCTTTACTCATTTAAATATCTGATATCGAATAGCTTGTCTTTAACACTTGTTCAAAATGAGGATATTTAGAATAAAGCAATTAAAATATTTGCTGTGGTTTTTGTATTGGTATAAGCTTTAAAATTCAATAGATGACTGGTTAGAGCAAGACCTCAGGGACTATGGTTGTTATCCTGACAGAGTGTTACAATGCCCAGCAAACTAACTTCATTATTACCATTTGCACAAGTGAATGCTACTCATTGATGCCCTAAGCCTCACCCTAGATGTGATTTGTGAGGTATTTTTGCTCTTTGCTATTCAGCTACACATTACTGTGTTTAATTGATGCTTTAATCTCTAATGACAAATGATATTGAGTATATTTGTATGTCTTTTTTCATAGTGTATTCATATTTGTCTACTTTTAAAATAAGATTGTTTGGTTATTGCTGCATTATAATGGTTGGAAACACACACACACACACACACACACACACACACATATATATATATATATATATATATATATATATACTTATCTTTTATTAAATAAGTAATATGCACATACTTCCTCCAAGTCTGTACGTTTTTCTGTGACTTTTTTCCACTTTAATTTGAGGTGGGCTTTAATTCTCTATCCATGTCAGTGAACTTACAATGTAGACTAGACGGGTCTTTGAATGGCTCTGGTAGTCTCACATCTGTTGCTGGTTGCTATAATTACACCACACCTTCACCATGACCACCAGTAACACTCTTATCTCATATCTAATTTCTCAATTTTGTTCCATCAATCTACATGAATTTTGAAAATATATACCAACATCATGGTTTCTAGATTCCTGTAGGTTATTGGTAAATTGTCTTGATTACATCAGTTTTCAATACATAAGCTATTCTAGGTCTTTTGTATTTCCTTGTAGTTTGGAGTTAATTTTCCAATATATGCAAAAGAGCTATGGTGAATTAATTATGATTGTTCTGGCTGTAGACCAAGCTGGAGGACTATTGAGTTACCCAGACATAAATTTGGAACACATCTTCATTTAGTTAAGTTTCTGCACTTTCTTATTCTTGGATTTCTTAAATCAGAATATTGTATTTTCAACCAATAGATTTTTTGTATTGTATTATATTCATATTTTCAATGTTTTGCATTTTTACTATGAGTATTATTTAATATCAAATCTCATTTTTCATTGCTTGTTTATGAGACAGAAATTATTGTGTATCAATTTTTTATCTCATGACCTTCACTCCTTGGTTCTAGACTTCTTATGATTATTTTGGATTTTATACTCAAAAAATTATGCCACCTGAAAATATAGACAGACATTTTTACTTCTTTAGAAGACTCTAAATCATAGGTTTTCTTCCATCTTTGTCTAAACTGAGCTAATGCGGTATTATGGTATGGTTACAGAGAGTATATTTGTATATAGCCTCTAGACAAGGGGATTAAAATAGAGTTTTCATATGTAAAAGCAATTTTGGATTCTTAGAATGAGCCTCATTTTTATAAATAAATTTCAGACTTTTTAATACACATTTCATTTGATTTATTATTTTGTGAAAATTTTTATTTTTTTTTTTCTTAAAATACATCATTTGTCCTAGTGAGTTTTCTTGTCAATGTGATAAAAGCTAAGGTCATCTGAGGAAAGCGAACCTTGACTGAGAAAATTCCTCCATAATATTGGCCTCTAGCCAGGTCTATGGGGCATTTTCTTCATTAAGGACTGATGTGGAAGGGCCCTTTCGCACTGTGAACAGTTACATCCCTGGGCAAGTAGTCTTAAGTTGTATGGAAAAGCAGGCTGAGCAAGCATTGGGAAGAAAGCCAGTGAGTACATGAAGTCTGTTTCAGTGACTGCCTTAAGTCCCTGATCTGACATCCTTTCATGATGTAGGGTAATCCATAATACGATATAAATCATTTTCTTCATATGTTATTGATCATGCTGTTTATTAAAACAATAGAAAATAAACAGGACACTGGTCTACAATTTTATTTTATAAGGTGTTCATCTAGCTTTACATCTTGGGAATGCTATCCTTATGAGATCAGTATTTCCTGTTTCTATAGTCTGGAAGAAACTATGACACAATTTCTTAAATATTTGGTGGAATGTGAGAGTGAAAATAATTACACAAGGTGCTATTTCATTATTATTAAATGTTGTTATTGCTGCATATTTTCGTAATTAAAGTTTACCTAGTCAGTTTATTTAACTTTCCTGGTGTGATCTTTAGTATTTTATCTCTTTTGATGAATCACTCCATTATTTCTGAATTGTGGAATTAGTGGACATAGAAGCTGCTGTATGTTAATGAGCAGTGCCCCTTCACCTAAATTCATATGCTATAGTTTCTAATTCCCATGCCTCAAAATGGAAATGAGCCCTTCTAGTGGCTAAGTGATAAAGATTACATATTTAACGATTAATCTTAATCACTACTTTCTGGCATCCTTAAAGAAGAAATATTAACACATACAGAAACTAATCATGAACTTTTGGGGCTGGTGAGATAATTGCGGGTAAAGAAGGTACTTTCCACAATGCCTGGCAATCTTAGTTCTATGCCTGGGACTGGCATGATGGAAGGAGAAAACCATGTCCCCAAAGAATGAACTCTAACCATGTGCCATAGGGCAAAATTTTCCCAGCCCTGCCACATACACACAAGTAAATTTAGTTTTAAAAACTAAGAATGAACTTTCTGGCAGGAAAGACCTTTGAAGACATTACACATAGGAGACTGTTTGTCTTTGAAGCAAAGATGTCTGAGAAGAATTCAATTCCAAATTGACCTTGGATATTTTCAAAGGTAAAACAATAAACCTGTTTCTACTTTGTGATATTGTATTATAATCATAGCAAGTAAATGCAGAAATGTTCATTGTTTACTTTAGCTTTTCCCTGTCCATGGGAGCAATATTGAAGATTATGTTGCTCCACATTCAATATTTCCTCAGGAACCCTATTTTGCTTGTGATTCATGGAATTTGCCAATCTCTCTAAATAAAAGGTGGTGTTCTGTTCGCAATGTTACTCATCTGGTGAATCCAGTAAGACTTACTGAAATTCCAGTTTGTTCATTTCTTTTTTAATTTTTCACTATAAATATAAGATGTGATGACTTTAATCTCTTTCAATGTTATAATTACCTTTGAAATTTCTGATCTTCCATGTAGACGGAATGACAATACAGCCTAATTGTTAGAACACTCAAGTGATCAACTTTCATTTGAAAAGAACATTAAACCTCAGAGGACAGGATAGAAAAGAGGTAAGTTCTGAGATCATCATATGAAATCAAGAAGGTGAAGGATAATCATAGCAGAAAGGTCCTATTTGGTATATGCTTTACATGCTGAAGCAAAATTGTTTTCAGGGTGATAAAAGAGATGGATCAAGGATAATGCTAAAATTGTATATTGAGCATGTAGATATATAAAGTGATCCTTTAAGTGCATGAGTATGTCAATAATGTTATTGGTTTCAGGTTAATTGTATGAATCCTGTTACACACACTATCTTATCAAATGATCAAATAACTAAGTTGTTAAAAATCCTGCCAGCAGATGAGCAAACATAAAAAATATAGAAAATAGATAGGAAGTGGTCTCAAAGTTGAGGTTTGCAAACTATTAATAAATTAAGATTAATTTCTTTAAATCATAAGGGCTAAACCTTCAGGATTTCTTTGCTGGTGATTATTAGCTAGCTTGAGGCTGCAACTCAAATGTCTTGTCCTCATTTTTGCCTTTTTTCCTTCCATCTTCCAAAATTATGTCACAGCATGAGACTTCACTGGATGGGACATTGAATTGGGGCTCTGTATTAGCCAGGGTTGTCTAGAGTACAGAACTTAGAGAATACACACACACACACACACACACACACACACACACACACGTATATGTATATGTATATATATATATATATATATATAGTGTGTACATATATATAAACCTTACTTTACTTATCATATATATATGTTTGTGTGTGTGTGTGTGTGTGTGTGTGTGTGTGCAAGTATATATCCCAGTTTATACCTGGGATTTATTAGAATGGCTTAGAGGCTGTGATCTCCTGCCAGAAAGGCAAAGACCCCAGTAGATATTCACTCCACAGACCAAGTCTAGATGTCTCAGCTGATCTGTATTCCATGATCGAATCACCAAAAAAAAAAAAAAAAAAAAAAAAAAAAAAAAAAAAAAAAAAAAAGTAGATTCTTATATCAGGGAAGCTATGCCTCAGTATCAGGAGAGCAGATACGCTGAAGAGAATCAAGGAAGGAGGTGTGGGCAAGTAGACAAAAAGCAAAAGCTTTTTTCTTACATGTCCTTTTATGTAGGCTGCCACCAGACCTTCAGACCCAGATTTGACGGTTGATCTTCTAAGTTCACAAATCCCAGGATTGGGGTGGAGCTTCACAGCTCAAATGATCCAATGTAGAAAAATCCTTCACAAGTTGTCCAATCTACTTGGGTTTTATTTTCTTCCAAATATAGACAGATTGACAAACAAATTCAGTCATCACAACAGCCACTTCCTTGTGGATATAAGGACAAACATTTAGAGTGTGGTGTGCTGATTTAGTAAAGTGTCACTTGTAGGTTCTCCTCCAAGATCCATGACTTCACTAGGCCTGGATAACAAGCTAGATTTCCAGTACCTGGTACGCTTTCCCTCTTGTTGAACAATTCCTAAGTCCAACTAGAGAACTGCTGGTTACTGCCACCAAAGTATGTGTGCAGCTACTGTGCCCTAAGAGTTATTATACAGTGATGATCATTGTTAGGGTTCTTGGGTATAATACTCGGGTACGACTATTGGTTGATTTTTTTTTTTTTAAATTTTCCTTTGGAGACTTTTATGGCCTTTTAAGGTACCTTGAAAGCTTGTCCTTAGGGAGGAGGCCGTCATGTAGGTAACATCCCAGGGGCCTCTGGGAACTTTGTCCTAAGTATGTGGACATGTACTTACATAGTTGATGAAAAAGGAGGCCATGAGCCTAACCAAGGGGGTTGAACAAGTGTGGGAGCGAGCCACCTTAGCTAGCTGTGAAAGGAGGGGCTAAGTAGGTGCCTGCTGCTGCTCCCAGAAAAGAGGAAAGCCGTGGTTCCTTCCTTGCTCCCGAGGTCATGGTGAGAAATGTTGCAAAAGACTGGCTCAGGCTCCTTTTTTTTTTTTTTACATTGATATAGATTTTAGTTTATTGATACAAATTTAAAGATAATTTTGTTATGTTGTATATATATTTCTAATCTTGTTTAAGGTATTGTTTGTCCATCTCATTTGAAATTGTAATGTATCATTAAGAAATATAGATTAATAAGTAGTCATCCATGATAATCAAACTTATAGTCATATTAGTTATGTTTCCAAGGTCAAGCAGAGATATATTTTAGAAAGACAGATCATCTTCAAACACTTCAAAGACCTACAGAGACCCTGGAGGAAATGGGAATGGGGACTGGGCTGGGAGGAAGGGGGGGCAGAGGGAGGAGAATAAGGGAATCCGGGGCTGCTATGTAAAATTAAATTAAATTATAAAATAAAATTTAAAAAAATGTAAGTCAGAATATCAGGAGTTAAAAAAAAAAAAACATTTTAAATGTCAGACTCCTTTTTGATGCGTGTAGCTACCTGGAGATCACTTGGCCGTTCCTCTTGGAACTCTGGCTCATTTTGTTTAGCCCCACCTGTCTCTCCCACTAGCCTGGCCCATGCCACCTCCACCAAGCCCAAGTCATCCAGGTGCCATAGGTAGCAAAGCCCAGGATCTGCTGCACTTCTCAAACTGTGCCTTTTGTAGGAAAGTGTCTCGGTGAAGAAACCCTTCCTGCCTCTTCTACTCTGTAATGCTCTCACTTTGCTTCTTCCCAAAGCGGTGGCATTACTCCAGCCCCCAGCCAGGCGGCCTTGGAGGTGGGGCTGGGAGGACCTTCCTGAGAACCCTTGCCTCCCTGCAGGTCCTGAGGGCGCTCTGGTGAGTCAGTGTGAGCAGGCAAGCTAATAAGCACAACCTAGCAGCAGGTTGGATGGATGGTTATGGTTAGTTGGATACCTAGGGGCTGAACTGATTCCTCCAGAGGCTGAACTGAATCCTCCAGGCTGTGCCCCTTCTGCCTTGGTTCAGTTTTCTGCTGACTTGAGAGGCCACACTGATGAGAATTCCTCGGGGGAAGCTGCTGACTGTTTCATGTGTCACCCCAGAGGGGTTACTCCCTTGCCTGGGGAACTGTGAAAGGAGCCTCGGTGGAAACAGCTGTTCCTTGACTTTTGACACAACTGAAGTTGGACACCAGACTCAGTGCTGGGATGCTTGTCTGCATCTCAGCATCTATGTTGATGATTGCATCCAACTAATCAAGAGTGAAGTTCAAAGAGATACTTCTGGACTCCCAGTTCCAGACGCAAGTTCAGTCTAGAAGAGAGAAGGCTCCTGTTCTGACTCGCTGGTCTTCATTCAGGAGCTTGACTTGACACTGTCCATCTGACTGATCCTTGGACAGCAGTGGCTTCGGGTTTTGTTGGGGATGGATGGGGAAGAGCTCTGAACTCCAGACCATAAGGGATTTTCCACAATGGACAGAGTTTATGAAATTCCCGAGGAGCCAAATGAACTTCCAGTTTCATCTCTGGAGATGTCATCCGTGGGCCTAACCCACGCTTTGCCTTTCCAATCAGTATCCTTTTCTCCACCTTTCTGTACTGTGGGGAGGCTGCATCTGCCTTGTGTGTGGTTAGGATTTATCGAAAGAATAGCAAAACCTTCTGGATGAAATACACCTTTTCCTTCTTTGCATTTTCACTCATTATGGTTCAGTTGGCCCTCATTTTTGACCACAGACACTAGACCAAAGATAGAACACTATTGTTATTATTATCTTGGAACCTGTTATTAGATGTTTGGAGGCCATGATTAAGTATCTTACACTGTGGAACAAAGAGGGGCAAGAGGAGCCCTATGTCAGCCTCACCAGAAGGAAGATGCTAATAAATGACCAGGGGGTGCTGATAGAATGTGAGGTGGGCCACTCCATCCAGACCCATGGCTATGCACCATAATGCCTACAAATGTATGTCAAAGATTCAAGCCTTCCTGGCCTCAGTGCCTCAGCTGACCTATCAGCTTTATGTGACTCTGATCTCTGCAGAGATCCCTCTGGGTAGAGCTGTGCTAATGATTTTTTCCCTGATATCTGTCACCTCTGGATCTACTCTCTGCAATATGGTGGCTATCCAGATCAAGTATGATGACTACAAGATTCGGCTTGAGCCACTGGAAGTACTTTGTACCAACATCTGGAGGACATTGGAAGTCACTTCCTGCCTTGCGATTCTGGTGCTCTTCTCAGCCACCTTGAAGTTGAAGGCTGTGCCCTTCTTAGTGCTCAACTTCTTGATCATCCTCTTTAAGCCCTGGGTTAAGTTCTGGCGGAGTAGTGCCCAAATGCCAAACAATATTGAGAAGAATTTCAGCCAGGTTGGCACTCTGGTGGTACAGATTTCTGTCACCATCTTCTACACTGGCATCAACTTCTTTTACTGGTCAGTCATGAAGTTGAAATTGACAGACAGAGACCTTGTTGACAAAAGTCAGAACTGGGGACATATGGGACTGCACCATAGTGTGAGATTGGTAGAAAATGTGATCATGGTCTTGGTTTTTCAGTTCCTTGGAGTCGAAGTGTTACTGAATTACAGCCATTCCTTGATTGCTGTGTAGCTTATCGTTGCTTATTTTATTTCCAGTGGATTCATGCTGTTTTCTTCCAGTGCCTTCACCCATTGCGCTCACTCTTCATTCATAATGTGATAGACTGTCTCCTTTGCTGCCATAGACACCATCACACAAGGGCTGAGACCTCAGAGTCATCTTGTGAGGCTGAAACAAGACAAAGTATTCCCTGATTCTTTTTCTTCTGAACATTTTAGGGTAGGTTTGGGGTTGGCAAGAGCAACTGTGAAGTTGAAGGAGACAGTGTACTCCCAGGATCATTTTCTCAACTCTTCTAGTAAGCCTATCAAAAGAAAGACTGACCTCCTAATAGGCTTTACTTCTTTATGATTGATTACTATGTTCAGGTACCAGCACTAGACACTGTTTATTTAGTTCATCACCCTCCTACACAAGTCAGTTGGAATAACTTCAGGGTACCTCACTGAGGCTCTGAATTTCCAGCTTTGCTCATTTATTTGAGTTATTATTGAGTTTCCCCAGGCTAATCTGAACTCTACCATGACACATCTGGACTGGTCAGAGGATGTGACTGCTTACTAACAATGAGAACATCCCAGAAAACAGTCTGACTCTTATGGTACCTTTACCTGAGAGAGTAGATGGGATATTTTCTCAAATGAGAAACTGTGGCTAAGAAGAAGGCCCCATTATTAAAGAAAGCTATTCCCCAGATGAGTTAATACTCCATTAGGATTTTACTAGTGCTCATTCAGCAAACGCTTCTCTTTTTAAAAATCTTCATAGGCACTCCTTTATAGAAGAGTGTGCCGAATAGGATTCCTTCTGGGAACATAAAGAATGACATTTTTTTTTCAAGGCAGGAGCTCATGTATCTCAGACTGAGCTCAAACTCACTATGTAGCTAAAAACTATGCAGCTTGAGCTCCTAATCTTTCTGCCTTTATCTTCTGAGTGCTGGGATTACAGATATGTGCCACTACATCTGGTTTCTATGATGCTGAGGACTGAACCAAGAGCTAGGTGAGCACCATTTATGTGGTGCTGAGCATTGGACCCAAGGGTAGATAAGCACTCTACCAACTGAGACATCCTCAGCCCTCAGAACGACTCCTAAGGAACTATGTAGGCATCCAGTTCAACTGAGGGAAATGTTTGAATGAAATTTCATACCCGGTGCCCCATTATTAGGGATTCCCTCTGATAGAGGTTTTTCTGTCTCTTTGCATTTTGTTACTTGATGTGAACAACAGAGAAGCTAAACTGTAACTGGAGGTGTTTATGATATATGAAAGGAATGCAGATTTCTTTGTGTCTGCTACTGTCCTGAGTATTTTATTGAGTTTCATTTCAGGGGCTGAAGTACTAATGGCTAAGACAGCACCTTCAGGTTATTGTGTATTGAGTTGGGTGACTCCTCAGCAGAGGAAAGGTGGAAGAAAGAAACTGACAACACAAGATTTCAACACTGCTTCCTCCCTGCAGGACTTTACTTGCTAATGAGGAAGGTAGATTTTTTTTTCAATCTTTTTGTCATTAACAAACCCCAATGGCCAAATATATATGTATTCTCATGTATCATCGTGCACATATCCCATACTAGTTAAGTACTTTGGTGGGCTTGTCAGATGGATGCATAGAAGGTAACCGAACAATTGATGTTGTTCTGGCCACTACGTACAAGAAAACCAATTTTCCCAGTATTATTTAACAAATGACTGTCTCTCACAGACCAGGAAAGTGAGATGAACTCTTAAAAGTACATCTTAGCTGAGGCATTATTGGCAATAGGTGGCTGCTTGGAGAGGGAGAGTCAGTTTTCTTCATGGATTAGCCCTGAGAGACTTCTAATGCTCCAGGAGGCTTCTATGCTCCTCCATCTGTGCACAGACTGGACTGAGTACATAAGTGGAAAAAAAAGAGAAGTTACATGGATTTGAAAGGGAATAGTGGTGAAGGGGTGTAGTGGAAGAATGTAGTGGAGGGGATGACAGATAGCTTAGATTGATAATTTACTTCTAAAAGCATTAAAATGAATAAAAAATGTAAAACCAGGGAAAAGAGGCCCATGACTTTGAATGAAAACAAATAGGGGTATATGGGAGTGTAGAGGGAGTAAAGGAAAATGGGAAATGATAGAATTATATTGTGGTCTCAAAAATAGGAGAAATAACAAGTTACCATAACCTTAGCAAAAGAGGATTTTGTATTATCAATCGAAGAAGGTTTCATGATGACTCATGACTTCATTATGAGTTAATTTCTAATTTTCGCAATTGAAATATTACCCAATACTTGAAGAGGGAGGCTGTTAGAGTGGATAAGTTTATCTACTGATTTTGATCACCAAAACATAAAGATTTAAATTCTGTCATTTGAACAATGTTACATATGCCTACAAAAGAATATTTCATGTGTAGAGTAATAAGAAATCAAATCCCAATGAAGAAAAAGTGTGATATCCTTCCAATTTAAGTTGAAGATGATATTGAATGTATGTATAATTATTTTTATCAAAATTTAAAGGCCAGGAACAAATTAATTTTAAGGGACTGAGCTGCTATAAATACTCAGGAGTGAAGACTTAGTAGTCACTACTGATGCTGAATTATAATCACTAAAGTAATGACTTAATGTGTAAGTCTAGCTACTGTTACTGTATGGCATGGTATACATCAGATTCACTGCAGAGCTAGAACTGAAATTACAGTCAAAATTGTGTTACCTGTCAGCTCGTTGATTAAAATCTGGTCATGTTAACCTCTCTGAAATATACTACATCAGAATGATGAAATTATAAGACTATTTTCTCTTATATTTATTACAATGATTCATTTATCTAAAATTACTCCCAGGTATTTACAGAAAAGTTTGAATATTATACAACTCCTTTGGGATAAGAGGAATCACTGATTTTTTTAATGTTTCTATTACACGCTTATTACATGATTTGAAAAAAAAATCTTTCATTTTCTACTTTCATTATCTGTGTTTTGAATGTGCTCCAGTGATTTAATGTAGAACTCCAGAGTTTATAGCCAGCATGAGTTAACACAAAGGATTTAATGAAAATGAGGATGCAAAGCTGAGTGGGGAATAGGGGGTTAATTGAAGGAGTTGGAGCAAGAAGAGGAACACAAAAATTTATATATATATATATATATATATATATATATATATATATATATATATATATATGAAATCCTCATTTGATAGTCTTGTTCCATTTTAACAAATTGTACTTGATATTATTCAAAAACAGCTTTGGAAATTTCTATCAATATAACATTTGAGTTTTTTATATTGTTTTCAAAATGAAAAAGTAATGAGTTTTTATTGACACCATGATTATGTGTTTGATATTCATGGCATTCATTTAAACGTCTGTTAATTGCTGATTCATAAAGACTGCCAAAAATAGTTGTTGAAATGACTTTATTGATCATCATTTAAAAAAAATCACCATTTTAACTATCTTGCTATTCCAGAGTAGCTAAGCAGCCAAATACCACACACACACACACACACACACACACACACACACACTTATAAACACAACTGAATCTTAATGTAGTAATGAAACTGTAATGACCCTTCTTTCCATTGCTCTCATACTGAATAAAAATGTGCCTGAAATCACAAAGTATGAGATTCAATGACTGTGAATATATTCCAAAGAACAAAGTAATTTCCTGAATTCTGATGTAGAATTTTGAAAATATTTTATTTACTTTTACAACTCTAATATATTCTTTGAAAACATTTTTTATTATAATTTTCAATAGAAAAACAACAATCCATTATTTGTACTCTCATATTAAATTCCTATATTTTGGGCATTCTTTAAAACAAAAAATTAAATATTAAGGCAAAATAATACATTCAGACTTTGTATTATAAATGTACTATGGAAGTCTGAATAATGTGATTTTACACACTTACTTACAAAAGGGAAAATCTGGATGTACAGTAAATTCTGCTGTTGACAAAAAGAAAACTGAATTTTGCAGCATCATAAGGTTTGGGTAACATGTAACCTCCAATTTGCAGAGACAGAGGTTTTAACTCCTTTAGTTTGTGAACTTCAGGGTCTGATGATTTGTCCATTCTGTACCTAGTTTCCCAAGGATAATGTTCACAGCCACCTCATCAATCATCCCCTACAGAATGTTTTCTTTCCTCTCACATGTCCTACTTACTTTGTGAGTTTATTGTTAAAAGGCCTTTATCAAACCTATTTCAGAAAAAGCTTCTAGAACGGGCATCAAGACTTTTAATGAATTTGTTACTTTCCATTAAATCACTCCATATCCAGGTGAATGATGTTGACATGACTGACTGCTTCTGTTACAATTGAAAACTGAAATGCCAAGGTCAAGGTAAGATTTCAGGCCACAGTGTATTATTGTCACCTGTGGTCACTACCCCGACTGTGTCTCTCCAGGAGATTGGCAAGGTGTTATTAAAGAGTTTTTTTAAGTACAGATTGACAGAATTGAACTTTATTATTACTGATATACATTGAATGGGTATACAAAGTTAATAGTTAGGCTTAAAGCACGTCATTGATTGCCACTACTACATACTTATATTTCATATACAAATATCTGGGTTTGAAAGCTTCTTTGTCATTGTAGAACATTTATTATCCCATATTTACCTTAAGCAAAGAATGATAAGCTGTAATGCCTTCATTCTGAATTTAACTGAATGTTTTAGAATTCAAAAAATAAATCATGTTACCTTTTAAAAAATTGTTTAAGCTACTTCCAATAGTGATAACACATTTGGCTTCATCTCTTACCAAAATAAGTAGTTCATTGAAACTCATAACTGATATGACTAAAATGAAGCATATCATTCTTAATCATTCTATAAAAGCTAACAATTCATTGATTATTAGACAGTCATTGGGTTCAACAGGAAGAAAAAAGAAAACCAACCCTCAGTTATTTGATCTTTTAGTTTCTTTTGGTTTGAGGATATGATACATGCATATAACATGATTTGACCACATATAACCCTCCATTCCATTCTCCCAATACCTCCCCTGTGCCGTCTACCACCATTCCTTTACAATTTTTTTTGTGTTTTTTGTTTTAACTCACTGAGTCCACTTAGTGCTTTAAATATGTATCAGGGTGTAGGAATATCTACTGGAGTATGGGTAATATCTTAGGGTCTGCATCACTAAAGAGACCTGATTCTCCATTTTCCATGAACCAGCATTTTTTATTTAATGAATTTTATAATTAAGTTTTATAATGTACTAAACATTTCATTAAATTTATTTGATGTTTGCCTACATATGCACATTCATGCATGCCATAATGCACATATAGAGACTAAAGACAAACTCCTGGGAGTCTGTTTCCTCCTCCCGCTGTGTGGGATGCCAAGATAGAACTCAGGATATCAGGCTTAGCAACAAGCTCTTTTACAAGCTGAGCTCTTTAGATGGCCTGAAATTTTAATTATTTTAAATTTGTTTTCTACATTGGTGACTCAAGGTATATAAATTTCATAGTCTGGTAAATATCACAGATTTCAAAAATCCTGATGTAGGAAATGCAATAACACATAGAAATAAAAGGGTAACTTGAAGAAGTTATAGTACAGAATTAGGGTATAGATAAATTAAGAAGACATTAAGTTCACAACTATAACAGAACATGAGGTTTATTTTGAGATAATACATGTGAAAATGCATTGAGTCTGTAATGAAGGCAGAATAATTTGTGTCAGGGCACAAATTCACCAGTGAAGTATCGAGTTTTAAATATTTATTCATCATAGTCCCAAAGCCAAATCAAAATAAAATATTCCACAGCCTTTCAGGAAGGAAAGTAAAAAATGAGATTAAAAACAAGAAGAAATAAATATCCCCTAACACACAACTGTACAAATAAGCTAATCACTCACTAAGAGAAAACCAAATTTTTGAGTCAAGAATGAATGTGATTCTGTAATTATCTTTGAAGGCAAATTGTCTTTGAATAGAACAATAAAAGCTATTATGAGAACTAGAAGAATCTGGAGAATTTATTTATGAATTATTTTTCATCCCTTTTATAAATTATATGCACATATGAAAAGATAACAAAGGATGATTTGAAACGAACACATACGAAAGGAGAATGAGTATGTTGAGTAGTATGTAGTTTTATAACTGTCCATTGTCTAATAGATTGCAGTAAGTTTTATATGTCCTGGGTTTAAAATGGACTTTTACTTCATGTTTGCCACAAGACCTTCAAGTGTATTGCCTTTAATTTCTAAAACAATTACTGTTATTAAATTTCCAAACCATATACCTTAGTTTATTTAAGGTCATATATGTATATATGTACAGGGCACCCATGCGCACACACACACACACACACACACACACACACACACACACACACACACACACACAGAGAGAGAGAGACAGAGACAGAGACAGAGACAGAGACAGAGACAGAGGGACAGAGAAAGAGAGAGGAGAGTAACCGCTTCTTTTAAGATTTTTAATGTAACCTAGTTGTGAGATGGAGGACAAAATCTATATGATAGTCTAAGAAAATCTCAGAATTCTCAGACTCATGATTTTTCCTAGTTCTAATGATACTGAATGCTACAAGAGGAGAAAAGGGATAAACAGTGCAATTTGTAGCCATCTGCTTCCAAAGCACCTTCTGGGACATGTAAATATCTATATGTCTGTCCTCTGGAATAAGAGAGTGGAATGATAGTTGGATGGCGGAGAGCGTGGCAGAGGGTGCCTCCTGTGTCAGTAAATCGGTTTGTGACACAAATGCCAACATACTGACATTGTCTGACACAAATAGTTTATGGTCCGTAACCTTTTTGCAAATGGCATTTTCAGTAGTTGATGTCACTTTTATTAAATTAAAATAATCCATCTCACAACTAGGTTACATTAAATGTAACAATAATATGTCACTATGATTACAGTTTTGGAGAGAGAAGGTATTTTTCTTGCACAGACAAGACTAGAGACATGTTATTATGAGGAGGAAATGCTAATTTAAAATGCAAAGACAACCTACTTCATTGTATGATTGTTTTCCTGGAGAAAGGTGAACAAATGTGTATACACCCCACATAGAGCACTGATGACAGACCAAAGAGATGCTTTCACTTAAGTCTACCTTGGTCAAATCAGTGAGTTTGTTGGAAATGTGTTTGGGGATGTTTGTTGCAGTATTACTTACAGGAGAATGATATCCAACAACTCTATGGTTTCTGAAAATATCTGTCTTCTACCCAAAGTGAGCGTTTCCTCTGTCAAAGTTTTTTAATGTCTGGTTTTGATCTTTTTTTTATTCAGATGTTTTTCCAAGTTTGTGAGTCATTCATGGGTGAACATTATATAACTACTCCCCAGTACACAGGGCAGGGAGCCTATCTGAAGGCCTACCATCATGTCTGTAGAGCAAGTGTGATTTTACCATGGGATTCGATGACTGGGTGGGGTGGCATTTAAAATTTAAAAAATAAAATATTATTTGATTAGAGCAGTGTGAAAAATTAAAAAATACATCTCATCACTTTTATCCATTATTTTAGTGAAAAATCAAAGGTGTGTACAGTGGCATGGATGGTAGGCATAGCCTGTCTTAGTTCTCTGAAATCCTCAGCCATTCTGGATGAGTTATCTTCATTGCTAGGCTAGAGCAGTGATTACAACTTACCACACATATTCCACCATTTGCCTCTACAAGTCTGTTTAAGGAGAAGCAAGACCACACTTCTGCTTGGTGTACCTGTTGCTCAAGAAATTTATTCTGACATTCTCTGAGATGGTTCTGTGTCAGTATCTCTTAATCAGTCATACCAGGCTACTGAAAGGGTCACCTACTGAGAAAGCAATATTGACCCTCAGTCTACTTTCTTTATTTTTCTTTATTAAGAATGTTTTTATTCATTTTTACATAAGACCAACACTTCTCATCCCTCCTTTCTTTCATAAGAAAATAAGAAAAAGAAAAGACAAAGCATGTTCACAGCATTATTTGGGACTGGGGAGTAACTGCTTACTCACTGGACATGCTTACCTTTTTTCATTTGCAAAATATTGTCTGACACTACTACTTTCATCCTTTTATTGAGTCTTTTTTATAGATGTCAAAGTGCCCCAGAGTTTATCTAGTACTGAATTTAGCTTCTTGATAAATCTATAACTAAAAATTCTGGCTCAACACACATCATACTTTGCAACATATGGAATATGTCCCATCATCTGGTCTCCCTTTATTTCAACCCTTACTGAATACTTTATTACCATTCAAACCTACTTGATATATTTGTCTGAACATTTCCAGTGGAGTAAACTTCACATCAAACCATGAGAATTAGTAAATCCTTAAGGCTCAAATTACTTAAGTTCTTTTCTTAAGTTCACAGTTGTGAAGGTCATTCTCTCTGCCCCGGTAAATTGGGCATCAAATACCATCTCTTCCACACACAGTGCCCTCAATAAAGCTGACTAAGTCTGTCTTTCCTCTGTAGTCTTCTAGTCCCTGGTATTAATAGGCATCTCAGCTAGTAACAGCCAAGTGCTGCTAATGGTTATTATGAGCCATTCCAGGAGGTATTGACTTTCCTTATATTGCCTCTGTTATGCTGCTTTTGTCTTAATGTGGGATTTTTATGTTTCCACAGTACTCCGACTGTTTCTACTTTTCCCCATGTCCCACAGTTTGATGAGCCAGGCTATAACAAGCTTTACAGTTTTTGTTGTCGTGCACATCTTCTCCATTTCATGAATACCAGTATTCTCTATCATGTTTTTCATGCTTTTCCATAGTTTTGGGGCACACCTGAATGCTGCATAATGGATTTTCCCTTATTGAAGATTGGACCTGGTGGCTAATTCTATCCTTTCTACTTTCCCTATTCCCTCTTCACTGCATGATTTTTCCCATGATCTAAATCTTAGGCTTCCAAAAGTGGATTTTGAGAACAGAAATAATTATCAAAATAAAGCTATTTCACTTTCCCTGTGTTCTACACTTTCCAACAGTGGCTAATGCAAATGACAGTATCTGTATATTATTATTTTCTCTCTGTAATTCTTTTACATTGATTGATTGATTGATTGATTGATTGATTGGAAAGTTTTGTTGGTTGTTTGTGTTTATTGATAGCTGATCTCCAATTTCAACTCCCATCAAAGGTAGCAAAGGCTGTGCATTCTGCCACAGCTTACTTTCAGTCCCATCACATATATACATACTATGTTCAGGGATTGCAATAAATACTTTAATTTATCAGTAGTTTTGGATGCTTCTTTTTATTCTCATGGAAGCCCCATTTATCAAGAAAATATGTCAACTATCCCAAACCACATAGCAGAAGACAGCCATCATGGGATTCCTTCCAATGACCCCTATGATCAAATATAATCAGCCTTTGGTTCATGTATTATCAACTAGAGTCGGGAGGTTATAATTTTTGTTGCAGTATGGAAGCAAATCATACCATATCACATGGCAAATGGTAAACACTTACATTAAATCTGAAAGGAGCAAAATTTTCCTGATACATTAAAAAAAAAAGTTCCTTGGGGAAACAAGATCATCTACCCAACTTGAGTTTAAAATAGGACTAACATGAGCCCCTGATGCTCTCAAGTGATCTCCTATTATTAAATGACAAAGGAGTAAAGATGAATTTAGAAAAGACTCTAGTAAAGCTTGGTCCTCTTTTGGGACTCCTAACAACAGGAATAGGTACTGTTTCTGACTCTAACTGGCTTCTTGGACCCTGCTCCTCATATTGGATTGCTTTGCCCACCTTTAAAATGGGGAGGTGCTTAGTTTTACTGCAACTTGACACGCCATGTTTTGTTGATATTCATGGGAGATCTGCCCTTTTCTAAACATAATGGAAGGGAGTGGAGAGTGGATTTTGGGGAAGAAACAGAAAAGTGTTGGCAGGGGCACTGGGATGAGAGGAGGGAGGATATTAAATAAATAAGTAATTTTTAGAAAAATGCATTAATGTCATGCTTTGTAGTGTATGTTATATAGTAAAAAAATTCCTATAGTCACAGGAATGACTATAGGTCCTTGTAATATATATATGACAGTTTGAAACAAATACTCAGCAAGTGACTTAAGACTTATTTACTTATTAATTTACTTATTTAGAAAAGAAGTGGAATCTCCCAAATTATTTTTGCCTTTAATCTGATCTTAATGTTTTATTGATTTTAATGATATTCAATGTGGACTTCAGCTACTGAAGAGCATTTCTTGATTATAAAAAATTAAATTTTTATGCTAGTTTATAGGATATAAACCTAGGGCAACATCTAATGAAGTTTGGTCTTCAAATTATTATCAGTCTTAGCTCAGTAAGAGGATATTATTTCTTATTGGGTAGTAGAAATGATGAGTTTTCACCAAAACTCTCATTCTTTATATAAACATTATGTGAAAATTCCATACTAAAAGACAGGTTAACAAAGAAAGAAAAAGAAAGTTAATTGACATCTGTAATATACACTACAGGAATAAATTTATGTTTATTCTGAGCAGTTATACTTTAGAATATCTGTTTTAAATATTCATATATATATGTGCATATATATATGAATTTTAAATATTCATATAGATATATATGAATTAATGAAAAAATAATCCAAGTTTAAAAGAGATCAAAGAGAGATTATACAGCAGGTCTTAGATGGAGGAAAGGGGGAAATAATTTACTTATAATCTCAAAAATTAAAAGAAAATAAAGTATCCCAAAACACTGATTTAGAGTTCTGGCTTTTTGAAGACTTTCATTGAAGAACAATACATGTCAGGGACGTAGTAGGACAAGAGGAAAGCAATTCCAAATGTAGGGAAAGTGAGGCAAGGAATTTGCTCCTGTGCTTAGTCTGTCCTGTTAACCAATGACTGTGAAAGAGAGTTTAGATCCCGGGTGTAGGCAAGAAGGGGCCACAATGGTGTTTGTTATCTCTCCGTAGCCCTGATCTTTCCTGCTTTTAGGTAAACAGAGGGAAGATGGAGAGTGTGGATGTCTTCTTTAAATATTTTAAAATATGTTTCATGGAAGAATATATTTCCCACTATGACAGATGTAAGTAATTTAGGGAAAAAACAAAAAGGCTGTCTTATTATCCTATTTCAAAAATAAAACTATTCTACATATTAGAATCAACCATTGACCAGGGCAAATGTATTACATTAAGATAATGTTGGGAAACAAGTTTGTGGTTTTTCCCGTTTTAGGAGTGAATAACTTTTCATGCTCAAGATTATCAGAATTTTGTAAAGCTTAAATATAAACTATATCATACACACAATTATTTGTCCATTTAATTGCTTTTCACTGGTGTATTTGAAATAATTTGAGATTTGTGTGTGTGTGTGTGTGTGTGTGTGTGCGTGTGTGCGCGTGTGTGTAATAGAGAGAGACGGTGGAAAAGAGAGAGAGAATGTATGTGTGTATGTATATTTATATTCATGGCCATGTATGTGTGTACAGGTGCCAATGTGCATATGTAAGCATGTGTGTGGAGGTCAGGGAAGAAGCCCAACTGTGTTTCCTTGGTCAAACACTCCTGCATGGCTAAGACAACACATACTTCCACACCTGGCTTTTTATATTGCTGTTTTGTTATGAAACTCCAGAGCTCATGGTTGTAAGCCAAACCCTTTGCTAACTGAGCAGACATACCATTTCCATTTACTATTGTGTTAATTTTAGTAATGCAGCTTTTAGAACCATGTTACATCCCACTGAACCTCATATTTTCTCGCTTATAATGCTTGAACAAGTCTGGTAGGGCTACTGAAACTATATTTTATTTTTCTCTATAAATGTATCCTGTTTTTAATTATGCATTTTTCAAAATCAAAGTAGCCACAAGATATTTGCATTACATTTCATATGAATTAGAATTAATTTCATAAAACATTAATTCATGTATTTTTAACATATACTGATAGGCTCACTAGACTTTTTGCTAACATATTTGTTCTTTAGGGTTCATTAAACACAGATGATGAAACTTGAAAAAATACATTATTTAAATTCGAATCTTGTGAGCATCATATGTTGAGGTTATTGCTTAATTCCAATTTATTTAGACAAAACACAGCATAGTTCCTCTCCCTGGATTCCAGTATCTAAAAAAGACTCCTTACTGAGCACTCTGAACCATTGCCTCTCACTAACTAGTTTCATGATCAGGAACACAGCTACTGGGATAGAAGTTGTTCCTATGTTCTAACTCCTTTTACATGACCCCTCCCCCTACTTTTTGAGATCCTTTTAACACTTGAAACACATAGGAAATCCAATTTTACAAACCAGTGGTTAGAACACACAGACTTGGACATCTGCGGTTGCAAAGCAGGCTGGGAAAATTCTCAAAATGACAAAAAGGAATGAGAGTGTAATGATTAATTTTAAAACCACTTCAGGCCTGGGGCTATGAACTGATCAAAGTCAGGGTTGTAGTGGCAAAGAAAGAATAAGTTGAAATAACAAAGAATTTCTGCTGTACACATATTCTTCTCAAAACTATAGCACAGTGTCCTAAGACCATTATTTGAAAATATTTCTAGTCTAATAACTAAAAGTCAATGTGGTAGTGTAGCTATGATTTTTCTTTGTAAATCTGACAGTCAAATTGCATTCAAACTGTTTCACTTGGTTTGGGGAGATGGCCCCATGAATAAAATGCTCACTGTGCAAATGCGAAGCTCTAAGTTCATCTCCCTACTCCTCATACATAAAACTAAATGTGGTGGCATGTGTCTGTCATCCCAAAAGAGCATAGGCAGAAACAGGAAAATTCGGAAGACTTGTTGGCCAGTTACTCTGCCCAAATTATTGAATTCTAGGTTCAAGCAAGATCCATTGTCAAACAACAAGGTATGAAGACTGAGGAAGGTATGCTGCATCAGGTTAGTAAATATGTAGGCTATTTGGCACACATGTACATATGTGTACACACATAAATATAAGCAACATAATCACCCACAGGAACATATAGACATAATAAAATAAAATATGTCATCATTATCTTGAATTGTATTTATTTTGTTGTTAATATTATGTTGCTAAGTATAACTCACATTAAATTATATTGGAAAAATCATTCAATTCAAAACAATTTTTTCTTGTGAGAATAGACCCATTATACCTAAGATGGATCTTACTACATGCTTATATTTGAGGAGTATTGTATATACAACTATAATGTTCGATGAGTAACTCCTTTAGTTATAACTCATTAAATTCCAAACCTATATAAAGCTTATACTGATAAGTAGTATAATTCAATTCAATGACAATTGGATGCATTTCTATACTAAATAAGTCATACAAAGTTCACATTTTTCCTACTGAGGAAATATTTTACTTGAAAGAGCAACATTTTTAATTAAATACAAACAATGGACATTCCCTTATGAACTGTTGAAGACAACGCTTCAAGTGTTGTGGTGCACATTGAAAATGAGATGTAAACTATCATCATAAGTTTATATAATGTATTTCTAACTAAAAACTTGATTATATTGTCTTGCAGACATTGTGGGTTCCATATAGTCTGTGGATTATAATTGTAATAAATAGATTGCCTCCACAGAGGAAGTGACATTTTATCCAATGAGTGGCTGGAGTCTGAACAGTGTGGCATTTCACCCTCAGTTAAGATCAAAGCGACAGATGTGTGCTTTCATCTGGATTTGCAGACTGTGCACGGGTGATGATCTTAGCACCTGGTCTTTAACATCTATGCATTATTAACCCCAAAAGGCATGCCCATGAACAGATATGTCAGTCTGTTCCTAAATATTGTCCAAAGTTAGCTTTGGCTCTTCTTAGAAACAGTGTTTGATAACAAAATGTGCTGCACAAATTTGTAATGTATCCTTCCACCACTGAAGCACTTTTAATAGTTATATAACATGTGGCACTTTGAAAAATAGGACAAATGAATACTACACTGATCTTATAGGAACCTATCAATTAGAAATAGAAAAACTATTCAGCCTATGCTGTAGGATTTTTTTATAGCCCTATGGCTTATTTCTACACTCGGAAACAAAAGTATTCTTTGATAATTTTATTAATGTATAAAATGTCTTTCAATCATATTCACCCCACCCCCGAATCTTAGTTTCCTACTCCCTACAAGACCTCTCAGTACAGTGCCCTCCAAACTCCATATCTTCCTTCCACAATTAATGAATCAACTAATTTATCAATTATACTAGCTCACACTGGATCCAATATTCCAGCCATATGTGCATGGATGTGGCATCATCCACTGTGTCAAGGAGACATTACCAGTGACCCTACTGTTAAAATAAAGGGACTCCCTTTCCTTAAGCAGTCATCAACGACCAAATGCTCCTTATTTAGTGGTGGGACCTCAGGAGCTCCCCCCGTTCTGTGATGAAATTTTTAACCAAATTAATATTGCACATGTAATGACAGATGCTGTGGGTTCTGTGTATAACGGCCATGGAAGTTCAGAGGACAGCCTTTCACAGCATTCTTCCCTGTCTTCCATATCTTCTATTCTCCTCTTCCTCCTGGGTCTTCCTTGAGCTTTGGCTGGGGGAGGTTGATAGAAATGTTCTGTCTATGACTGAGCACTCACAGTTGCCTATTCTGAGTACTTTATATGTTAATGCTTCTCTGCTTCAATCACTACCCTATGCAAAAAGAAGCTTCTCAATCTTACTTCTTAAAAGGAAATTGTGGGAAAATACATGTACCCTGATATTCACCACATTAATCTTTCCTAAATGAGTTCGTTTATAGTGTCTTACAACTACTGTTTGTGATCCTCTAGAAGTACTTTGATCTTTTGTTTTAAATTTGTTTTATTTTTTATTGTGTGTGTGTGTGTGTGAGTGTGAGTGTGTGTGTGTATGTGAGTGTGAGTGTGTGTGTGTGTGTGTGTGTGTGTGTGTGTGTGTGTGTGTAAGCATGAGTGCAAATGTCTTCAGAGATTTTAAAAGTGTACCAGAGTCCCTAGAACTAGAGTTCTAAGCAACTGGTTCTATGTGGGTACTGGGAACCAAACTTGGATTCTGTGTAAAAGAAGTATGCATTCTCAAACACTTCAGTCACTTCTGTAGTTCCATGATCTTGAAATGCTACAACAATTGTGTCATTTGTTTCCCACCTTCTAGTCATCTTTCTGTTCTTCTTTTTTTCCTTGTTTGGTTATATGGATTTGGATGCAGGTAGCAAATACCATAATGAAGTGGCCTGTGAGATGACTCATCCCTAAGAAGCTTTAGGGCCAGACTGCCCAAACAAATGAAAAAGATACTTTCTGAGAGCCAACCTGGGTCTGCCTAAGGGCCTTAGCAACAGCAGCTGAAACATGATCTGGAGATGACCTGGACCAATGAGAGACAGCCACGTCACACCAGCAGATGTATATTCATCAGACCTTCCCCCCCCTCCCAGGGTGGGGTGGAGGGTATATAAGGCTTGCCTCTCCTGGAATAAACTGAGCTTGTTGTTTGGACATTCTCCTGCAGTCTGTGTGGTTTGGTTTGACTCATCACTGTTGTAATGTGTGTCAGAATATCCTTTTTCAAACCTGAATAACTTTCTGTTATAAATACCAATCATGTTCCAATTGGCCATTTATATGCTAGTACACAAATGTATTATTTCCATTCCTCAGCACTTGGTAATAATGCTGCTATGAACATAGGTATACCTCTTCCAGTCCCCGTTTTCAATAATTTGAGGTATAAACAGAAAATTTCTGAATGATGAGTGTTTTTATTTTTTAATATTAATGTGTGTATGCATATATATATGTGTGTGTATGTATATGTATGTAATTCACATTTATATATCTGTATGCAAGATAGTACATATATGGCATATACATGTGCCATTGTGCCCATGTAGAAGTCAGAGAGAAATACTTAGATGTTGGTTTCATCCTTTCACCACTGAATTCAGAACAGGTTCACTAGGCAGCTGTGTTTGCCTGCTGATGCGTCTTCATAGGAAACTTCTATGTTTGATATATCTGAGGCCATCATACTCATTTCCATAGGGACTCTACTATTTCACATTTTCAGTAACAGTTCCCAGGGTTTCATTTTCTCTGAATCTTTACCAGTCCTTATCACTTGTTTTTTCAACTACATCCTAATGACAGTGAGGGAAACAGGCTTTAAAGGTGTAAAGACTAAGGCCAGAAAAATGGCTTGCTGGGTAAAAGCACTTACCCAGTATAAGCAAGTGGGTAAGCACACACCTTTAATCTCAACACTCAGGAGGCAGAGGCAGGAAGATCTCTTAGTTCTAGGTCAATCTGGTCTACAAAGCAAGTTCTAGGACAGCCAGGGCCACCCAGAGAAACCCTGTCTCAGGAAAAAAAAAAACTAACTAAATAAAAAGAAATAAAGGACCTGAGTTTAATTTTCCATACCCACATGAAATGTTGGGAATTGTTCAGGTACAATTCTAACCCTGTGGGTCACAGAGGCAGGAGGATGCCTAGGCCTATTGGCTTATATTCTAGTTCCAGGTTCAGAGACCCTGTTTCCCAGGTTTAAAATGGGCGAGTATTAGATTAGGATAACTAACATCATTCTCTGGCTCCTTCACACATACACACACACACACACACACACACACACACACACACACACACACTTACAATGTAAATAATAATACAAATATCAATGAATTGTTTTGTATGATAATTTGTCAATACCTCTGCATTTGATTTTCGAAATTCCTTTCCATTCCTTTTTTTGATATTAAAATGTAATTATAACATATCTCCTTCTATTTCTTCCTTCCACACCCTCTCATGTACTCCTTCCTGAACTCTTTCAAAATCATGGCGTCTTTCTTTAGTATTTTTTATTGCATGTAAATCTGTATATATTCATATATATATACACATATATATTAAATATAACCTGTTCAGTATATATAATGCTACTTAAAATGTTTTCAGAGATGTTTGACACTGCACAACCAATGTGTGTATTCTTCCCTGAAGAAGACCTCTCCTCCCATTTCTTGACACCCCCCAGGTACCTATAGCTCTTTGTTAAGGGTTGAAGTCTCATGGGCTTTCCAGATCCATGTTGGCATGTCCATTGAAGTTATCCTTGTTCAGCTCACATGTGCTCAGTAATGTTGTTGAAACCTGATACATAACCAAACAATGGCAGTACAGAACTATCTATCCAATTAAGCCATACTCTTTGTCTTAATTACACACATTATTTAGTATACACACATTTATTTAATATGCATATCTTTTCACGGTACCTGGGTTTGTAGGTATTATTGAGTAGAAAAGAAAGATAACTGAAGTTTTGTTCACACTGTCCTTCAGTCTTCTTTTAGCAGCAGCAAATGTTAAAGTGGTACAACAATCCACTACAACCATGAATCCCAAGTACCAGACACGAGAACATCTTTCTGTGTCATAGCAACAGTATACTGTTGACTTAATACATAATTATGCTACCTAAATTCTTTATCCTCCTCCTCCCTTTTCTTTTCTTGCCTTTGCCTCTTTGTCTTATACTTCACCTTCTTGTCTTCCTCTTTCTCCTTCACCTCACTCTATTTCTCACCATCTTCACCCTTTATTTCCCCTCAAAGGTTGCTTTCTGTCATCTCAACACTTCATAGCTTCAACTTCCTTTGCTCCACAGATATTGCATCTGCAGATATTGCCAACTTATTAAAGTATCTTTTCAAATGAAAATATCCCTATACACTGACAGGTGGACTACTTTCATTTTCAAGTTCAAATGACCAAGAAACAAACAGAAACATTTAGTAATAACCAGTTTTCATGGAGTTTGTTCTGTGCAACTAATTTACAAGGCACTGAACAAGCCTCGGGAAGCTTTTCTATAAAGCATGGTCTCTTAGGCTAGTTTTTTGGATCAGTGTCGTTGTCCTTGAGATACTGGACAGGTTTAAGCACTGTTAAGGTTTGTGAAAATGGCAAATGGTATTAATGCTGAGTTCATTAAATTTGTATAGTAAGCCTTCCTTTGATTCTCACTTGCCTGTAAATAAGCTAATACATTGGAGATGGGCAATTATAACCCCTTCGATTCTCTGTTGCTACTTAGGCTTCCTTGAGTGAAAAAAAAAATCAGTCTTAGCACCCAGTGCACTGCCCTTTTGCGTGCACTAGCCTTCTTGAACACTCCATGGATACCTTAAGTCAACCACATAAAGAAGATTGCTGCTGCTTGCCTGGCTTGAGAAGCTAGAGCCTCAGCACAGGCCGCCTGAAAACATTTGCAGCAAACCTTCTGCTGTCAAGCTCGGATGAAATCCAGATGGTTCTGAAACCATTACCATCTTGACAAGAGGGAAAACTCTTCCTCTGGAGGTCTAGGAAAGGGACTCCTGTGTCTGTTGTGAAGAGGCAAGGCTGTGACTGGCTCAGATAAATGGCTGTGAGTATTCAAACTTCATGCTGTATAAGCAGATGCCCAAGCTCATTTAGAGAATCAGCTGAGAGACACTACCAGTGCTGTCTCCCTTGGTGTTCCAATGCCATGTCTCAAAAAGTGTCTTCTCTGGTGTGATTGTTCCTTCAACACTTGCTGTAGTGCCAGCTGATCAAAAAACATCAGATATGCAGAGCACAGTGGCAGCTGAGACAGCTGAATGGCAGAGTTAGCAGAACAGCAGTCATTGCAATGACTGAGCAGTCAGCAAGCCACGCTGTAAAAGAAGAAAGTCAGCCATCTTTCTGCCAGGGAGAGAAACTATAGCAGCACTAGAGGTCACAGGGACATGGACTCAGGCACTATAGTCTCCTGAGCACCTCTGCTGAGTGTCCAAACAGACTTGAGTACCCAAAGGGGTACCCGAAGCTGTTCTTTTGTGAAAACAGTCAAGAAGCTGAGCATCCTGAGGACAGAATTTAGTCAAGACATTGTCCTCAGAGAGTGTTAAATTATGAAGTCAATCCTACATTTTCAAAGTTAAAACCAAGCACACCTCGATATGTGAATTTGTGATAGAAGATAGAGAATTTTAGATTACTACTGATAACACACACACAGAGAGAGAGAGAGAGAGAGAGAGAGAGAGAGAGAGAGAGAGAGAGAGAGAACAGAGACAGAAAGACAGAGAAACAGGGAGAGACAGGGATACACAGACACAGAAAAGGTATTTGTTTTGAAAATCAAGAAATTACTCTTATAAACTCAGTTTATTTTCTCCTAGAAATTCTTTTTGACATTCTGACAAATCTAACACTAATATATATCATGAGCAAGACAAAAAATCGGGACCCCTCTTCTGATTGATACAAAGAGCTACACATTCTGTGAATTGGGCACAATCAAGTCAAAAGATAATTTACCAACAAGAAAGCAAACAAGGATAAATGAATAATGGCAAAATCTATGCATTCCACAATAATATGTAAAATGTATGGCATGAAATTAAATCCACAGGGGGTTGTGGATATCAAGGAATTCACAGACTCACAATAATACATTGTTTTCTAATTTCTAATAGAACATATGCTACAAATAATGGGTAGTGAACACTGGATTTGGAGACAATAATACTGATATATAAGCAATAGTGAAGTAGTAACAATGGGAGAAGTAGGCTCTCTGATTCAGTAGTGACTGAATTCAATACTTCTCTTAAGATCATGCTTACCTGCATGCACCTTAGGAATAAAATAAAAATTTGGAATTCAGCCTGCAGCACGTTGGTTTTAGAGGATCTTACATATTTAATGAAAAACAAACATAGGCATAAGGAGGAATCCTAAGTATAGTATTATGCAAATATTCTTTGCTCTCTAATTCATGAAGAGTAGGGATGTGCATGGTTACAAAACACTTCAATGGTAGCTGTTTTCTTTAATGTAAAATAGCAAACCATTTTATGTTTTCATTTTTACAAAATAATCTAAAACTGAAGTTATCTAAAAACATCTGTCAGTAAGCATTACTGCAGAATCTTTACTTACAATAATGATGAAACTAAACCAGAACCCCAACTAATACCACCAAATAAAGTGCTATTTTTGGCTCGCTAAAATTAGGTTTCATTAATTATACTATTTCTTCTGTGACACTACAAGCATTGTAAGATGTATATACTTTCTGTTAATTATTTCACAGAAATTGCTCCATAGACTATTTAATTTCATTCCAATCACTATAAATACTACAGTGAGATGCCTGAATTTTAGTCATATACACTACCTTTCCTTTCCCATTGGTGAGAGAAATTATCTTTTGATTTGATTATGCTCCCGTGGATCAGTTACAAGAGGAGTCCCCAAAGCTTATCTTGCTCTGAAGTGATGAAATTCAGCTTATATACCTAGTACATTGCCCGTCACTTCACCATTCAATTACTTTTATCTTTTTCTTTATGTTTTCCTTGGTTAATGACTAATTGGCAGAAATAGAAGTATACATGTTCTGATTCTAAGCCTAAGAAACTTTCCTGATTTACACCTTGCATGAATGTTAATATTTAATAATCTAAGGAACATTTCCATTCTAAAGACACCTCTGTTAAGAGAAGGATGGAAGAAGATTAATTTTAACATCTCCAGCTTAGGGAAAATAAAGAAGAGTTCCTCATATACTGGAAGCAATTAACTGAGTTGTGAGGCAAGGTTATCCTATCAGCCACATTGGAGATGCTTGTGCTGTGCAAAAAATCCTAAATGACTCAGATTGTTTAATGAGCTTAACTGTGTCCTCTCAAAATTCACTTTTTGACTACTACTGTATTTGAGGGTAGGGCCTTTATGAAAGGTCATTCCCGTTAAACAAGAGTACTCCAACTAACCCTAACAAATTTGGAAGGTGATTTTTTTTTAAAATCAGGCAAGTTGATTAGCATACACACAATAAATAACACACACACACACACACACACACACACACACACACACACACGAAGGTAGAAGTACAGAGGGAAGGCTTAGTGGGTAAGGAAATGCACTGCTGTCACAGAGAATCAGAGTTCAATTCCCAGTACCCACATAGAGTGGCTCAGAACTCCCTACAATGCCAGCTCTAGAAGATTCAGCATCCTCTTTTGGTCTGAGCAGGCACCCAGATACATAAATAAACTAAAACTAAATCTTACTTAAAAAGACACAGGCAAAAGTCTGAAATGTGAAAATTAAAACAAAACAGAGGAAAAGGATAATCTTGTCAACACTTTTCTCTAGACATCTAGCCTTCAGAACCATGTGAAAATAAACCCACCATGTTTTAATATGCTCATTTTGGGATACTTTGTGATGGAAGCTAGTAAACACACATTTCACCAATACCTTTAACTTGATAGATGTTATGTTTACTCAGTACATTGATGAACTATGTGTAGCCACTCAGGTAAAATTATAAAGATAATATCTACATTCTGCTCTATGTTAATGGATTGTATCTGAGAAATTATGACTTCAACAATTAATATAGATAGCAACTGGGCATACTTGGCAATTCAAATAACAACAATAAGTCAATACTTTAGTTCATTTAATACAGCAGGTCATTTTAATTTTTAGTATCTAAATAGAGCTACTGACTCTAATATATATAAATAGAGCTACTGACTCTAATATATATATATATATATTAGAGTCAGTATATATATATATTTAAGAATCTAAATTTATAGACATTTCTTTATTTTCAGAAAATGGTTGGGTAGACTTGAACTAGAGAATTAATTTATGTACAAATAGATATAAAACTTTTTCACTTGGATTTTGCAACTTGAGTTAGTTTGGAATAGTTTGGAATATTTATTGAAGACAATCTAATTAGGATCCCATTTGGAATATCAGTAAAATAATAGAGAAGGCTCTTGTCTGAACTTTTTGCTCTACTCTGAAAACACAACAGCAACTATTGCATTTTAATAAGTGTGTGTGTGTGTGTGTGTGTGTGTGTGTGTGTGTGTGTCTGTCTGTCTGTCTGTCTGTCTGTCTGTCTGTCTGTCTGTGTCCCTGTTCATGCATGTTCCAGAAGTTAACCTTGGATGTCATTCCTTAGGTTTCTTCCATTTTTATTTTATTTTAATTTTTGCTTTTGAGATAGTCTTTTAATGAGAGCTGGGACTTAACAAGGAAGCTCAGCTGTCTGTGGCCAGTGCCCCCTCTCCCCCAAACCTGCTTGATTTCACCTCCCTAGGATTGGGATTATAAGCCATACTATCATGCCAGATTTTTTATGTGGGTTCTTGAGATCAAACTCAGGTCTTTATGCTTCTTTCCAAGGAGAACCTTTGTGGAATCATCTTACTAGTTCCCTTCCCATAACCTCACACAACGAGCAACTATTAACTTGTGAAAACAAGTTTCTGGAAATACAAAACTTAGGAATGAACCTGAAGCTCCATGCAGACCATAGAACTTAAACTTTATCTGTCTGTCTAAGTGTTTATCAACCATCCTAATGCTGTGACCATTTAATACAGTTCCTCATGTTATAGAGACCGTAACCATAAAAATATTTTTTCTGCTATTTCATAACTGTAATTTTGTTGCTGTGATGAGTCATAATGCAAATATTTGATATGCAGGATATCTGTTATGTGACCCCAGTGAAGGAGTTGCAGCCTACAGGTGAAGAACCACTGATCTAATCTGTTATGTATTAGTAGAATAGGAGGTGTGATCTCTCTGTTACAGTATCACCTCTCTCCTGTAGCACAAATTGTTAGAAGGTCTTATTAATATAAATAAACCCAGGGCCAGGTATTGTTGTGAACACTGGAAGATCAGAGAGACAGAACACAAGCCACAACTAGCCTCACCTCGCTAACTTCTCAGCCGATCTTGTTTCCTCAAACTGGAAGCCTCTGTGTCCTCATTCAAATGGATCTCAGCTGAACTGCTGCTCAAAAGCCTCAAGCTTAACCAGGCTTAATTCTTGGTCCTCATGCCTTATATACCTTTCTGCTTTGTACCATCACTTCCTGGGATTAAAGGCATGTATCTCCACTCCTGGCTGTTTCCGGTGTGGCTTTTAACTCACAGAGTTCTGGATGGATCTCTACCTCCAAAATGCTAGGATTAAAGGTATGTGTGTATGCCACCATTTTCTGGCCTCTATGTCTATATAGTAGCTGTTCTTTTCTCTGACCCCAGATAAGTTTATTAGTGTGCACAATATATTGGGGAACACAATATCACCACACTCTCCCATGCTGATAAAGTAGTCAACAGGATTTTGCTGAACAGACAGTTTCTTTAGTAGTAAAAGAAAGATGATATGCTCAACATCAATCTTTTCCAAATGCCAAAGTGATTTTTTATGAGACCACAACTCTTCTATTATGGAAAAACTTGAGATCAGATAGACAGAAATAATAGACTTAAGGCTTAGATTGACTAGTACACAAACCATGGGGTAAGTGTACAATCTTATGGCCTAAGCTTGTTGCCAGATACCCTTCTGTTCCGCTTCTGAGTCTAATACTAAAGCCCAATCAGACTTAATATTCAATGTTTATATTTCTATAATGCATGAACTCTCCACCTGTTCATCCTAAGCATCAACTATATGAAACCTCAGAGACTATATAGTCCTCAACCCTGCCTATCCTCATGTTTGTCTTGGCAGGAAATTTAGCCTTCAACTACACCCAATCAGAATCAATGGACTATGGACCTAAATGAAGCTCTTGAACTTCCTAGGAGTCACAATCTTATAGCAAATTATCTGTTCCTCTAGCTCTTACAATCTTTCTGCTCTTTCTTCCATAATAATCCCTAAGAGTTGGGTCTAGGAATTACTTTGTAGATGTACCTGTGGGGAGTGTGCTCTACAACTCTGTATTTTGATTCTAAAAGGACTTTTGAAAATGACATTGAGGGGATATCACAAACCATATCTTACAAGAAGAAAAGGCAGTAGATAAATACCTCCACATTCACAGTCTCATTAGAGGACAACTGCACACTGTTTTGACCTGAGGTATCTCTTGAAGAATTAGAGACACAACTGGGAAATTTGGACAAATAGTCCAAGCAGTGGAGAAAATTTGGGTGGAGCCTTGTGTTTCTTTTCATACTAAATGTTGCAATAGCTGCCTTTTCCCAGGCTTTTATACTGACGTTAGGCACTGGAGCTGAGTTTTTATTGATAGAGCCCTAGCGGAGTATGTGTGAGTATCTTAACCCGATATCTCATTTATTGGTCAGATCATTAATGGTATTTTACACTGGCAAAAGAGAGATTCCTCACTGCTGAGAAGGTTGAGCTGCAAATCTGATGGGGGGGTCATGTGAGCTGCAGTCTGAAGAAAGTTGGCTGTTCTTAGTTCAATTTGATCCTGTACTTAATCAAAGGGAACAGGATACACTTATATTCAAGGATGCTCAGCCATGGTGTCTTGGTTTCTCCTGGGATCTATGAAGAGGTAGAAGATTGGGGCAAAAGAGGTTGTAGACAAATGCTGCTAACCTAATGGGGACCAGAAGCAGAAAGAGGCAGAAAAAAGGAAAAAAGGCAGTAGGAAATGATAGAGAGGAAGAAGGATGAGGGAGGCAGGATAGATACAAAGGAAAACAAGAGAGAGGATGGAAGAGAAAGATAAACCTTAGTTACATAGTATGTCAGACTTTTAAATCTGAACTTAATTCTGTGATGATAGATTAAGAATTGATTTGCTGTATGTTGAATGTGTTTTGCATAATAAGAGGGGCAAATGAGCAGCCTATCATAAGAAATGACTCTCAAGCAAGACTTCCTGGCGCTTACATGTTTGTAACACTTCAACTCTGCCTCTCCCGATCCAGATGGTCTGTGATCTGCATTAGCTGAGCTTTGTGTTGCTTCTGGGCCTTTGCCCACTTATGATTCTGTAGTCCTAGAAACAAACAACAACATAAGAACTATAAATATGGTGTGAGCAAGCCTAAATCATCATATCCCAGAGACACAGAGTCCAACAGAGAGCTAGAAGCATGCATAAATTCTCTGCTAAGCTTCTAGACAACAGCCTGAATATTTGCAATGAACAAATGAGTCACTGAATTTGAAACCAAATCTGCCTATTCTGGTTGACATATAGCCACTCTTCAACCATTCAAACAATCCTGAGTTGTTAGACAAGTGGAATAAGTAAACGCAAGATATGGAGGTATAGCATTGGGATAGCATTTCAATATGTCTGAACTGCATAAGCCTCAGAAGGATCTATGGTAGACTTTGGGTTGGATAAGCCTTATAAATAGCTTTCTACTAAGAATATTGTACTCTTCAGCTCTATATGAAAACTTCTATTTAGGTCATCTATGGCACTCTCCAGCTTTTAATTGTCTAAAATCCTTTTCTTCTTAAAAATAGGCTAGAATTCACATCATCATCATATGAATATGTCTTATGTTCTATGAAATTTAAAAGCATGATATTACTGCTTTACTACTTAAACTAAGTATATTATAATTAGAATATCAACTACTGTATCTACATGATGGTCTATCAGATGCAGAAACAGAAATCTGAATTTACAAAGCATTGTGAAAGATTCTACTCTATAACAGATTAATAACCACTTCTAGAAATACCATACAATTCTATTTTAGACCTACAAATACATATACATTTAGAATAATTCTCAATAACATTTTACAGTGTTAATGACAAATAACAACATATCTGCAATTATATAGCAGTAATAATAGTTTCTAATATTGATGTTAATATGATTCATAAGAGCAATTTCATAAAAACTAATTAGGTATTGACTTACATTTACAAAGCATACAGCCTAGTGATAGTATGAAGATGATATATTTTCTAAACAAATAATTATAATGCACTAGAAGATACTTTAATTTAAATGAACCATGGAGAAGAAAAATAATTTTTCAGGAAGGTTTAAAAGTTAAAGTATGAGATAGATGTTTGATGTTTAAAGTGGTACATGGGAAACTAGAGGCCAAAGTTCAACAAACTTCTAAACTTTAATGCAGAAGAAAAGTAAGTGTTTTCATATTGTGCAAAGTCTATTCTTTAGGTATTTTGCTAGCATAGAATTATGCGTATTTGAAATGTTAAAAATTTTATGAAAGGCCTAGGGAAGAATGTCATAATTTTGTTTTTATTCACATATGGGTATATGTTTAATAGATAAAGACGCACATAGTCATATAGATATTATCAATTCACCTCATTAATCATCTAATTTTTCTCACTGTTTCCTCATATTTCACATTTTCACATTATCCTCTCTACTTACTTCTTTGCCTGGTAAATTCCTTTGACCTACCAGAAGCTTGACATGATAGTTATTCTATAATATTAATTTGGCAAGATTAAGCATCACCCAGGACACCCACCTCTAGGAACAACTATGAGAGTATTTCCAGAACTGAGGATGGAAACCCCACCCTGAACGTGGCAGTACCATATAATTTGAATAAAACATGGACATGTGAGAACAGAAAGTTTTCACCCCTTTCTGCTTCCTGATTGAAGACTGAATATGATCAGATGCTCTTCGTGTTCCTGTTCCCACTTCTACAGCTTCTCTCACCTCTGCAGGTCACTTCCTTTTTGAGACATGCTATGCCTTTAAACTGTGAACCAAATAAACCCTTCCTTCATTGAGTCACTTTGGTATGAATTTTGTCACAAGTAAGAGGAAAAATAACATACATTTGGTAAAGTATATGTGATTCCACTTTTTCTTTTCGTCTTCCTATCATAAGAGCATCCTGAGAGGGCTAAAGGCCACTCACCTATTGACTGGCTGAAGCATCATAGAACATCACCAGATAAATAATTTCAGAGCAGCTGCTTGATGCAACTGACCAAATTTCAGAAAAAAAAAAAGACTGGATATGTGTAGACAGGATAAGTTGAATATAACTCATGACTTTGGAGTTTTCTATTTCACATGTAAGATCATGCTTAAAGGAAGTATTTTTATTGTATGATGTTCTATATTATTTTAGCTGTTTGGCTGTGGCAACATATTAAACAGTCCAAAGGAGTGGTTTTCCAGAAAGTAAGTAGGAAGAGAGCATGTGAAACAGAGGAAGTAATGGAGAGGAAAGCCAGGTAAACTCAGGAAAAGAGGCCTGGGTTAGTGAGTCACATTATGTCTTGCGAGACAGCTTTAAATAAATTATTTTAATTTAATAATTTATTTTAACTGTAACAGCCACATTTTCAAACAATATTTTAGCTTTTTAGAATGTTAACTTGTCAGGGACTCTACTTTTCTATGAAAACTTAAAGCTTAATAGAAACCAAAGCTTTAAGTGGAATTATATTACTCCATTAGAAATTCTTTGCAACAGAATAATCAAATGCAGAATAACAGATTATTTACAGCATTTTTTGGAGGCAACACAATCTTCAGTGAATATTTTAAACCATAGTTGGAATTTCTCAAACCTCATACTATCACAGTTGATTTCAAGATCTATTTAGACATTGAATGGAAAATGAACTTTAAGTACTTCTAAACTGTTTATTCTTTACGGTAAAGATACAGAAGTTCAGAAAAATGGCATATAAATTAATATTATATCAATATCTCAAAGTAAATATTGTAGATTGTTAATATGTTATTCTTCAACCAACAAAACCTCATTATTGTATCAACAAATATATCAATAAACATATGTAAAACTGATGATTATTTGTGGTATGCAAGATAATTCAATGTATAGAGTCTACACATAAGCATATGTTGCTATGCAGTAATGAAAATGGAATATATCTTTTAGATAATAGAAGAAAGAAAAATAATTGAAGTTTTGTCAGAACAAAAAATATGTAATTAAGGAAATATAACCAGATCACAATAATAGTCCGGAAGTATGACACTTTGAAAATTATGCTAAAAGTCTTTATAATTTAAGTAGTTACTATTAAATGGAGTCTCTACTATGATGGAAAATAACTTTCCCTCAAATGTAGATGAACACCTACCACATGGTCAGAGATGCAGCAATCACAGATGGAAACATCACTCATAAAAATCAATTGTTTTAGTTGTCTAAAAAAGAATTCTTTTGTTATTAACACAAAGTTACCTTCCAAAAAAAGAGGGCATTGTGATTTCAAGCTTGAATTTTGTAGCATTTTTCATTATGAAAAATTTTAACAATTATGAACTTCAACATGTGTGGCTCTTATGAGAATAAAAGTATTGGAGAAAAAACACATTGGTAGTTAATAAAATCAGTGAAAAGATCTAACAGTATCACTGAGAATCATAACCAGTATCAACAATAAATAGTGAATATATCTAAGGCTTTCTGTTAATATTATACCTCCTGGACATTAACTTTTTCTTAGAATCATGATAGAAACAGATGCAGAGACCCACAGTCAAACATTAAGCCAAGCTCAGGGAATCCTGCTGAGGAGAGGGAGGAAGGATTGTATGAGTCAGAGCAGTCAAGGACACCACAAGAAAACCCACAAAGACAACTAACCTGGCTGATAGGAACTCACAAAATCTGAACCAACAACCATGGTCCCTGCCTGGGACTGACCTAGGTCCTCTACAGATATGTGACCGTTGTATAGCTTGGTCTACTTTTGGGACTCCTAACAATGGCAGCAGGGGCTCTTGCTAATGCTTTGGCTGGCTCTTGGGAAACTCTTCCTCATACTGGGTTGCCTTGTGCAGCCTTAATATGAGGGGAGGTACTTAGTCTTACAGCAACTTGATATGCCATGCTTTGTTGATACCCATGGAAGGTCTGCCCCTTTCTGAACAGAAACACAAGAGGAGTGAATAGAGATGGTGTCAAAAGGGGAGGCAGGTTGAGGGGATGGGAGGAGAGGAAAGAGGAGAAACTGTGGTCAAGATGTAAAAAAAAATCTCGAAAGTTTTTTCTAAACATGGCATATCAGCATCTTTATTCACTGTTTTAAAATATTTACTCCACATTTTCAATTTATTTTTATATATTTATTTTTGAGACAAAGCTTGAGATTGTGGTTTATGGATACGATGTGCTTAATTGTCTTCAAATAGTCAATACATCAATGCCTGCAAATGTTTAGGATCAAACCCTTTACTCACTTCAATATTCACTGTGCTATTCAGTGGATATGCATCACAAATGAAACTCTCCTGCTGGAGACTATTGTATCTGACACACATACTCTTCCCACTTGTATCAGCCCCTCCATGCAAGTCTGCTCCTATGACCTTTGAGTTCTGCTTGTAAATGAAAATATGTGGGGCTGCCTGTGCCTAGTTATTTCACATATGGTAGTGTTCTCCAATTTGATATATTCTGATGCAAATAACAGAAGAAGGCCCCTCCAGCCCACGAATATTGCAGTGTGTACTTGTAGTACATTTTCTGATCCATTCCTCCATTGCTGGACATCTGGGTTAATTTCACAACCACTATTGTCAGTGGCACTACAGTAGATATGGCAGCGGGGGCACTTCTCTAGTGAGCTGACTTCAGAACCCTTTGGTGAGACAAGAAGGAGGATTGCATGGCTATATGTAATCCTATATCCAATCATTTGAGAAGCTTTCATACATGTATCAATAGTGATTGTACTAATACACAGTCTATTTGTAATTTAAAAAAAGATTTTCTTTTAGCCACAATCATTTTTACAGTGTGAACATTTTATTATAATGAGTTCCAGATAACGTTTTTTACACCAATTCAGCACATGTGGAACAGTTTAGTATAGAAGAGGACAAAGTGAGTATTTATCATTTATTCTGCATTGCGGCATTGTTCAAGCAGCCATTTATCCTTGTTCTTAGCTACATTTCTGCAAAGGCTAATTAAAAGATAATGAGAAAAAAGAATGTCCTTGCTTTGGAGGAATATTGCTTTGATGGAGCTTTGAAATTCAGTTTGGAATACCATTTAAAGGGAAACTTTAAATGTGGCATAGGCTTTCAACACATAGTTTTCTTTCATGAGAATAATCCTAGTTTGTAAAGACATAAGCATTTTCTAAAAACTTAAAACAATTTAGGCATCCCAGAGAGTTATCAGATCTCCTACACCAAGATGGTCTTATTTATTCTGCATGGTCATGTAGTTCATTTGATACAATTAGTGGAAATTGATTCATACATTTTTCTTAACCAAAGGTCACACATTATTCTGGTTTTTTTTAACTCTTTAATTAATTCTGACATTATGTCCATCTCCATTCCTGAGTCCCACACCAGATGCCATATTAAATTTGTGACACCTCCTTAGACTCCTCTCAGCTCTGACAGTTTCTCAGATTTTCCTTGTTGTTTATGGATTTGACAGTGTTGAAGACAACATGACAGGCATTTTGTAGGTATTTTAGTAACTTGCCATTGCTGATATTAAGTTTGATCACCTTGCAGAAGAAATGCTTGTCAGATTTCCCTCCACAGAGTTTCTCTGGCTTCCATTTTTTCTTGTTTATACACTTCCCATTTGGAAAGGGTTGTCTGCATACTCTACACACAAGAAATAAGAGGTTATGCATCAGATCCTTTAGGGAGGTGCTTAAGCAATAATACAAAATTCGAAATTGCTTAGATATATATGTATAGCGCAGGCTAGAAGCTAATGCTACTTTGAGCAGTGATTACCTAATGCCAAGTCTGTTGGCATTGTTTCTTGCTCCTTCAATTGGTGTCTGGATCTTCCATTAGTATTTTTCTTATTACTCTCTTTCACCTGGTGCAAAGTGCTCCACTCATTTGTTTAATTTCTAGTGCAATTCTAGAATTGTCCATTTCTACAATATGCCATGTTTCCTTCTACTGTCATATGACAATAGCAGCCAAAATCTTTTACTAGTATGCTCATTGCTGTTATAGTATTATTACACTAAGCAGCTCTAATATGACAATGCAAAGGAAAGTTAAATATGAGTTTATTCTGTTGCCCCTAATTTTTACAGCAGATGTTTTATTTCTTTCACTTCCGTAGCTTCAAACTTTCTCACAATCAAAAGAAACCCAGTTTCCACCACTTACCATTCATCTTCTTCATTGTTGAATTTATTTTTAGCAACATCTGAATCATTAACCTGCATTCCTACAGAAAACAGCACTATCAAGTGAAGTGAAATGCTTTGGTGCACTTGTGGACTTTCTCTAAGTTTTAAGGAATACACTTACTTCTAAGGTTACTAAGTTCAGCACTCTCATATATTTATAACCACCTATGATTTCTTGTCAATGCTTGCATTTATTCCAAGTACTTTCAGTGCTCTCAATGTTTTAAAACCTTGCATATATTAATACTCAATCTTGGTGCTCCATTGTTCTTGGGTTTTGATATCCTCATATTTTGTGTCCATTTTCACCATAATGTATTGTTTTGAACCCTTAAAATGTCACCCATACTTTACCTGGCAAACATTCTCTTCACTTCTACACCTCCAGAAACTACTAATATATTTTTTTCAGTGTTACCATTTTTCCATTTCAGAAAAATCATGTAGGTTAAATAATATGTTATGTAGTCTCTAAAAGCTTCAGTTGTTCACCTACCAATATGCATTTAAAATTCATACATGTCTTTTTCTGAGGCTCATTCAGCGTTTCTAATAAATTGACATGTGATTATATGGGTATATCATACTTATTCCATAAAGATATTGTTGTGATCTTCCTTGTTAAGTGTTTCTGTGCTTGTTTTCAATATGATACTTGTTTGAATTTTTTCTCTGATTCTTTGCTTTTGTTTTCTGGCATTAGTGTCGTTTGTATACTGCGAGTTATTAATTTACTAAAATTTATCTTATCAATTTTCAGTCATATGTGGCCTTATAGAAACAAATTTATAAACTCATCTGTCTTTAAAGCCACTTCCTTTTTTCATTTAAAAATCCTTAAAATTTGTGAAATAGATTTAATGAAAAAATTATCTATTTTATAATAATTTTAATGAAAAATATGTTTGTTTCTAGGTTAATTTTTGTTTCTTTTTTCCACACTGTTTCATCACAGCAATAGTAACCCTAACTAAGATACTATTTAACCATTTCTTTTCCTTACAAGAGATTGAAAACTTCATTATCTCATCACCATTTAATGCTTAGTTTGACTCTTCAAAAATTTATATTTCCTTTTTTGAAAGGTTATTAATTTTTACCCAGTTTCCAACATGATATTTATACAGATTATTAATTTCTTCTTACATGAATTTTGATAGCTAATCTTTCAAAGAAAGAGTTAACTTTATCAAAGCAATCAAACTATTGACTAGAATGATTTATGCTATTTCCACATTGCCCAGTTAATGTCATTGTGCTTGTCGAATCGATGTTTATAATCTACTTGACAATAGCAGTGTTGATAACTGCTTATGTGTGGTTTGATGATGAGTATCTTCTTGATTTGCAGAGTTACTTATTGCTAATTTTTAAAAAATTGGCTTTTGTTTGTTGGACAGTTATATGGTTTTCCATAGCCCCTCTCTCCAAGAGAACTGTTTATTTCTTATTTAAAATGTCACTATACTTATTTATAGCATTGTGTGCTCACATAAGTACACACACATATGTACACAGTGCAAGAGTAGAGGTCATAGGACAATTTGCAGTATCAGTTCTCTCCTTCCAACTCAGAAGGTCATTGGGTCTAACTCAGGTCATCATATTCACTGAGTCTTATGTTGCTGGAAGAAGCAGTCTTTAAACCCTAGTTTTATTAGACTGATGGATTGTTCTGTTTATATTAATGTTTTCTTACAGGTTGTATGGTGTTTCATCTAGAAGAGCATCAGTAAGGCTTCTGATGGTGAGTTAGATGTAAATCCCATTTTATTTCCACCACCACCACCAACACCACCAATACCACCAACACCAACACCAATACCAACAACAACAAAACCCACCAGAAGTAGATTGTACAATGTCTTATCAATTTTAAGTTTTAAATGCTATTGAGAAAGGATGACAGCTACAGAGAGACATTGGATAATAGAAAAAAAATGTTAAATTAAATCAGCCTGTATATTTTAAAGATATGTTGACCTCAGAATGAAAAGCAAGATATGTGTTACACTGGGGAAGAGGTTTAGCTTTTGTTTCCACAGGACAAGAAAAGCAATGAATACTATCAAAGTTGATAAAGATTAGATTGAAACAGAAGAAATCTCTTGATTAGAAGAGGCAGTAGTTCATTAAGCAGTGCGACCACTCAATCTAAACTGACACATAAGACAAACAAATTTCTTTAATTTGATCAGATATAACTTGTCAAAAAGGAAACTCCCCAATGTTAGGATTGAGAAAGTGTAGCCAGAAATTTCTCATTACCACCTGGCCCCATGGTCCTGCAGCTGCTTATATAATAATCACACAGAGGCTTATATTAATTACAAACTGTATGGCCTATACCTTCAGCTTCTGGCTTGCTAGTGGCATTACCAGTCTGCTGGCATCTTATTGCTCCTTTGGAAGAAGCTGGCGTCTCTCCCGACTCTGCCCTTCTCTCTGTATCTCTGGTTGGATTCCTGCCTGGCTATAAGCTTTCTTGCCATATGCCAAAACAGCTTTATTTATTTATTGTCCAGTGGAAGCCACACATAATCACTGCATACACAAAGACATCCCATAGCACTTCCCCTTTTCTGTCTAATCAAAAAGGAAGGTTTTAACTTTAACATAGTAAAATTATATATAACAAAATAGTTATCAAGCAATAATTACAATTACAATATCTAGTCTACTTATATTTGGCAAAATTAAAGAAAATATTCTATAATATAACCTATTTTGTGAGACTAAAGTCTTATATATCTTATTTATCTTCTATAATGACTAGGGAAAACTATTATTATAACTATCTAGTCTTCAAATCCATCAAAGACCCCAGAAGTATGTAATATTACCTAAATAAACAAGAAGTGTATTGTAAACAACTTCTAGAATTCTAGAAATGACAAAGACATCAAGCTGCATGGACAGTCATCCAAAGTTGGGGCATCTATCTTCAGTCTAAAGGCCTAGAGTCTCTGGCATAGCTTCCAGTGAAGCAGGAAATTTTAAGGACTATTCTGTCCATTCTGACAAAGTTCATCAGTCACTTCATCCTTTAGAGTGTTTAGCAATTTCTTCTGCAAAGCCGGAAATTAAGGACCATCTCACCTTTCAATGTTCAATGGTCACCTTTCTCTAGGTCCTGCATTTCCAGTTTATGCAGCATCCTGTCAAGCAGTGCAAAGGCACATTTTGGCCCAGTGGCTAATTTTTGCATTAAGGAAAGCAAACACCAAAATGGGTTACTTCCATGCCCATCATCTTCTTTGAAGTAGTTGGTGCTGCCAGGAAGAGACATGTCTCAATGCCCAGAAGAGTCTAAATTCTTACAACATTTTAAATGTCATATTTTGTAGTTCTTTGAAGTGTTTGACCTAATTGAAATATATTTATATACACCTAGAAAACTTAACTAACATGACTATAAGTGTAGTGGGTAGCCATTCCAGCTTTGGTCTGGAAATTCCAACCCCCATTGAGACTTTGGTAACTGTCATGCATACAAGGCAGGGCCAAGGGAGGGCCCTGGAGACCCTAGATCTGGACGTTGCCATGCTCTCTTGCTGCTAGGAACCCAGACACTAGAGGTGGACTGACAGAGCTCTCCAGAAAAAACTACTGGACTGTGCTGTGCCCTTGCCAGAAACCTCAACCTACCTATCCCTTCATTTGTAAATTATGCCATTAAATAAATCTCCTTTTAACTACGTGGAGTGGCCTTAATAATTTCACCAATATCTGGCACTCACGTGGGGCAAATTCCAAAGGCCTTGGTGGCTCCCACCCTCAGCCTCCTCCCCAGCTGATGGGTACCTAAACCTGCCTGCAAAGTTCCATATAACCAGGGAACACCTACACGGTTCCATTCCCAAAAAAGGGAGCAACTAGTCCGGTCTCAGTTCCCTAGCTTAGCCCTGAGACCAAGGAAATACTGCTGTGCCTGAGATATTCCCCTGCTCCCTGAGTGCCGGCTCCAGCTTCTTCAGGTCAGCCAAGGTCGCCAGCAGGCCCTGCTTTGGAGCTGTACCGTCATCAACTGCTGGCTGAAAAGTGCTACTACACCCCCAAAACCATGAAAAGGTAAGTGATACAAACAAGCATATTGTTTCAAGTAAACGTACTTGATAATTTTACACCTTAAAACTGACTAACAAATTTTGAGTAATTCTTGTAATATGGCTGACAACATTACCTCACAAGAATTTAAAAACCTTTTTGCCTGTATGATGAATGACATCTTCCTGGAAATATACAACCTTCCTAAAGCATATCTGGCCTGTACCATTTTGGCATTCATCGTAATAATTCACACAGTGTTCAAACACTGGCTTAAGAACAAAGATGAGTCATTATTGGGACTGATACAGGCTTTAAAAGATAGCGATGAAGGCTTACAGAAAAAGATTCTTTCTCTGGAATCTGCTAATCAGGATTTACAAAACAGGGTTGTACCCAAAATTGATTTTATTGATAATAAATATGAATATTTAATGGATAGAAAACTAACTCTCCAGAGTGAAGTGTGGCTACTCAGACACTTTATAAGGAAGAAAGATTATTGTTAATTGATAAGATAAGGTCCATGGAATCATGTGTTTCAGAAGAACATAAAAACTTCCATGATTCCATGAGAAATCTGGAATCCCTTGCAAGAGAAGAGGTTTACTTCCTAGAACAGACCCTAGGTGCTCGTTTGCAAGCCCTGGAGGAAATTCTCAATAGACATGACAAGGGACCTAATAAGCATAAAGGCAAGACCATACAGGTTGTAACATCTCCAAATGGCTCTCATATGATGGCTTATCCTGTTATTGCCCATGAGAAGCCAGCAGATGACACACACCCCAAGCCATATATGAAATATACATTACAATCAATTTCAACAAGGGACTTTAAAAATATAAAGGAAGCAGTAGTTACATATGGGATAAGATCCACATACGTAAAACAGATGTTAAATTCGTGGTCTACCTCACATAGAATCGTTCCAAGTGACTGGTATCAGTTAATTTCAGCTGTTCTAGAATATAGCCAGCAGTTACAGTGGAAAAGCTGGTTGAGAGAGGAGGCAAAAAAATTTAGAACAACAGTGTAAAATCTGTGATCTCCCAAGATCAAATACTTGGTGAGGGATGTTTCACTGACAGGAATGTACAAGCCACTTATGATGAGCATACAATATCCCTATGCCATACAGCAGCTATAAATGCTTGGGAAAAATTTCCAGAACCTGGAAAACCAACTGAGGTATACACAAAGATATTTCAGGGATGGCGCGAACCCTTCACTGATTTTTTACAAAGACTGAACACAGTTATAATAAGAGCTGTGTCAGATAAAGAATTAAGAAAAGTATTAACTGAGTCCTTGGCGTTCGACCATGTTAATGCAGAATGCAGAAGAATACTTACACCATTAAAGATCAGATCAGCTCCTTTGGAAGAATGGATTCAATATACTAATGGTGTTGAGTCTCTTAACTACAGTAATGAGGCTTGGATAGGAGAGACAAATCCCAGAGTTGAAAGAAGGCCCCATAGTACCAAATGTTTTAAATGTGGTACACCAGGTCATATAAGTAAAAACTGTACATGGGGTAGCTTCCTATGTTTTTCTGCCAGCCAGCAGCACACACTGCCAGTTTGGTGTGAGGAGACCTTCCCAGGAATTTCCTGCCATCTGGAGGGGACCTCTAATCTCCAACTCTTGGGGTCTGCCCTTTCTTTCCATCCCCCAGCCTCAGGCTGAGTGGAGCCCAGGACAAAGCACTGAGTGGTTGTTTGCTACAAAACACCCGGAGATGCCAGAGGGCAGCTCACGCCTGTCACTCCAGGCTCCCAGTCACACAGTCATACACACAGCGTTAAGGCGTCTTTGCCAGCAGGCATGGCCACACTGGGCCCAGCTTCTCTCTCTCCACCTGCAGAGGGTACAGGGGTAGAACCCCTGGATGCTATGGAAACAGGCTGTAGGAGGAGAAGCTGCCAATGGAAGGTTAACCTGGCCTGAAGAAAGAAGGGGGAGGGGAGAGAAAACAAGGGCTTTCAAGACTTCTGTCCAGGCCTGCTGGCTGCCCTTGGAAGTAACCCAACTCAGGTTGGGGAGCCCTGACCATAAACCCCCTGGAAACGGGGGACAGAGAAAGGATTAGAGGGGGGCTAGAACATTGGGACTTTGGAGGAAGCCAGTGCTATAAATATTTATAAGCGCAAAGCACCATCTTCTGTACCACCTACCTCTCTCCCCTTCCCACAGAAATGGACCCTGAGAGACACTGAAGAGGCATGCAGACCTCCTCACAGCTGCACCCCTAGGGAGAGCCCCTTCCCTACAACTGGCCCTATCTCGGGCGCCTCAGGAATGTCTGTGCGGCTCTGCTCCATCAGGAGGTGGCGCCCACCTGGGGCTGGAACCCTGGCTGCCCGGTGGTCCACGGGCAGATAATGGTCAAGTCCTGAGATAATGGTCAAGTCCTGGGAAGACTGGCTATAACCTTTGCTAATATATACCATCTATCAAGGTTCAGGAGGTCTTGCTTGATCAAATATGATAAATCTTAACCTGAAACAAATTCACAACCTCTTGCTTCCTGTGGAAACAAAAGCAGAGCCTCCTTTCCAAAAACAAAGTTTTGAAATCAGGAAATATATACATATATATGAATGGTTTAACTCAGTAGCCCTTACAATCAAGTGTCTCTCTCCAGTAAAAAAATCCCAAAGACAACATAATCCAGACACTCTGTGTAATTTCTATCTTTACGTGGCTTATTACATTTTTATATATTATTTTATTTTAAGACTTTATTTTATTTTTATGACTATATCCTTTCTCTTTTCTCTCTCACCTATGTATGTTTTACATACATGGTAAACCATTTAGACTTTTATTTCATCTGAATCTGTCTTATTGTGAATCTGTAATCCTTCTCTGATCAGGAGAGATTTTAAACTTCTAAACTGCATGGTTAGGACTTTGGCTGTTGACTCCAGCCCATTTGGCTTTCTAGCATGGTGGAGGCAGGTTTACTGTCAGCCCTGGGAGTCATACTCACTGCCATCTCTGGAAAGCAGTGGGTCTATGCCTCCATCAAGCCCAGAAACCTTTTTTGTTTGTTTGTTTGTTTTTTGGGGGGTTGGTCTCTACTAGAAAAAGCTAAATCTACCACACACCATGCTACTCAGCTTACCATAGCAGTAATCCACCATGCTGTGCTCAAGCTTGAATGCCAGAGTGTCTCTGTACAGCAGCATCTCTGTACAGTGGCCCCCATGAGACATACAAATTAGGAAACTGCTTCTAGCTACATTTATAATCTCTTCTTAAGCTCTCTCAGGTTTTAGGTATAAACTCTTACCACCAAGTGTAGATACCATTTGTTGTCACTACCATATCTGGGTGCCATAGTTATAGTTTTCTTTAGTTATAATAAAAGATAAATTAGATACCACTTGAAATGAGACATCTGAAGAAAAGGGACAAATCATCCAGAGAAAATTTCCCTAGAAAAAGAGTGAATTGGCCTAATGTTATGTCATATTTCCAACAGGATAAAATTTCATAAATCTTCCCATATGTTTATTTCTGCTGTTCTCTACAGACATATTAGGCAAATGATCTGTTTGTAATCCTAGTTCAATTAAAAATTAAAGCTGGCTTTGGAAGTGGAGCATGGCTCTCTCCTTCTCTAAACCCAATCATACTGGTTAAAGGAAAACTTAAAATCTCTGTCTCCTTTCAGAAGAGCCACCTGATATGGGACAGAAGAAAAACCAAAATTAAGGGACTATTCTGTTACCACTAATCTCATAATTCTTTAGTTTTATTTTGACTCCTTAAAACTTTTTTAAAGATATAAATATTACCTCAAAATTTAATATATATATATATATATATATATATATATATATTAAACTTTCTATTGTGATATTAATGGTCATATAGGGTACTAACTAATTCTAGAAAAAGGCTTTATCTTTCTCTTGGGTTTGAGTCTCTATCAGGCAAGCAGGAATTAAGTTTTTGTGTTCCAGATGTACTAACAAATTGTGGTCCTTTAACTTCTCTGATATCTGCTGCTTATGACATTTAAAATGTTTATGTTTTCTGCAGTGAACCATGAGCATTCCTAACAATGACTTTTGAAGTTTCCAAAAGGATGAGGGGGGCCTAAAATAATGATTCTACCTGGATTGTGGTAATGCTACTAAGCTGAAAAACACCACTCAAAAATTGGCTTTGGACTACAAATTGCTCAGGACAATTTCAAGGTGGCTAGCTGAGATGGTCCAGCTTCACAGACTACTCAAGCCAAGCCTTGAGATAAGCCCTGCACTTTCCCATTACACAGAGACTGGACAACAAATGATATAGCTAGCTTTCCCAAGACTAAATATTTATTCCAGTTTTCTCTGGGAACACCAAAGATGCCATCACCCCCAAGCAACAGGAAGTAATTTTAAGAAAACATCACTCATATTTACAAAAGGTGAAGGTTGATTATTTTTAGTCATTCAATGGGTTATGGATATTTTTCATTGTTTTGGGGTGTTGGTTACAAGTTGTTATTGATCCTGGTCAGGAAAAAAAAAAGGTGAATAAAGGAAATTAGATTCAGGGATCTCATTTTGAATGGAAAAAGGGGGGATATAGAAATAATAGGATAAAAGGCTAATTATTGAATCTGCTTTTAAACCAGAAAAGCAACTACCATTCTTAAATATTTTCATTGGTATGGATTTTGTACATTGTTATAAATTTTAGGTTATTTTTATTATACTGTATATATGCTTGTACCCTTGTTTAAGATATTTTTGTGTATTGATACAAATTTAAGGCTATTTTTGAATATACTGTATATAAATTTCTACTCTTGTTTAAGGTATTATCCCTATGCAGCTCATATAACAATGTAATGTATATTTCTAGTATTTGAAATTTATTATTAAAAACTATTTAAGATAACAAGAAATGCTGGTTAGTAGTTAGTCGCCTATTTTAATAAAACTTGTAGTCATGTTAGGTATGTTTTCTAGATCATACATATATTTTCATTAGACAGATGGTCTTCAAACACTTCAAAGATCTCTAGAATGTGACATTTAAAATGTTTTAATAATATAATGCTTTTTATGACAATGAGACAAGTCTGCTTCTGGCGGCATCAATCTACTTCAGAGAAGATGATGGGCATTAAAAAAAAAAAAAAAAAAATTCCAAATGGAGTTTTCTTTCTTTGTGGCAAAAGTTAGTAACTGGGCAAGAAATTGCATTTGCCTCAACCAATGACAATATGCTATCTTAATTGGACAAACAGGACACAAAAGAAGGAGACGGTTGAAATTTGCCAAGACAAGGCAGGATAGTGCTTCAAAATTCCTGCTTCACAGAAAAGTCTGTAAGACATTCTAGGCCTGTAGACTGAAGATGGGTGTGTCAACATTACAGAGGAACCTTGGGTGACTCTCCAGGCAGCCAGCTGTTTCTTTCATTTCTTTCATTTCAAAACTTAGTTTTGGATGTTGTTTCCTCTGTACTTCCTGTTTACTCAGATAATATTATATCCTTCTCAAATCTCTGATGGAGTTGAAGACTAGATAGTTATAGTTGTTTTCTTTGTTTCCAAAATTCAGAAAAGAAACTCACAAATAGGTATAAAGTTAATGAGGCTGAGAGAGATAGAAATGTAGTTTTGAGTTAGTAATGCAAGTCAGGAGAGAAAGTGAATTAGGTACAAAACTTTGGACTCACCAAGATAGGATATATAATCGGATATTTTCTCTGAGTTTGCCAAATGCAAATGGACTGGTTGTTAATTTAATTATTACCTGCATACATTTTTATATAGTTATTATACTTATTGTATATAGTTTTACAATGTTAGTTAAAACATTCCTTTTTTATTTATATTTAAAGGGGGAAATGTGTGATATTTTGATTGCATTCTGACAAGAAAGCTTGCTTTGATTCACAGGGCAGAGCTATTCACTAGCTGACCAAAATTAACCATAGAAGTATTAGAGGATTGTGGACAAATAGGAGACAGGAGTAGAAAGGAGAGGCTGAAAGAGGTTCTCATCCCTTTTGGATGGAGGACTATGGTGATATTTTATTTGTACTGAAATGTGATTTTATTCTTATGTTAATAAATAAAGTTGCCTGGGGGTCAGAGATAATAAAGCCATAGCAGAAGTCTGGCAGTAGTAGCACTAACCCTTAATCCTGATCACATGACAGGCAGATCTCAGTGTGTTCAAGGATACAGCCAGCATGGAGACACAGGCCTTTAATCTCAATACCAACTACAGGTGACCTGGAGGTCTGTATAGACAAGTAGTGATGAGGAGGTCATGTGGTTGGGTTTACAACCAATGAGAAAGCAGAACAGAAAGTCAGTAAAAAGACAAACACACAGGAAGTAGCCTCTTGCTGAGAGGAAGGACAGCAGAGGCAGTAGGGTAAGAAAGGGTTTTAGCTCTTAGCTATTGCTCTGACCTCTCGGGCTTTTAACTCTGCAATTTTATAAGATGATTACATCTACAGAGGACAGAAGACAGATAGGAGGTCATTGGTGGTTTTTCCACCCTCTGGCTCAAAGTAAGTTTTCTGTCATAATACAATCAAAATATCACAAAATACACCAACATTTAAAAGTTGTTTGATATTGTTTGCCTGGTTTTCATTTTTTAGATCTATTTCTTACTTTGTAGTCCATGTTGGCTTCAAACTCCCACTGTACCCATGAATGACAAATAATTCATTGTTCTTGTTTCAGGCTCCCAAGTACAGTGATTATATTATATATTTAAATATATATATATATATATATATATATATATATATATATATATATATTTGTTAATATCTTTGCCTTATATGTATTTTTCTAAAACTTACCTCTTTTAAATTCTTTAACTCCCTTTTTTTAGTACCTATAATGTTTTTCTCTCCAAAATCTTTTGTGTCTGCCTTAACACCTAAGACTTTCTTTTGACTAACTCTATGCATTTTATGGCTTACATCCCTTTATATTTTAAATATCTGAAACTTTATATTTAGTATTTTTTATATTTCTACATCCATTTTTAAATTTTTGGATAATCCTTTACATCTGAATTGTTATATAACTCATACTTATACATACGATGCTTTTCTTAGAGTAGCTGATCATTATTACTCTAAATAGATACTTCATATTCTTCCCACTGCTTTTGTTATTTCTCTTTCATAATATCTTTGACTTACCTTATTTTAATTAAGTTTCCCTCACATCATCTGATCTCTTCATACATTGTACATTTATTTTTATTGGTTTTTTCAGTGTCTTTCCTAGCATATGTAGAACACATTTTAACTAATTTAAGATATCTTTGAGTTTTGTGATATTACTTCACATGTTACAAGATATTTAGACTCCTATTACTTGTTTAAGAAATTCCTATTATTCATTTCTCCCTAAATGCTAAAATTGTATAATAAATCTTAACTACTTATTTACAGTAATATTTTGAGATTAATTAACAAAATAATTTTTATTCTCTCTTCTTTTTTTACAATAATTTTAATTTATATTTAAAGTTTTGAGTGTCTACTCTATGTCATTTTTTGAATGTTTATTTCAAATTTATTGAAAGATAGTTTTGTTAATATAAATGTCCTATTTCGTTTTGTTTTCCTTGTTTGGATGTTTTTATTATCATTTATTCTATTTTGCTTTTCTGAGATAGTGTTTTTTCTTCTAATTTGAAGGGTGTTCTAACAGGATATGGAATCATGGGCTGTCATCTCTTGTTTTATTTATCACCCAATATTTTACATGCATTGCTCTACTTCTAGTTCTCTACAGAACGTTAGGAGCTCTGATTTCCTGGACAAGATGTTAATTTACAACAGAACCCTTTATTGTTGTGTGAAGATTGTGCTTTGTGCTTTGTTTTTTATACATGCCCTTGGGAAGTCCAGAGAGGGGCAGAGTTTCAGTCTGTTGCTTGTGTGGCCTTGCATGACAAATCTACTACTGACAGATGTGTTCTTCCTTTTCTAGAGATGAGCTCGTTCTTCTTACAGATATACCCTCATTTTTTTCAAAGATTTTTTTTGTCTTAGATTTTTCAGAAGAAAAGTTTGTATCTTACTACATCATTTTGTTTTAAAAATAGAACATATACCATCACTGTGTGAACCAATCAGTCATAGGAAATATCATAATAATTTAAATGGATCATTATTTCACTGATGAGGACATGCCATTATCTATAGACATTTGAGGAATGATTTCAAAGCAATTTGGTTTACATTGTTTTTAGATTAGATTATGGTACAATATTTTTAATCCTTGTAAATTTTGCATAAACAATAAACAATCTCAATATAAATGTGATTTCATGATTCTCAGGTTTCCACTGACAGAAACAGAAGAGAATGGTTCTCACCACTCACAGGCCTGGGCTAGAATAAAATAATGCAATTCTAGTACATTTCCCAGTGATTTACTACTGCTTGGGAATCATCTCACAATTGTATTAATATTTTCTGCATGAATAATTTCATCCACACATAACAATGATAAATGACTAATTATTATTTGTCTGTGAAGTGAATCTATTATTTATGCAAAGAGAAGACATCAATAAAGAAGTTTGGCTTGATTCTTGATTTGGAGGTTTGATTGAATCTTTAATAACCTGGAGTCATTCAACATCTCATTCACAAATTTTGTTGATATGACAGCATTTCCCCTGAAAAGTTGAAATAAAAATCAGTGTATATGAGTAGCGTTAAAATATTTAGATACAATATATTTGTCTAGGAGACAATTAAAAGAATTGGATTTTGTCAGCATTTACAAATGGGAATCATGGGAGTATACTAAAACAAGTCTTTATTTCAAACATCTAAAAATTGGGTTTTTTGCATATATTTTAATTTGTACAGTAAAATTATTGACAATGACAAAAAATAGAAAATGTAAAACATTAGTGAAGAAAGTGGGAATTGTATCTCATTTTGGTTTCCAAAAAAAACTCAGCTCTGACTGTTCCTATCCACCTAGTGAGTGACACCACATGGCTCAGGCTTTTAGAGCTCTGTAGCTCTGTGGCACAGCACTGGCCTGATATGAGCAGTGGATTTTATTTAATTTTTACTTTTTATAACTTATTTTGTATTAAAATTTGTTATTTTTCATAAAAATACAATGATCACAGTTTTTCCTTCACCAGATCATCTTAGATCCTTTTCACCTCCACAACAACCAAAGATGCACATTCTTTCTCTTTGTTGTTAAAATAAGCAGGCATCTAAAAAAGAAATATGATATAGTATAATGACATGAAAACAACAAAAAGAATGGACCAAACAGGTATCTAAAAATAAATAATAAAAAATAGAATAGGGCAAAATAAACAGGCATCTAAAAAGTAACATAACATAACATAACATAACATAATATAATAAAAAAATAAGCTAAAGGATAGGACAAAACAGAATAAAGAGGCAAAGAAGAAGAACAAGAAACACACATGTTGACACATATACTGACATACACACAAATAAGAAAAAAAAGACAGATATATATGCTCTAACAAAAGCTTTTATGAGATACGGAATCTCCAAAAAATGTCACTCAGTTGTGTTGTGGCCTGGGATTTATTGTTCACAGTTGTTTGTATACCCAATGAGGCTCCACTGGAGAAAACTGTTTTCCTTTGCAAATGATTATGAATTGGAGATTCATAATCAGCTTGCAGAACAGAGATTCCCACCTTTCTTAGATCTATTCAGGCCCTGGCAATGCTTCCAGAGTCTCTGTGAGTTCATATGTGCATCAGTCCTGTTATGCTTAGAATGCCTTGTTTTCTTGGTGTCCTCCCTCCACATTGACTCTTAAAATCTTTCAGACTCCTCTTCTGCAGTATCCTGGGCCCTGAGGGGAGGGCTTTGATGGAGACATACCGATGTAGGTCTGCATTTTATTTTAAACACTGTAAAATATCAATAAATGAATAAATAATAAAAACTAAACCCCTAATATTTAAAATAAAGTAAATATAGTGAGGAAAACATTAAATCATCCCTAATGTAGCCATTTAGTAAAAATTACAAAAAATGTATTGAATTTCTTGTGGTCTTTTTTATACTATTATAATATAATACGTGCAGAGGTATATGAAGTTCACTGAAAATGGTGTTCATTATTGTTTTCACGTGATTTTTATCATAGATAACTAAATATTTAAAAAATACTATGCCAAACTATTGTGACCTTAAAGTGTAATGACTTCCTGCTTTCTTTTATTTGATCTTCTTTGCCTTCTGTCTTTCTACTAGTGTGCTCGTCTCTGTAGCAATAAAACAGTTGATATTTATTTATATTTACATGAATTTTTGTAGTGGTGATTTACTTTTATGCATGAATCTGTGTTTTACACTTATGTAGTGCTATAATATGTAAGTGTCTCACAAAGGCATACACATTGATTGAAGGCTCAGTTGCTATTGGGAAGAGATGGAACCTCTATGAGATCAGGCCTAGATGGAGGATGTACACTATTTAAAGGGCATGTGCTCTTCAAGGTGATAATGGGAATCATGTTCCTCCCTCTCCTTTCTCTGCTTCCAGGTTGCCATGATGTATACAATTTTGGTCTACTCTACATTGCTGCCATGACATAATGACTCACCAAGTATCAAACTAACAAGACTATCCCAAGACTACATGTTGAAACTCTGAAACAGTGAGCCAAATCAGTCTTTCCCTATGCTTAAGTTGATTTTTCTAGATATTTTAACACAATAACAAAAGTAACAAATTGTTTGCTTTGGGTTATTTTCATTAGAAACTCAGACAATGTTTATTCTTTCCAATTTTCTTGCTAAATTATCAAAGGTTTGACCTTTGCCTTACTTTGAATTTTTTTCTGCTAGATTGTTCCCATCAAACTGAAATAGATACTTTATTGTCTAATTCTTGCACCTGGATAGGGATGGATCTACAGCTGTGTGCATTTGAGACCCCACACAGTACACCATTAAATTTGAAAATGGGAGGTACAGCGTAATCAAAAAGTTTATACATCAGAGTGATGAGATATGAATGATTTGGAAAAATTTTTCTTGACTTGTGATCCAGCTTTGGCATTGAAAGCAGCTGAAGGAAGCCAGCATAGGCAAGGCTGAGCAGCTGGCAAGCCTTAATTGGAGCTAATTGCTGATTGGAGACTGGCGATTACTAATTACTCTCACCTGTACAAATAGGCCTATAAAAAAACTTTATGAAAGTTAAGTAAAAGGATCCAATTTAATAGCCTGTTACAGTGAATATTAAAACGGAGAAAACAAGTGATTGAAGCTAGGGGAGGAGAATAGTGGAGGCAAAAGTAAACGAACACTTTCACTTAATGGCATATTAACTGAACGTACACTTACTGCTGCCTTCAGGGCATAGCTTTCTTCTGCTGCACAGACTCGTACCAATTTTGTGCTTACTAAAGAAAATTACTCTCCCAATTTTAGAAAGAAGGAGAAAGCTTTTTAAATATGTTGAAGAAAATACAATTGCAAAATCTGAAATCTTTAAAAATATGTTGAGGAAAAAAGAAAACGAATGGGAATCTGATTTAAGACAGATTTTTTTTTTTTTTGCAAGACAGTTTGAAGTTACTACTGTGGTTAAGCTAAGTTCTAACATTATTAAGCATGCTTATCCTTTTTAAGAAATAAAATGGTAGGTATATGACCACCAATTTTTCAGCAACTAGTCCAAAGATTTTGAATCCTATGTATTTTTCTTACATCAAATGAAATCAAGAATATTTTAGTACATTTTCTCTGTATATAGGGACACTTACTATTGAACTTTTTGAACTAGTATAAGTGTGTTTTTATTATTTTCTACAAACTATATTATGTCTTTCTGTCTTATTCATATTTTCTGAAATCTTTTAGTTTTCAGAGAAAGTAGAAGAAATCCAATCAGTCAATATGGGCATATATATGAGTGTTAATACAGGAGAGAGAGTGAGTGAGTGAGTTAGAGAGAATGAGAGAGAGTAAGAATTGGATGATGTCAAATTTAAAGTAACAGGAAAAGAGTAAAATGTCCATATTGCATGAGGATATGATTAAATCAGATGCATTCTCACCCTGAAAGAAAAAAGTATTTCCCATCTGTGACCTGTTAGGACTAACTATATGTAACTGTAGACTGAAGATAAAGATTATGGAACAATTAGAATTCTTTTCAAGTTCATATTTTTAAGAAATTATATAATGATGAAAACAATTTATTTTTAGAGCTTAGGACAGATGTATTTTTTATTGAACACCAATTATAACATATTTTAAAACTAAATCATATATTAATCTTCAAAAACTCCAAAGCATACTATTGATATTTTGTGTTATAATATGTAAATATATACCAGCATTTTATAAATATACGTGGATTCAAAGAGGGTAGAGTGAATTAAAATATAATTGTCTGAAAGGAGCAATATTTGAAGCAACTGAAGATGAACACCTGTAATTTGCAAACATTGATTGAGGATTCATACCAACTAAAACTAAAGATTATTGAGAAAATGAATTTTAAATTTTTCTTATGTTTATGAGTTTCTGTGTGTGTCTGTATATGGGTATGCACGCCACAGCAAACATGTAGAGATTAGAGGACAATGAGAAAGAGTTGGTTATTTTCCCCATCAAATGGGTACCAAGGGTCAAACTCAGGTCATCAATCTTTACAACAATCATGCTGGCTAATCAGTTCTGCCAATGTTATATTTTGTATAATTAAGAAATATCTTTGTTCTAATTATCATTTGTAAAAGTGTGTCGACAGGTTTGGGGAAATTAGGAAAAAAGAATAAAGTAGAACTTTGGAATATAATATATAGATATAGGTGACAGAAGATGATGATTATGATGATGATGATGGGGAGAGAGAGAGAGAGAGAGAGAGAGAGAGAGAGAGAGAGAGAGAGAGAGAGAGAGAACTAATTCTCAGTATTTAAAATGCAACAGTACAGAGGGAACTATCCATAAAATCATAGGGGGTACTTGACCAACCCTAAAATATACAAACAGTGAAAATGAGGAGTGAATTAATATGATAAAAAAAAGATGAACATTAGGTAAATATTAAACTATTTGCTTAGGGAAATCTAAATAAAAACACAAATCTAGAGCCAGATGATATAACGCTGTTAGAGATCTTCCCAGCACCTAGAAGTCCCTTCCTTTCGTCCTGAGCATCACAGGAACACTAAAACCAACAACTGTAAAGGTAAAAACAACAAATGGTGTGTGTAGCAGGGAGTTGTGAGAAAAGAGGTTGGAATTTCACCTTTATGTTGAAACATTCTCCTCAAATAGTATGGCGAGGGAAATCCAGAAGAAATAGAAAAATAAAATACGTTTGCATTAGAAACAGTAATGAAAGGAGTAAATGATTAGTAGAGTGCATTCAGGTCATGGAGATACTCATTAAAATGGCATATTAAAGTAAAATGAAAAATCATTAAAGAAAGATTTATATTAACACAATTATTTTAGATATTATTGGAATTCAGGCTGACATTTTCAAACACATACAGAGCATGCACTGTTCAGTGATTCATTTCTCTCATCACTACAGTTTTCATCCTCCCCACTCAATTCCCCATCCTAGTAATCACTGCTCAAACTTCACTTTGATTTTTTTGTACTATTATCATTGTGCTACATTTTTTGCATATAAAAGCCATCATCTTTATGATCTAGTTTATTACTCTTAATATCCTCTAGTTAGATGCATTTTTTCAATGATAGGATTTTATTTTTCTTTATAACTAAGTAACATTCCAATGTGTACCATTGCTTTCTGTATATGGCCATCTACTTTTGATCCACTTAGCCATGAATTCAGAAAAAAGGCAGTAGATGCATACCAATGACAATTGCCCAAGTATTCATAATACATTTTAAATGAGTGTAAGGAATTGAAGAGATATAAAATCATTAAAATTTTTATTAGAAAATAAAACATCAAAATAAAGTGTGCTTAAAATAATTGCAGAAAAATGGGTTGGGGATTTAGCTCAGTGGTAGAGTGCTTGCCTAGCAAGTACAAGCTCCTGGGTTCGGTCCTCAGCTCTGGAATAAATAAGTAAATAAATAAATAAATAAATAAATAAATAAATAAATAGGTAGATAAATAGATAAATAAATAATTGTAGAAAAATGCTTAAAATTTTATAAACATTTAGATCTATTTTGGGAAGTCAAGATCAAGACAAGGTTTCACACCATAGCCCAGGCTGTGCTGCAACTCACAGGGTAGCCAATTTTTTTCTTTGAACTTATGGCAATCTTCCTGTTACAGTCTCTCAATCATTGGGATTACAGGTATGAACTCCCACAACCTATTTATTATTATAATTAGAATTAATTATAATTATTTGTTTTAAGATTACAACATATTTATACCATATCTTCCTTCCTTTTCTCCACTCTAGTCCTCCCTATGTCCTAGTAATGTTAGAGTTTATAATCTCACCATCATGACTGCTTATATATGAGCTGAACAAAAGCAATAGACAGGCTAATTTGGATGAGGGAACACCCAGGAGGGCTCAACATTACAAGAATTACAAGCAACTAAGAAATGCTCAAAGCTACAGCCTGTCTAAACTTGTATTTTGCATGTTATAAAAATATTCTTACTCGCCGGGCGGTGGTGGCGCACGCCTTTAATCCCAGCACTCGGGAGGCAGAGCCAGGCGGATCTCTGTGAGTTCGAGGCCAGCCTGGGCTACCAAGTGAGCTCCAGGAAAGGCGCAAAGCTACACAGAGAAACCCTGTCTCGAAAAACCAAAAAAAAAAAAAAAAAAATATTCTTACTATTTTAAATTAATGTTAAGTACTAATACCCATATTTAAGAGGTAAAAATTTTGAAAAAAATGTGGAAAGACCAGGACTCTAAAATCTTTGGTCACATTATGACCATTTTTGCAAAATAATTTTGTGAGGGACTAGCACTTTGTTATAATTGCTACATTAGGAAAGAGTAAGCATTCACATGGGAACAATGTCAATTGTGTGTTTATGATCTGCTCATGATATTCTAATGTTTATTATAGCATATGTTGTTTATATGTGAGCACTTATATATATTTATATACTTATATTTATATAAATTCATTTTATATATTTATACACACACATATGTGTGCATGTGTGTGAGCACTTTTCCCTGAATTGATTGGAATATATCATCTCTGAACATGATATAGAAATGGAGTTGTGTGAGAAGAATTCTGAGTGCTTATGAGAACACACCAAGGAAAAAAAGACAAGAACTTCGTGACCTTAGTTTGCTCAAAACACAGAATTATTCTTGGAATGCATTTTTATGCTCCTCTCGGGTATACTAGATAGCAATGATAAACACACTAGACTTCTTGATTTTGTTATTCAATTAAATGTTTAAACTATCCTTTGTATGTCTTTATGGAAAAATACGTGTTTTGACACATGGGGCTTGTCCTTGTGATGATATACAGTTTTGAACTCGATAGAACTTTATCCATGTGATCTTTTTTAAACCTCAGAATATAAATTCTTATAGGGCTCTGAATAAATTTGGTTATTGTTGTAAAATATTATTTTCAGATGTGTTACATTTGTTTATGCTGTGGAACATTTGTTTAATCTTGCAAAGATGTGTTGCATTCTTTTCTGTTACATTTGTTTAACTCTGTGATGCTGTGGAACTGTGCCTATCTAAAATGCATGACTGGTCTAATAAAGAGCTGAAAGGCCAATAGCAAGGCAGGGGAAAGGATAGACAGAGCTGGCAGAAAGAATAAATAGGAGAAACCTGGAAGGAAAAGAGGAGAAAAGGAGAAGAGGAAGAAAGAGGATGATAGGGGCCAGCCACATAGCCAGGCATGGAGTAAGAATGAAAGTAATATAGACAGAAGTAAGAAAGGGAGAAAACTCAGAGGCAAAAGGAAAATGGACTAATTTAAAATTCAAAATGTTGGCTAGAAAAAAAAAAGACAAGCTAAGTCCAGGCATTTATAATTAAGAATAAGCCTCTGTGTGTGACTTATTTGGGAGCTGGGTGGCATGCTCCACAGAAGAGCAAATATAAGCAACAACAGGCTATTTCATGAGGTTTTGGCCACTTCATTTATTGGTTTCATTCTCTCTGTTCCCACCAACTCTAGAGTGGTGACCATATCATTTCTATAAATTACGCAGTCTTCCAAGTCTGTACATGCCAACACAGCATATTAAAACACCTAAATGAATACCTGAAGATGTAGCTGAAATTTTCCTGTGTCCTGCTCAATCCACAGCCTCTCAGACCCAAGTAAACACACAGAGACTTATATTATTTTTAAACTATGGCCATGACAAGCTTCCTGTTAACAAACTCTTATATCTTACATTAAGCTGTTTCTATTAATCTATGTCTTGCCATGTTTTCTGTAGCTTTACCTGCGTCCCATTACATGTTGCTCCTTGGACAACTGGCTGACTGGTATCTCTGTCTTCTTCCTGGCTTTCTCTTTCAATTTCCTGACTACCTCTGAGCTGCCTTGCCATAGGCCAAAGGGCTTTGTTTATCAACCAATCAGAGCCACACATTCACAGCATACAAAACATCCCACAGCATGATGAGGTCCCTAGAGAAGCATAATTTTGAGATTTAAGATGCTAGTTATGTTTTTCTATGCATTTTCCCTGTTGAACTTAATTGCATTATTCTTCTGTTGAATTCCTATAACATTATGACTCCATCACACCAAATTAATCCATTTCATATCTCTATGAGGAGATCTTTTATAAATTATTTTAAAGTATTACTGAATTTATTTAACTTATCTTTTGAAGGGTAAAATATAGCAACACATTTCCTGAAGACCTAGACCCTGGGGCACAACCCTTGCCTCATCACCCCCACCCATCTCTGCCCTAGTTGCAGGCAAAGAGAGAAAACTTGTGCTGGCACACCTGCCCACACACAATCTCCATCAGACCCTGCAAAGTACAAGACCAACTCCTTACCCCAAGCCCACCCATCCTTGTAATTTCAGCAGTTCCCTAAGACACAGAATTTGCCAGATCTGACTGGACCAAGAGTGGCTCTCTGAGACATAGAATTGACCAACTCCAATTAGAACAAGAGTTCCAATGGGACCAAGAGTGGTCCCATAGGACACAGACAGGGTAAGCACAGATTGGACCAAGAACAGCTCCCTCAGACATAGACACCTCTTGCACCTCTTGGAGAAAGAGCTGAGTAGATGCCAGTGCAAAAATACAGTAACATAAAGAGCAATATTGCACCACCAGAACTTTTGGTTCTACAATAGAGAGACCCAAATACCACAATGTAGAAGAAGCAGAAGAAAACGACCTTAAAAATAACTATGAAGATGACAAGCCTTTAAAGAAGAAATGAAAAATTCCCTTAAAGACTTTAGGAAAAGGCAAACAAAAAATTAGAAGAAATCTATAAACCCCTTAAAGAAAATAAAATAAGTCTATAAATTCAAGAAAAAGCAACTAAGCAGGTGAAGGAACAAGTACAAGACCTGAAAATTGAAATAGAAGCAAAGATAAAGACATAAACAGAGGTGCTGTGGGATGATCTATATGTCAAATTACTCTGACTGGTCAATAAATAAAACACTGGTTGGCCAGTGGCCAGGCAGGAAGTAGGCGAGACAAAGAGAGAGGAGAATTCTGGGAAGCAGAAGCCTGAGGCAGGGAGTCACTGCCAGCTGCTGCCATGACAAGCAGCATGTAAAGATGCCGCTAAGCCACGAGCCATGTGGCAAGGTATAGATTTATGGAAATGGATTAATTTAAGCTATAAGAACAGTTAGCAAGTAGCCTGCCATGGCCATACAGTTTGTAAGTAATATAAGTCTCTGTGTTTACTTGGTTGGGTCTGACCGGCTGTGGGACTGGCAGGTGACAGAGATTTGTCCTAACTGTGGCCAAGGCAGGAAAACTCTAGCTACACAGAGGGAATGCTGGAAACAGAAAATTTGAGTAAACAAACAAGAACTACAGATGTAAGCATAACCAACAGAATACGAGAGATGGAAGAGAGACTCTCTGGAGTGGAGGATACAATAGAGGAAATAGATTCATCAGTCAAAGAAAACACTAAAGCCAAAGAAGTCATAACACAAAACATCCAGGAAATCTGGGACACCATGAAAAGACCAAACCTAAGAATAATAGAGATAGAAGAAGAAGGAGGAGAAGGAGAAGGAGAAGGAGAAGGAGAAGGAGAAGATCAACTCAAAGGCATAGAAAATACATTCAACAAAATCATAGGACAAAACTTTCCCAACTCATAGAAGGAACTACCTATGAAGATAAAAGAAGCTTACAGAAAAACCAAATAGACTAGACCCCTACCAAAAGGCCCCTTGTCACATAATAATCAACCCTATAGACATACAGAATAATGAAAAAATATTAAGAGCAGCAAAGGAAAAAGGACAAGTGACTTATAAAGGCAGGCCCATCAAATTAACATCTGAATTCTCATTTGAGACTCTGAAAGCCAGAAGGTCCTGGACACATGTAATGCAGACACTAAGAGACCATGGATGCCAGCCTAGACTCTATACCCAGCAAAATTTTCAACCACCATAGACAGAGAGCACAAGATTTTCCAAAACAAAACTAGATTTAAACAATACTTATCCACAGATTCAGTGCTACAGAAAGCACTAGAAGGGAAATACACACTACCACCAACAGATAACAGGAATTAACAACCACTGGTCATTAATATTTCTGAATATCAATGGACTCTGCCTGTAAAAAGACACAGGCTAACAGAATGGGTATAAAAACAGGATCCATCATTCTGCTATGTATAAAAAACACACCTCAACTTCAAAGACAGGCACTACCTCAGAATAAAAGGCTGGAAAAAGATTTTCCAATCAAATGGACTTAAGAAGCAAGCTGGTATAGCTATCCAAACATCTCACAAAGTAGACTTCAAACTAAAATCAATCAAAAAAGATTGGGAAGGACTTTACATATTCATCAGAGGAAAAGTCCATCAAGATGAAGTCTCAAATCTGAACATTTATGCCCAAAATACAAGGACACTGACATATGTAAAAGAAACATTACTAAAGATTAAATCACACATCAAACCCCATACACTAATAATGGGAGACTTCAACACCCCACTCTCACCAATGGACAGGTCTGCCAGACAGAAACTCAATAGAGAAATAAGGGATCTAACAGATGTTATGACTCAAATGGACTTAATAGATAACTATAAAACATTACACCCTAACACAAAAGTATGTACATTTTTCTCAGCACTCTATAGAACCTTCTCTAAAATCAACCACATACTAGTTCACACAGCGAATCTCAACAAATACAAAATATTGGAATAACTTCCTGTATTCTATCAGACCACCATGGCTTAAAGTTAGATTTCAACAACAAAAATTATAGGAAGCCTACAATCTCATGGAAACTAATTAGTGCTCAACTGAATCACCAATGGGCCAAGGAAGAAATAAATAAAGAAATTAAAGGCTTCATAGAATTCAAAGAAAATGAATGTATAACATACCCAAACTTGTGAAACACTATGAAAGCATTGCTAAATGGAAAATTCATAGAACTAAATGCCCACATAAAGACTTGGAAAAATATCATACTACTTACTTAAGAGCACACCTGAAAGCTCTAGAACAAAAAGAAACTAACTCTGTGGTGGTATTCTAATTGTACTGAAATGTGATTTTGATTGTATGTTAATAAATAAAGTTGCCCGGGGTCAGAGCTATTAGAGCCATAGCAAGAGTGTGGCAGTGGTGGCACACGCCTTTAATCCCAGCACTTGGTAGAAGAGCTAGGTAGATCTCTTTGTGTTCATGGATACCGCCAGCATTGGAAACATATGCCTTTAAGACCTGGGGGGCTGTACATACAAACAGTGATGAGGCAGTCACGTGTTTGGGTTTACAACCAATGAGAAGACAGAACAAAAGACTATGAAAAGACTTATACACAGGAAATAGCTCTCTTTTGGAGAGCTAGGACCACTGCAGGAGGAAGGGTGAGATTTTAGCTCTGAGCTCTGACATCTTGGCTTTCTCTTTTACATTGGTTCTGTGTTTCTTATTTAATAAGATGGTTGGTTACATCAACAAAACTCAACCAGAAGGAATAAATGCCAGCAGATAATCAAATTGAGGGCTGAAATTAATAAAATAGAAACAAAGAGAACAATACAAAGAATAAATGAAACAAAGAGTTGGTTCTTTGAAAAAAATCAACAAGATAGACAAACCCCAATCCAAACTAACCAGAAGGCAAAGAGAAAACATTCAAATTAACAAAATCAATAGTGAAAAGGGAGCCTTAACAGCTAACAACGAGGAAATCCAGAGAATCATTAGGTCATAATTCAGACCTGTACTCCACAAAATTGGAAAATCTATAAGAAAGGTACAATTTTCTGAATAGGTACTACATACAAAAATTAAATCAAGACCAGATTGACAATTTAAGTATACCTATAACCTCCAAGGAAATAGAAACAATCATTAAGTCTCGCAACAACAGCAACAACAGCAATAACAAAAAAGCCTAGGAACAGGGTGTTTTGGTGCAGAATTCTACCAAAATTTCAAAGAAGAGCTAATAGAAATACTCCTCAAATTGTTCCACACAATAGAAACAGAAGGAACATTACCAAACTCTTTTTATGAGGCTACAGTTACCCTGATACCCAAACCACACAAAGATTCAACAAAATAAGAGCAGTGTAGACCAATCTCCCTCATAAATATTGATGCAAAAATACTGAATAAAATACTGGCAAACCAAATCCAACAACACATCAAATCTTATCCACCATGATCAAGTAGGTTTCATCCCAGAGATGCAAGGATGGTACAATATATGAAAATCTGTCAATGTAATCTACCATATAAACCAATTGAAAGAAAAAAAAGCCACGTAATCATCTCACTGGTGCTAAAAAAGCCTTTGACAATATCCAACACTCCTTCATGATAAAGGTCTTGGATGGATCAAGAATACAAGGAACATACCCAAACACAAAAAGTCAATTTACAGCCAGCCAACAGCCAACATCAAATTAAATGGAGAAATCAAAGTGATTCCATTAAAATCAGGAACAATACAAGGCTTTCCACTCTCCTCATATCTATTTAATATAGTACTCAAAGTTCTAGCTAGAGCAATAGTAAGATAACAAAAGGAGATCAAGGGGATACAAATTGGAAAGGAAGAAATTAATCTTTTGCTCTTTGCAGACAATATAATAGTGTACATTAGTGACTTCAAAAATTCTATCAGGGAACTCCTAGAGCTGATAAACACCTTCAGTAATGTGGCAAGATACAAGATTAACTAAAAAAAATCAGGAACTCTCCTATATACAAATAATAAACAGGTCAAGAAGAAAATCAGAGAAACCTCACTCTTTACAATAGGCATAAATAATATAAAATAATTTGAATTACTCTAACAAAGCAAGTGAAAGACCTGTATGATAAGAACTTTAAGTTTCTTAAGAAAGAAATTGAAGAAGAAATCAGAAAATGAAAAGACATCCTATGTTCATGGTTAGGTAGAATTAACATAGTAAAATGGCAATCTTATCAAAAGAAATCTACAGAATTAATGCAATCCCCATCACAATCCCAACACAGTTCTTCACAGACCTCAAAAGAATAATATCCAACTGCACATGGAAAAACAAGAAACCCAGGTCAGCTAAAACAATCCTATGCATTAAAGCAACTTCTAGAGGCATTACCATCCCTGACTTCAAACTCTATTAGAGAGCAATAGTAATAAAAACTGCTTGGTATTGTCATAAAAACTGATATGTGGATGAATGGAAATGAATTGAAGACCCTAACAGTAATCCAAACACCTATAAACAGCCTGATATTGACAGAGAAGCCAAAACTGTACAATGGAAATAAGAAAGCATCTTCAACAGATGGTGCTGGCACAATTGGATGTCAACATGTAGAAGATTGAAAATAGATTCTTGTCTATTGCCATGCATAAAACTCAAGTCCAGGTTGATCAAAGACCTTGACATAAATCCAGTTACACTGAACCTGATAGAAGAGAAAGTAGGAAGTAGTCTTGAATACATTGGAACAGGAGACTACTTCCTAAATATAACACCTGGAGCACATTGAGAGCAAATATTAATGAATGGAACTTTCCTGAAACTGAGAATCTTCTGTAAGGCAAAGGACACAGTAAATATGACAAAACAACAGCCTACAGAATGAAGAAATACCTTCACCAACCCCACATCTGTTAGAGGACTGATCTCCAAAATATATTAAGAACTCCACAGACTAGACACAAAAATAGCAAACAATCGAATTATAAAATGGGCTACATAGCTAAACAGAGAATTCTCAATAGATCTTAAATGGCCAAAAGACATTTAAGGAATTGGTCAACATCCCTAGACATCAGGGAAATGCAAATCAAAATGACTCTGAGATTCTATCTTACACCTTTCAGAATAGCTAAGATCAAAAACACTGATGACAGCTTATGTTGGAGAGGATGCAGAGCAAAGGGAACACTCCTCCGCTATTGGTGGGAGAACAAACTTGTGTAGCCACTTTGGAAATCAGTATGGCAGTTTCTCAGAAAATTGGTAATCCATCTATCTTAAGATTCAGTGATACCACTCTTGGGCATATACCAAAGCAATATTCAAACCTACCACAAGGTCACTTGCTCAACTATGTTCATAAGAGCGTTATTCATAATAGCCAGAACCTGGAAAAAAATGAGATGCCCCTCAACTAAAGAATGGATAAAGAAAATGTGGTACATACACACAATCAAGTACTACTTAGCAGTTAAAAAAATGACATCATAAAATTTGCAGGCAAATGGATGGAACTAGAAAATATCCTGAATGAGGTAACCCAGACTCAGAAAGACAAACATGGTATGTACTCACTCATAAATCGATACTAGATATAAAGCTAAGGATAACCAGACTACAACCTACAGATCCAGAGAGGCTAGCTAACAAGGAGGTCCCTAATAGGGACACATGGATCTCCCTGGGAAGGGAAAATAGGCGAGACCTACTGAGTAGACTGGTGGTGGTGTTGGGGGAGTAATAGAGGTTAGAGGAATAGGGAATAAGAACATAAGGGAATGGGATGGTTGAGCTGGAACAGGGACAGAATGGGAGAGAAAGGAAAGAGATACCTTGATAGAGGGAGACATCATGGGGATAGGGAAAAACCTGTTGGTAGGGAAGTTCCCAGGAATCCACAAGGATGACCCCAGGTGAGACTATTAGCAATAGTGGAGAGGGTATCTGAGCTTGATTACCCTGGTAATCAGATTGGTGAATACTCTAACTGTCATCATAGAGCCTTCATCCAGTAACTGATAGAAGCAGGTACAAAGATCCACAGCAAAGCCACAGGCCAAGCTCCAGGACTCCAGTCAATGAAAGAGAACAGGGATTCTATGAGCAAGGGGTATTAAGATCACGATGGGAAAACCTACAGAGACAACCAAACCAAACTAGTCGGAACTCATGAACTTTAGACCAACAGCTGGGGAGCCTCCACGGAACTGGACTAGGACCTCTGCAAAATTGTGCAACTTGATCTTAAGGGGCTCTCTGGCATTAGGATCAGGATCTATCCCTGGTACATGAGCTGTCTTTATGGAGCCCATTACCTATGCTGGTACACCTTGCACAGCCTTTATGCAGGTGGAGAAGCTTGGACCTGCCTCAACTGAACGTACCAGGCTCTGTTGACTCCCCATGGGAGACCTTGCCTTTTTGATGGAGGCCAATGGGTGTTGGTTTGGGGGTAATTTGGAGGGGGGTGGGAGAGGAAAGAGAGGTGGATCTGTGACTGGTAAAGTGAATAAAAAATTTTAATAAAAAGAAAGTTAAAAAAAGCTAGGCATCAAAAGAGAGTTGTTCATTCTGATCAACAAATATAAGTTCAAATTCAATGCATGTTTACATTTCAGTGATTAATACCCTCCTCTACCACTCAGGATAGAGAAAAGGACTGAACAAGCGGCCTTAGACATGGACAAGTCCTCTAACACTCAACTTTCTATTTAGCCCTTAATCAATTATGTGCTTATTCTCAGTCCAATTTGAAAGAGTTTGTGAAGAAAACATTGTTTTTATGTGAATACAGAATATCTGTTTTGTGAAATTTTATTTGATAAAACTGAATATATTACAAAGCAGTACCTTGTAAAGTATGGTTAAGTTGATTAACTTTCTTTGATCAAGGAAAATATCACAATTATTTTCATTCTAAGATTGCTTTTAATAATTATTTTTAACTTAAGTTTGATCAGGCAACAAAAGGTTATTGTTTGTATTTTTCTTATGAAGTATCAATAGATGCAAACAAAACCCAATGAAGAATAGTATAGTCAACACAACATTTACTATTGCTGTGAAAGTTAAATTTTCTAAAACCAAGAGGTATGTTAGTTGACAATGAGCCAAGATAAGATAGAAACAAACTGTGTTTCATTATCACCAGGCAGAAGACTAAACCTATCACTCAATTTTATGTGAGAGTATGGTTAAAACATTTCTATATACATGAGAATCCCAAAGCTTTATCTTAATACTCCTTATGCAGACCAATTAACTGTAGCTGAACTGTGTTGAATTATGTGGAATCCACATGAAGAGAAGCTTTGATTCTTTTGTAGCAATTATTTCTGGCGCTTATGAGTCATCTAACAGGTTTGTTTGTAATTAAACTCTGGTCTTCTGCAAGAGTAATAAGTGCTATTAATTTCTGAAACAACTCTCCAATCACAGATCATTTGTCTCTAAAATTATTTGCCTTTTTTTCTGGTCAAAATTTTACCCTACCTTACAAACTTCGTGCTAGCTACTATGTCAGCTTGAAATGCTTGTCCCAAACCTTTGCATGAATTGTTTCATATATCTAATAATGTTTCCCATTAAATATATTATTTGTAGAGATATTCTATGACAAGCATGCTGAAATGGTAATACTTTTACTATGTAGAATATACATTTTTGAGTATGATTTATATATTATCAACTATACGTGTAAGATAAATCTCTTGAAGGTAAAATGTTGATTGCAACATCGTTATTCCTATAAGATCACTATAGAATTGATTAAAGCACTTGATCAGAGTTTTTTCTATTTCTACCAACAATAAATAAGAAATCCCATTGATGTATGTTCCAACAGTAGATATTATCAAGCTTTGTCTTTAGCCACTTGAACAGGTATATGATAGTGTAACAATATATTAGTCTGCATATTTCTAATGACTAATAATATCCATTAGCTTTTCATAACTTATGTTCACATTCATCATATATATGTGTGTGTGTGTATACACATATACATATATGTATCCACATGCAATGTGTATAAACAAATTACATATTCATATTTTGATGAAGTGCATCTTGATATTTGTAACTTCTTTTAAGTCAAGGTGGACCCTACAAATGTGTTAAAAGAACAATACAATTTGGTACACAACATTTGCCAGATGCATATTTTTACAAATATTTTCTTTCTATGTACTTCTTTTTCCACTCTTTTACACTGAGCTCTAAGAATAATTTTCTTTAACTTTTAAAAATGTCAATTAATAGTTGTTTTTGTTTTGAGTTTTGTGCTTTACTGTCTTGTCTAAGGCATCTAGTATACTTGAAGGTGACAATTTTCAAATACTTTTTAAAAGAGGTTTTAGCTTTTATATTTAGATATATATTCCATTTCTTGTTTTGATTTTTTCTCATGATAGTAAATGAATTGTGGTTCAGCTATTTTATATTTGTTTTTCAAGTAAATTTTGTGTATACATCCGTGGGAGATGAACCAAAACAGATTTTTTTTTCTTTTCTTCTATGAGCCTGAGTGGGTTACTGTTTTTAGTTAAGACAATAAGCTAGTACAAGTGGTTTATGAAATGGGAAAAGAGATGCAACAGAAGAAAACTAAACATCTATGTCTGAAACTTTTGCTAAAAGACTGATTTTATTCTAAAGAACAGCCTACCACTAAAGCATCTGAAGGCAAGTGACATGGCCATACTTATACTCCAAAGCACACTCTGGCTTCAGTGAGGAAGAGCAATGTCTCTGAGTTGCTGCTGTCTCATTTATACCACTAAATATTAATTACCGACAATCTCAATAAAGAAATAAAAAAGCATTCAAAGAACAGTCGGAGAACTGAGGGTTACAAATGTTTTCTATTATTCTCAGTGTTAATCAATGTCATGTTAGTATGTTAAATTCTAGTGACTTAAGTTAGATAGTCCAATGTATGTTCTAAGTACTGAAGGAAATGTGCTTTGGCAGAGAAAGTAATTTAACTGGGTGTTTCTATTGGAAAGATTTCACTTTAACAAAAGATGAATTGCCAAAGTAAAGATTATATCATTTGTGAGTAAATATGTGTGCAAACAAAATAAATAACGAGTTTGCCACATGTACACCCCTTCATTCTATGTTGAATCAGACAGAAAGGGAAGAGTAGTAACATTGTTAGAAAACAGACAGGATGATTTCACACTTTAAATAGGGGACAGGTTTAAATTTATCTCAATATGTGGCCAATGACAAGATGAGAAAAAAATGAAAATGAAAATGGTTTTTAATAGCAAGTTGGTTATATAAGTATGCTTTAATCCTAATGGAAAAGAATGAGTTTTGAATATTGTAATATACTGATTTTTTCCAAATTATATCCTGAAAGTAATGATAGTCTGACACAGAATCAATTATTTAACATTAGGCAGCTAGATACATAGAACAGTACTATGGTACTGTTCAAATATGAAATCATTAATTGTTGGAGGACATTGTGAACATATTTTACATACATAATTTGATTAACATGTATTAGGACATAAGGTCATGAAGACTGGATGAGAGTAGGAATATTATTTTATCTATCGGGAGATTGTATGGAAAATTTTGAAGACATATTACGTTAGTCATTTTCTTATATGCTAATTATACAAAGTTTGTATTCCTTTTACTTGTTATTTTTTAATTTTACCAAATGGAAATGCCAGATTAAAGAGAAATGCCTATTGTAGATTTTCATTTGTCAAGACTGAATGCTCTTAAGAAACACTGAGAATGCAGCTTCAAAAAATAATACTCAGGAAAGTTTGAAATGACTTTGTTTAAGAATATATCGTTCATAGTTTGAAATTCAATAGATCTCCAATGGCTACACACTATAGGTTCAAAGTCCAGCTCTCAGGCATATAGGTAACATAATCTTTAGGAGGTAGGTGCCAGTGAAACAGAGTGGACTAACTGGACTAACTTAATTTAACTTTACATATCAACCATGGATTCCCCTGTCCTCCCTCCTTCCACCCCCCACCTCTCCCCACCTGCCCTTCCCCCAATCCACCACCCATTCCCATCTCCTCCAGGGTAAGCACCCCCCTGGGGATTCAGCTCAGCCTGGTAGATTCAGTCTAGGCAGATCCAGTCCCCTCCTCCAGGCTTAGCAAAGTTTCCCTGCATAGGCCCCAGGTTCCAAACAGTCAGCTCATGCATTAAGGACAGGTCCCAGTACCACTGCCTGGGGGCCTCCCAAACAGTTCAAGCTAATCAACTGTCTCACTTATCCAGAGGGCCTGATCCAGTTGTGGCTCCTGAGCTATTGGTTCATAGTTCATGTGTTTCCACTATTTTGGCTATTTGTCCTTGTGCTTTTTCCAATCATGGGCTCTACATCCCTCACTCATACAATCCCTCCTCTTATTCGCCAATAGGACTCCTGGAGCTCCACCTGGGGCCTGGCTATGGATCTCTGCATCCATTTCCATCAGACATTGGATGAAAGTCCATCTAATCACCAGAGTAGATCAGTTCAGTCTTTCTCTCAACCATTGCCAGTAGTCTATTGTGGAGGTATCTTTGTGGATTTCTGGGGATCTCTCTAGCACTTTGCTTCTTCCTATTCCCATGAGGTCTTCATTTATCATGGTCTCTCTTTCCTTGTTCTCCCTCTCTGTTCTATATCCGGCTGGGATCTCCTGCTCCTGTAAGTTCTCTTTCTCCCAACCCTTGCCTGTCATTACCACCCCCATATCATGTCCAGTTTGCTTATGTAGATCTCATCCCTTTCTCTGTTATTGGGCAATCCCTGTGTCTTTCTTAGGGTCCTCTTTACTAGGTAGCCTCCCTGGAGTTGTGAGTAGCAGTCTAGCTCAAATGGCTGAAAGACATTTAAGGAATGCTCAATGTCCCTAATCATCAGGGAAATGCAGTTTCAAATGACTCTGAGATACTTTACACCCATCAGAATGGCTTAGATAAAAAACACTGAAGACAGCTTATGCTGGAGAGGATGTGGAACAAGGGGAACTTTCCTCCACTGTTGGTGGGAATTCAAGCTTGTACAGCTACTTTGAGTCTCTATTCTTAATGAAACATTGGTAGCCTCACTCCTCCTTCATTGCTTCCTCTACCAGGAAGTTTAGTCATGATGGCGCCCAACGTGGGGCAAGAGTTTGTACCTAAAACCGGAGAAAAAAGATTCTAAAATGGAACTAAAAACAGCTTCTTAATTGTCTCTCTCAAATGAGCAGCAGCTGCTGGTTTGAGTTACTGGCGGGTTCCTGGCGTGTGCGCTTGACCTGCAGTATGGCGGGAATGAGGCCTCTGCAAATGGAACATTAAACTGCGTGGCGGATTTAGCCTTTGCTAGTACAAAACAAAAAAAGAGGTTTCTGGGCTACACGCTGCTTGGATAAAAGTGTAGACCCACTATTTCTGAGACTTGATGGCTCCCAGAGCTGGTGGAAAACGTACCACCGCCAAGTTGGGAAATTGAAGGGGGCGGAGCCAGCAGCCACAGAGCCGTTTCAGGCTTAGAAGGCTACAGTTTAAAGCAATAAGTTCACAATAAGACAGATTCAGATGGAACAAGACTTTAAATGCTTTACAATGTGTGTAAAAATGTACATAGGCTTGGAAGAGAGAGGAAAAGGAACATAGACAGTTATATAAAGAAATAGAAAGTTTAAAAAAATAAAGTCTTTAAAGAGAAAGTAAAAGTAATATAAAAAATAAGCCACATAAAGATGGCTATCACACAGAGAATCTGGATTATGTTCTCTTTGATATTTGTAGCTGAAGAAAAACATTTGATTGCAAAGGCTGTTGAGTTATGCCAAAATGTATATTTTAAAGGTACCTTGACTTCAAAATTTAGATGTAAGGATATGTTGCTTTGGAAAAGAGGCTCTGTTTTTGTCTCTACAGAAAGCCAGAGGCTATGGATTTGTTCCAGATTAAGATACATCAGGTTTGACCAGCCAAGACCCCCTGAAAGGTCTCCAATGACACCATGGCCCAGATGATCCAACATCCAGAATCGTTTCAAGGCAACTGGCTCAGACGATACAGTCTCACGGATTACTCCATGAACCTAAAATTTTCTTTGTATCCCCATAAGATACTGCGCCCCCCTCCAGCAGGAAGTAGTAAGAGAAGCTACGCCCAAATTCCCAAATATACCAAGCTGGCTTTAAAGATGTGTAAAAGTTAAAACCTTCCTTTTTAAAAAAAGAAAAGGGGAAGTGCTGTGGGATGTTCTGTATGTCCTGTGGGAGCCCTTCTTGGGTTCTTTGTGGCGTTACCCAGCAGGTCCGCATAGAGGATGATTAGGACCATGGGCCTGAGTGCAGGTGTCTGAGATGGTCTGCACTTGGCTGTGCTGGGGGATGGTCTGTATGTCAAGTTGTTCTGATTGATCAATAAATAAAACCTGATCGGCTGTGGCTAGGCAGGAAGGATAGGCAGGACTAACAGAGAGGAGAAATAAAAGGACAGGAAGGCAGAAGGACTGGCTGCCAGCCGCCGCCATGACCAGCAGCATGTGAAGATGCCGGTAGGCCACCAGCCACATGGCAAGGTATAGATTTATGGAAATGGACTAATTTAAGCTATAAGCACAGTTAGCAAGAAGCCTGCCACGGCCATAAAGTTTGTAAGCAATATAAGTCTCTGTGTTTACTTGCTTGGGTCTGAGCGGCTGTGGGACTGGCGGGTGACAAAGATTTGTCCTGACTGTGGGCAAGGCGGAAAACTCTAGCTACATGTTCTGCCTTACCACAGGTCAAGGTCATGATAGAGCCAAAGGCTGTGAACTGAAAACTCTAAAACCCAAATAAATGTATTTTATTCTTCTAAGGTAAATTTTCTAAGGTATTTTTTTAATTAACAGAAAGCTAACACATTACCTAAAAAGAGAATTGATATATGTGTTTTACATCAAACAAAGGTATTTAGCTCTGTTCAGAAACATACATAACACTAAGCATTTAGTTATTTAGTTATTTGATTAAATTTGTTTTTGTCTGGTTTCTCCTCTTCATAATATAAAGTTAACTTGTGGTATGTTGAAGGCTTTTTTTCATTCCTTAATAATAGATTTGGGGTATTTTTTTTCTATATATCTTCACTTTTTAGTTCATTATTTAAAGGTTAATTGGTGTCTTTTTGATCAGCCAGTCATATTTATAACAAGGTTTGTTCACCAAAATCGTAGATTCTCTGTGAAAATGTTCTTATTTCTTGTAGAAAAGGGACATAACTAGAAAATTTTACACTTTCTAATGCATCAAAATCATATTGTTTAATTTTGTAGCAGTTTCAGTAGCTTACAGCTAATGTTTCATGCCCTTCAGTAGACTTTATCCTTGTTCTGTTCATGTTCTTTGAATTTAAGTTTTTAAGTGTGAGCTGGTGTCATGATTAGTTTTTGTCCATCTTCTGAGCATAACATTACCAGCCAGACTTTGATGCAGAATAGTAGCTAATGGGAATTTGACATTTACAAGTTATTGGAAAAACTGAAAAATCAATGTCCATGGAATTCACCACTGGCTACAGAACCAGACACTTCTAGGAACTGATCTCTACCAGTCTAGTGGGAAACCAAGACAATTCTATAACCTGAACATGAAATCCCAGCAGTCTTATTTACCTGTAACAATGTGGCTGGAACTTTCCAGCTGCCAGGGAAGCCAATGTGTCTAATGAGACTCAGTAGTGCTAGTCTACTGAAAATAAATGGTTTATCTTTTCATTTCTCCTTTGCTAATTTCTGTTTGGTGCCTTTCTATTACCTTTTCCTTGAAGGCATGCTTTGATTGAAAATATATTAAATAATAAAGCTTTTACTTTAGACTCTAAAGAAGAGGAAGCTGAAGTCTGTCAATATGCTTAGAAAAATAATTGAGCATTAAAAATAATACTGTAAGTACAAATAAGAATACATGAGTAATCAATAAGTTGGCCAATTATGAACTTCATTTTACTTATTTTAATTTATAAAATAAATATCTTAAACATTTGTAACATGAACTGCTAACCAGTCTTATTAATTAAAAAAAAAAACAGAGCCATTTATTGGGGTGAAAGCTGAAAGATAAGAGAAACTGAACAAGCCACAGCCAACCTCACCTCGCCAATTCTTCAGCCAAACCTGTTTGCAAAATTCCTCAGACTGAAAACCTCTGAGTCCTCACCCCTGAGGGTCTCAGTTGAACTGCTGCTTAGTTCCTATCTCTTATATACCATTCACCACCCAGCCATGTCACTTCCTGGGATTAAAATCATGTGTACTTCTCTAGCAAAGATGTGAGATCTGAAGTGCTGGGATTAAAGGCTCTTTTCCCAGTGTGACCTTAAACTCACAGAGATCCTGATGCATCTCTGCATCCCAAGTGATAGAAATAAAGATGTGTGCCACCACTGTTGAGCCTCTATGTCAAATCTAGTGGCTGGCTCTGTCCTCTAATCCCCAGATAAATTTATTAGGGTACACACTATATAGGGTACACAATATATCAACACAAACATTAAGTAAAATATTCACTAGCAGATATTCAAATCATTCTATAAAGTACATTAACCCAATTTTTTATTCATGTTTCCATTTATTTTTGGAACTGTACCATAAGGACAAAACAGTATTCCATGTTCATGTGTTTTTGCTCCTATTTGTCTACTATTTAAATTATGTTTATAGCTAAACTCCAAATGTCAAAGTTCAATGATTCATTTTCTTATTTGGTCTTAGTATAGTGAGATTCATATTCATTGGGTGTTTGGGTGTTACTGAAAACCATTGCATTGGTCCTGTGTGCAAATATAAATTATATTCTTGCCAAGTGAGTCTTTCAACTCTGTCCTTAGTACATAGTCCCAAGTCAGTGTTCATTGAATGCTCATTACATCTAAGTACTCTTAGTGGGACTAAGGATCCTTGGCACCTGAATTTAACAGCTGAAAGATGGTAATTCACTGCTTAAATCTCAAACAATTTTGGTAAGTGCTCTAGACGAGACGATTGTACATGATTGCAATGAGAAATGGAGGTATTTCACTATTTTACAATTTCCATGGCACAGGTGTAAGTTACTAAAAAAATAGTTTGCTTAAAGTTAGATTTTATTTCTTTTTTTTTTCTTCAGGATAGATTATGATCAAAGACAGCTCACTCAGAAAATTTCTGATTGGCAGTCAAAAAGATACTAAATTCTGAAGTGAAATAGAGTTGATGGAAGATGCAGAAGGTCAATTTTAATCTCATTTTTTGGTCTTATATATAAACAGATAAATAATATGCATATGTATGTATATGTGTATATGTATGTATATAAATATATGTGTATATATATATATTTAAGTGTACGTATAAATATAAACACATATTTATACATACACATATATGTTTGTATGTAAAACTGCATAGCCAGACAAACAAACTCATTATGTTGTGCTTATATAAATGTCAGTTTCTCATAAGGCCTGCACACTTGGATGAACACATTGTTACATCTACTGAGAAGTAGAGTTTATAATCAGTAAATAATTACTCAGTTTCTTTTAAAAGGAATGATTAACACAGTTTTAATTTTGCTAAATAGAATACCAACAATTTATATGTTTTAGAGTATGAAGAAACTGAGAGAAGTTTTGCTCAAAGAGACAACATGAAAATAAATATGAATAAGAGTCACAGTTAACATGGAAAAATAAATCTCTAAAAAGTAAAATATATATTATATTAAAAGTTGTTAAATCATTGTGAAAATGTATAAAATATGTCTCCTTTCTTCCTCTTCCCTTTAGTCATGCTTCTTAGCAGTCATTTTCTGAAGATTGTGCTAAATAAAAAGAACATTATTCCTTTGAAGAATGGCTACTTGAAAATACCCATTAAAACCCAGTAATGCCCAGACTAGTCTCTATCTCAGGCTTTTTAACCACTAAAAGTCATTTAAGTACACATGGAAAACATTAAATTGTCTAATAATGGCCATTTACTGTACACTTAAGTTTTCCTTTAATAAAAATTTCTGAAAATGTCCTTTTTAATAGAGACATGTACAAACAGAAACACAGAAATGCCTCAAAATGAATATCTGAGTTTTGCATAAATTCAGACCAAAGCCTTTTCTGAGCCCAGCACTTGAGTATCTAGAATCTACCAGCCCTAATTTTGCCATTCTTCCTCACTTTTTATTTTATATCAGGGCTAGCAGAAGGACTGATAACCCTGGAGATCATTTAATTTCCTCAGCAAAGTATCATAAAGTTTCTGAAAACAACAATAATTACTTTCTGTAAATTCTTTCCTACCATAAATTGAAGAAATTAGCAGAGTTGTTTCCTAATAAGGCCTTTGATAGAATATTCCCATTCTTAGCTTCATTTTTAGTGTGGCAACCAACACTTTATTTTTTTTTTTAGATTGTTCACACTGGTACCTTTTTTTCTCTCTATCTCTGCACATATACCTTTATCTGCCTACCAGGACAAATGTTTGACAGAGGGTCCCATATATTTTAGTGTAACTATATCTATCCTATATCTACAGTGACCTTATTTTGAAGTAAGGCCAGATACATTCAACGATACTGTAATTAAGATACCAACATACATTTTCTCAAAGACACAATTCAACATATTTAGAACAAATGGTTGAAAAACAAAACCCTTGACTTTATTGCTGATGCTTTGAATTCCATTGCTTCATTTCTAGAATGTATATGTGACTCTGTGTGGCAGTGTGGAGTGTATTCCCTGTTGCAAATATTTCATAGCATGAAACATTTTCTCATGTTCCAAGGCTCTGCTTGGCACTCATTTTAAAGTTTGTCACAGACTTTCTTAGTGTTTTACTCTTGGAAAATGTCTGACAGGGCATGCTCTTGTGGGGATCCATAGAGTTTAACATATAGACTGGTTATCTCCATTGTGGACATGAAACACATCACTTCCCTAATTGATCCCTAATTGAGAGGTGTTTGGGAAAGGGCTCAACTTGGACTATAATCTAAGACTAGCATTTAATTGAACATTAAGGTGTAGTTGATACATGGCAAGCACAGGCCTTAGTTATGGCTCTTCGCATCTGTAATTTAGTGAATTTTAATGGGTAAGCATGTGGTTCCTGCTTGCTCAGTACCTGTCTCTATAATGATATGGATGAATATAGTGACCTGGATTTGAGAGTCCAGTAATGGAAACAGTAGATGGTGTATTATTAAAAAATTGTTCAAGAAAGAATGGGTAAAAGGGATCTTCAGACTTGAAAAAAATAGCACAACTACACCACGAATTCAGTGCTTATCACTAGGAAGCTTCCTTCTGTTAAAAGCAGAAAGGAGCCCTTTAGCCATAGCCACCCTATGGTGCTCTTTCTTTAATTACTTTGTTTTGTTTCATTGCTGTTTTTGAAAGTATTTTATGTCTGCTATATGTTCTTTCTTGAGTAGAGTGTGTCTGCATTGTTCATCTTTACACAACAGTAATTTAACAAAGTAATGGAACTCTAAAGTAACAGAATAATTCCAGAAAATTCCACATTGGAGGCAAGAACAGGCTAAAGTCCTGGACCTAGAGGAGGATCTTCCTCATGGAGGAGAGATTTCTCACAGCCCAAGTTTACCTACATGCAGCTCTTCCTTCTGTGCCACCTCTTCGATAAGGTTTAGCATCGCCACAGCCAAGGCACAAACAAACTGGGAGTTTCTCTCCCATATTCTGGACAAGATTGCAAATAAACTAGTTATAAAGACACATCTTCCTCTACCCTTGGTAAAGAGTAGACTTAGATTCCTATTACATGAATTACTTATCCCTACTCTCTTCAAATTTGGCACTTTCGTGATACAGTAAATGATTGTCTTCTATTTTTTTTTCAATAATAAGTCTCCATGTCATTATTTGGGAGCTGGCTCACCAGACAAAGAGACTCCTTACAATCTCCCATTTAAAATATTTCTCCCCCAAGCACTTAGCAAAGCACTATGTCTTTATGAGATGCACTCTGATTGTCAAATCCATTATTTTCTTTCCTTACAAAGAGCCCCATTGTCTTACACACAAACATAGACTTGTTTCTCTCAATTTATCTCCTCAAAAAATAAGTGCTTCTTCACATCCCTTTATGTTTTCAGTAGGTTGAAAATGATTTCTGGCCAAACCAGGACTGAAAATAAGGTGCGTTGAGCTGTTTGTCACTAAGATTTATGTCTCCTCTTGAAAGAAGTATTTCCTTTTCTTTGTTTCTTTGTTCTTGAAGTTGGCTTTCTCCATTTGCACAAGTGTAGTAGAAATTTTTAAGTATCCAGGATTGGCCTCCATATCAAGTTTGTCTTCTTCACATATATGAGCATTGGGATTATAGGACTTCCAGCATCAGAGAAGGGAAGAAGAGGCATTTTAATTTATAAAGCACACAATATATATAAAACAATGAGACACTGAGTAAGGGTACCTTTCAATCATAAAAAAAAAAAAACCTTCCTCATTGAAGTGTAATGTCTTGAAAGCTTATGTGTTTCATGGACTGGATGATGACATTCTCCAAACCTCTATTTCAGTGGTGACTTGTATCTTTCATCTTACTTAATTACTAGTCAGTTGGTTGCCCATTATGTCAATCAATCAAAAATGGTAGAGAATCACAAATGGTAGAGAGCATGAAATGAACTTTAGAGAAATATACTTACAATGTTAATGGAACTTCATAAAATTAATTCTCTTCTCTTGAAGCTGTACAATATAAATTGACAAATAAAAGAATATGAGTAATTTTATAATCAATTAGCCACATAACACACACACACACACACACACACACAAGTGTGTGTGTGTGTGTGTGTGTGTGTGTGTGTGTGTGTGTGGTGTGTGTGTATGTATATCAGAAGTGGCTTCCAGCATACTAAACTTCAGTGACGCCAGAATATATTCTTTTCAGAATTGACATCTTATAGAATTTGAAGGAAAGGGAAGCTGTTCAGAACTTATTCTCAATGCAATGTTGCTGCCTGTTTCCTTGCTTATGTATGATACAGCTTTGCCTGGCTTCTCATATTGCTGTCACTTACATATGTCTTAATTGATTACTATCACCTCATTTGTAGAATTCATTTACCACTTAAATTGTTTTCTGAAACATTCAAAAGAAGCCATTTAGTCAAAATAAAGACACCCTTCTTCGGAACTTACAGAATTGAAGACTAGGGTGCTGTGGATATTGCTCTCTATAAATAAAATGCTGATTGGCCAGTAGCCAGGCAGAAAGTATAGGCTGGACAAGCAAAAAAGAAAATTCTGGGAACAGGAAGGCTGAGTCAGGAGACGCTGCCAGTGCTGCCATGCGTACCAACATGTAAGGTACTGGTAAGCCACGAGCCATGTGGCAAGGTATAAATTTATAAAAATGGGTTAATTTAAGATGTAAAAACTAGGTAGTTAGAAGCCTGAGCCAGTAGGCCAAACAGTTTAAATAATGTAAGAGTCAGCATGCTTATTTTGTAAGTGGGCTAAAGGACTGCCATGGCTTAGCGGGACCCAGAGAAAAACACTCCAGCTGCACTAGGGAGAAAGCTCAGTAGTAAAGACTGCTTTCTACTCTTCCAGAGGACCAGCTCTCTGTTCACAGCACCTACATATGTCATCTAATAACAAGCTGCATTGTAGCTAGAGTTTTCCTGCCTTGCCCACAGTCAGGGCAAATCTCTGTCACCCACCAGTCCCACAGCCGCTCAGACCCAAACAAATAAACACAGAGACTTATATTGCTTACAAACTTTATGGCTGTGGCAGGCTTCTTGCTAACTGTTCTTATAGCATAAATTAATCCATTTCTGTAAAACTATACCTTGCCACATTGCGCGTGGCTTCACATGCTGTTTGTCACAGCGGCAGCTGGCAGTGACTCCTTCTGCCTTCCTGTTTTTTCTTTTCTCTGTTAGTGGGACTGGTGGGTGACAGAGATTTGTCCTGACTGTGGGCAAGGCAGGAAAACTCTAGCAACAAATGGTGCCCAACAGCTAGAGTTTCCACCTTAAACCTGAGAATATTTAATAACCAATTCTAAACAGAGCCAAAACCAGGTTCCTGCTTCATGTCTCATAAGGGCAGCTAAACACTGTAAAACGCAGGTTTGAACTATTGGCGGGTTCCTGGCGTTTGTGTTTGACCAGCAGTATGGCGGTAATGAGGCATCTGCCAGCAGCACATTACGCTGTGTGGTAGATTTAGTCTTTATTAGTATTTTTTTTTTTTTAAAAAAGTTTCTGGGCTACACGCTGCTTTGATAAAAGCTTCGACCCACTATTTCTGAGGCTTGATGACTCACAAAACTGGCGGAAAATGCCATGTTGGTAAACTGAAATGGGCGAAGCCAGCAGCCACAGTGCCGTTTCAGTCTTAGAATACTGCAGTTTAAAGAAATTGATTCACAATACATAGGCTTGAAAGAGACAAAAAAGATAAATTAATATAAAAAAAGCCACGTAAAGATGAATATTACACAGACAATCTGGATTGCGTTGTCTTTGGGATTTTAACTGCAAAAAAACATTTGTTTGAAAAAGATGTTGAATTAAACCAATATGTATATTTTAAAAGTACCTTGACTTCAAAATTTGGAGTTAAGGATATGTTGCTTTGGTAAAGAGGTTCTGCTTTTGTTTCCACAGAAAGTCAGAGGCTGTGGATTTGTTCCAGATTAAGATACATCACGTTTCACCAGCCAAGACCCCCTGAAAGGTCTCCGATGACACCATGGCCCAGATGATCTAACATCCAAAGCAGTTTCAAGGCAATTGGTTCACACAATACAGCCTCATAGACTACCCCATAGGCCTAAAATTTTCTTTGCATCCCTATAAGATACAGGGTCCCCCTCGAGCAGGAAGTAGTAAGAGATGCTATGCCCAAATTCCCAAATATACCAAGCTGGCTTTAGAGGTGGAATTGGCTCACTCTCCCTCTAAACCCAGACATATTGCTTAAAAAAATTGGTTAAGAGATTCTTGTGTCCCAAATCAGAAGAGCCCTCTGGTGTGGGACAGAGAAAAACCAATATTTTTATTTAAAACAGGTTTTATTTATAAATGCAATCTCTTTCTAAAAAAGAAAAGGGGATATGATATAGATAGATAGGATATAGAGATGATAAGATAAAAGGGTAGATTAATGAACCTACTTTTAAAGAACAACTTGTTTAAAATGTTTTACATTAGTATAAATTTTAGTTTATTGATACAAACTTGAAGTTAATTTTGTTGTACTGTATATATATATATATATATTTATATTCTTGTTTGAGGTATTATGTTTATGTAACATTTAAAATTGTAATGGATAATTAAGAAATAGATTAATAATTAGTCATCTATGATAATCATATTTATAGCCATGTTAGTTAAGTCTTCTAGGTATACATAGATATATTTCAGATAGATAGATAGTCTTTAAGACCTACAGAATATGGCATTTAAAATGTTTAAAAAATTTAGACATTCTGGACAGTGAGACACGTCTCCTCCGGACAGCACTGGATTTACTTCAGAGAGGAGGATGGGCATCGAAGACACTCCATATGGAGTTTATCTTCACCTTGGCAAAGATAGCCATTCAGGCAAGAAACTGTTCTTGCCAGGACTGCTTGATCGACTGGACATGCAAGACCCATGGAAGGATGACCACTGAACTTTGCTTGACAAGATGGTCCTTCAGGTTCCTGCTCTACAGAGAAAACTGCCAGACATTCTACGGGACACTAAAAAAAAAAAAAAAAAAAAAAAAAATGACAGAGAGACTCTAGCCCTGTAAACTAAAGACAGATGCCCCAACTTTACAAAGGAACATTAGGTGACTGTCTAGGCTGTCAGCTGTCTCTGTCTACCCTGCAAAACTCCCAATAGTTACATACATCCTTCTCACATTTCTCAGGTGATATTATATCCTTCTGAGGTCTTTGATGTGGTTAAAGACTAGATAGTTATAATTTCCTCAGTTATGATAAAAGATAAGTTAGATATAAAACATTAAACTCACAAATATAAGATAGATAGGACATCTTCTTTAATACTGTAACTGTAATTCTTGCTCGATAATTGTTTTGTTATATGTAATTTTACCATGTTAAAGTTAAAACTTTCCTTTTTTAAAAAAAGAAGAAAAGGGGAAGTGCTGTGGATATTGCTCTATATAAATAAAACACTGATGGCCAGTGACCAGGCAGGAAGTATAGGCAGGACAAGGAGAGAGGAGAATTGGGGAAACAGGAAGAAGGAGGGAAAGACACTGCAGCCACTGCCAGGACAAGTAGCATGTAAAGACACCGGTAAGCCACCAGCCACGTGGCAAGGTATAGATTTATAAAAATGGGTTAATTTAAGATAAAAGAACAGTTAGCAAGAAGCCTGCCACGGCCATACAGTTTATAAGTAATATAAGCATCTGAGTGATTATTTTATACGCGGATTGTGGGACTGCGGGGCTTGGTGGAACCTGGAAAGAAGCCCTCCAGCAACACTGCATCTCCAACTCCAGGGCCCTGGCCTCTATTGATACCTGTACACAGGTACTTATAACCACACAGAGACACACACACAAATACATCATTAAAATAATTACAAACAAACAAAAATGAACTTACAGAATAGAAGATATTCAGATGGAAGAATATTAAGGAAGTAAAAGTAAGTTTTCTTTTAAGAAACTCTCAACTATTTATATTATAATTTTACAAAAGTGTAAAATGATTTGTGTACAGCTATGATAGTTGCTAAAGTTGAATTTACTATCAAAATTTAATACTTTTCTTCCATACCTGAAAAAGCAAAATTTACATCTATTAGCAAGAGTTAATATCAAGAATATGTTTATGAACTATCAAAATTAATATCAATCAAGCTTACATGCTTTAAAACTAAATGTACCTAGTGGTGTGCCTTTTCGTATATTGTGTGATGTACAAAAAATGTAACATTTCTGATTTTGCAAGTTACGTATTACTTATTTTTTTCTTCATAATAATTGTGCTTGTGACATAATCTGAAGCCTGAGGCAATAAGATGGTTCAAAGTGGTTTTGAAAGTGTGACACATTATTCACTCTGTATTCGGAAGAACTGCCACAGAGAAAGCTAAAGGGAAATAAAAGAGGTAGCCACTTAAAGTAGTCAAGGCAACACAGAAGCTAACAAATTTATTTTGATAGCAAAGTGAAGCATTCAGTATGTTAGAGGGAAAGAAAGGAGCCTTCATTCACTGGGGAAAAGTGAGTCACAATAAGATGTACAGAAAATACTGTTAGGGAGAAAAAAAAAGGCCTATTACCACAGGTGGACAACTTCCCAAGTTTGCCTGCTGTTCTTTCCCACTGAAAGCCCCTTCCCTCCACAAACTTCTCAATTCCAGCTACCCAGTCATCCATTAAGATATTTGTTCACTTCAGTTCTATTGGAGGATTTTTTTTTTGTCTGTTTATTTGTTGTTGCTTTGAGACAGGGTCTCACTAGGTAGCCCTGGCTGGCCTGAAACTAGCTGTGTAGATCAGGCTGACCTCACTCAACCTCACGAGTTTTAGGATTACACGTGCAGACCACCAAGCAACACATAATGAATGCTGGTGAGGATGTAGGGGGAAAAAAGAACTCTTATACACTGCTGGAAGGAACATTAATCAGAACAGCCTTCAGGGAAAACAGTAAGGACTCTCCTCAAATAAAAAAGAAGGAAATAAACAAAAATAAATGATACACCAAATCATCTTGCTGCTGGGTATAAACAGAAGGGAAATTGTCACATCAAAGAGGTACTTACAATGCCATTTTTTGTTGAAGCATAATTTGTCATAGCCTAGATATGGAATAAAACTTGATATCCTTCAATGGATAGAATGACAAAGAAGTGTGTGATATAAAGAGGGAATTATCATTCAACTATAAAAAAAAATAATGTACTGCTTTCAGTTGTAGCAAAGTGTATGGAGCTTTAAGACCTGGCATATATTGTACATTCATCTAGCACTGTAAGAGTCATACTAAAGTCTCCCAAGACAAAGAACAGATATGGCTATGGGAAACTAAGAACCTTCACTTGATCACCATAGTCTCCTAAATTTTCCAGTATATCCTATTAAATTTACAATATTAGCTTTCATAAATATGATTAGTAATGGAAAAACAGAGAGAATGAGGGCGATAGAGAGATGCTTTGCGAAAGGAAAGACAGAAAACATAACTCATTTGACCTGAACACCTGGAAAGGTGGAATTATCACCTGAGATAGTGGATGGTGAAATATGTGTATATGGAGCATTTTATATTTGGAAAAAATTAAGAGTAAGAGATGTGTAAGAAAGTAGATATGTGAGTTCAGAATCTAGAAGTGTAAAGCTGAGAGGTATCAGCTTAAAAATGATTTCTGAACTATGATCTAAACAATTTGTGTTGAGTTAATGGAAGAGCAATCACTGATGCACAGAGCATAAGGTGAATATATGTGATGAAGTTTAGTAGGTTTAGAAGTGGCCACTCATTCTACTGCATTTATGTCAAAATGGGGAATAGGCTGAAGAACTGGAAACAGTAAAGGATATGAGTTATTTCAAGGGTCTTTAGCACAAACAGAGAAATGATTTGGGTTAGTTGTCTAACCAAGAATTTGAATGTTGCATTTTAAAAGCCTTAAGAAAAGAGTGATAACAAAGAGGTTAAATACTTGATTATGTACCTGAGGGAAAAATACAATTTATAGTGATGAACCACTGCATTAAATAATTAATTAATTGATTCATATTGCTGAGATTTTTACTTTATTGAGACGGAGTTTTATTATGCAGTCCAGCCTGGCTTCAAACTTGTAGCAATTTCTCTGACAACTGGTATTATACTAAAATGCCTTTAATGTAACTATTACTATATTTTTTTTGTACACTTAACGGTAGTTGAAGTCAACTGAGGAATGTTGGTTAATCCCTGTCAAAGGGATATAAAAATGCAAAAGCAAGGCTTTCAGAAATATGAATTCAAGAGATAATAGATATCTGTGAAAATTTTATGATTTCTCCAATGTTTTCATTACAGTGAGGAGCAAGGCCTTAACCTGTGAATAAGGATGACAAAATAGAAGAGGTAAGGAGGAAAAAACCTAAAATGATGAACCAGTCTTTTTAAAATATGAATATTTTATTTGACTAAATATATACAAAATATTACCATTTTAATATGTAGTAAATATGAAAAAAATTCTAGACATTTAAAATTTCATATTCAAAATCTGAAATGCATTTTACATTTAGAACACAACACAGTTCAAATGGCTTCATTTTAGTGCAGGTGTTTTCTTAAAAATGTGGTATGTGGGGTGGTGTGTGTGTGTGTGTGTGTGTGTGTGTGTGTGTGTGTGTGCATCTACCATATGGAGGTCAGAAGACAGTATGTGGGAGCTGTTTATCTCCTTCTTCATGTAGGTTCCAGGAATGGAATTCAGGTTGTCAGGCTAGACAGTGGGTGCCCTTTCCTGCTGAACCATCTTACCAGCTCTACCCACCTTTTTGTTAAACCACACTTTTAAAGGTTTCATTATGCTTTAATTAACTCTACTAAACAAAATTAACACCATTAATACTTACTGTGGAAAGCAGGTGAGAGCAGACAAAAATAGGAATACTCCCAACGGACATGAAATTGTGTTAATACTCCCAGAAGTATTCTCTACAGATCTCACCTTTGTCTATTGGATTTCCAGTTCTATCTTCACAATGCTTAAATCCAGTGCACTCAAGGAGGCAGACACTACCTTATTTTAAAGGATTGTCAAGAAAAGAAAATAACTCTTTGAAGAAATTTAACTATCTATTTGAAGAGCATCTTACAATGTTAAAGGCTTAAACATTAAAAATAAAAGAGCAAAAACCAATACTGCCCAAATAGGGAGCGTTTTTTAAAATAATATTTTGTAATTAAAACAAAATTACTCCAGGCAGCAGTGGCACACGCCTTTAATCCCAGCACTCAGTAGGCAGAGCCAGGCAGATCTCTATGAGTTCGAGGCCAGCGTGGGTGACAGAGTGAGTTCCAGGAAAGGCACAAAGCTACACAGAGAAACCCTGTCTCGAAAAAATAAAACAAACAAATAAATAAAATACAATATAATTCCATCATTTTGTCTTTCCATATTGTCCCTCCAACAGCTTCTATGTACAACCTACCCTTTCACTCTCAAATCCATGGCCCCTTTTTCTTTAATTATTACATTGTTTTCAAGAACTAGTAGAATGTTTGAACTTGAGAAGCAAATTACAGATCCTGGACTGCACTAGTCTTCATTTTGAAAGGAGAGCATATAAGGACCCTTGTGACTAGGGTTTTTGGACTACATTGGTGCATTTACTGTATGATATTAAAAGAATGGTTTGGTATTGATGTGGATTTCACAAGAAAGCCAAGTAATTTAATAAAATGAGATTATATAGATGAATTCAAAATAAAAATAGATGAAAGAAGATATGAGGGTTCTGGATATTTTGTAGACTAAAAGATGTGTCATGATAGGTTTGAAGAGCTATTTGAAAACTAAAGCTATCATGTGTAAACAAAATAATGGCTATAAGAAAAGTGAGTCATAACATCTGTTAGTTTCCTTATTTCTCTGTTAAGTTTCTATCTGGCAGACCTGTCCATTGGTGAGAATGGGGTGTTGAAATCTCCCACTACTAGTGTGTGGGGTTTGATGTGCAATTTAAGTAATATTTATTTTACAAATGTGGGTGCTCTTGTATTTGGGGCATATGTAGATGAAATTCTAAATGATCTTATTAAATAAGAAATATGGAGTCAAATATAGGGAGGAAAGGCTTAGAAAGATCAGGGAAGTAGGGAAAGCCACCAGCCAACCTTCCTCACCAACTCTGCAGCTTCCAAAGAGAACGACTTCCTGTCTACTCAGGCTTATATGTCTTGATGTTCTGTCATCTGATTTGCTCTCTGTCTAGTTACAACACTTTCTCTTCCTGAATAGCTCTGTCACTACCTGTCTGTACAGGCCTCCAGAACTCTATGGTTGGTACTGGGATTAAATGCGTGTGTCACCATGCTTGGTTCTGTTCCCTAGTGTGGCCTTGAACTTACAGAGATCCTGTCTGCTAAATGATAAGATTAAGAGCATGTGCTACTACTGCCTGACTTCTTTGTTTAATTAAAATGGCTTGCTATTTCCAGGTAAACTATATTTATTAAAGCACAAATAAAATATCACCACATTTCCTCTATTTTTGTCCAATAAAAAAATAAAAAATAATTTAAAAGTTATAACTAATATAAGAAAAACTATATACAATAACTTCAATAACTGTATACAAGATATACAAGCAATAAATACATCAACAATGTCTAGTCCATTTTCATTTGACAAATTCAGAGAAAATATTCCATTATTTATCCTATTTTACTGATTCCAAACTGTACCTAATTTATTTTCTATCCTATCTTGTATTACCAACAAAAAAATATCTTTCAAATATATATTTTATACATCCTTAGTGAGTTTTTTTTTAATTTTGTAACAAGAAAAAATGTTACTGTAACTATCTAATCTTCAACTCCTTTAAAGACCCAAGAAGGAATATAAAATTACCTAGTAAAACAGGAAGTGAAAACAAGCAACTGCTAAAAAATGAGTTATGACAGAAACAACCAGCTTCCTGGACAGTCACCCAAGGTTTCTATGCATGTTGGGGCATCATCTTCAGCCTACAGGCTTAGCATATCTGACAGACTCATTTCTGAAGTAGCATGTACACAAGGCCTACAGCTCGACCTCACATTCATTGCGAGTATGTACCAGATAACTTCTTGCATACATGCTACTTCAGAAATGAGTCTGTCAGATATGCCTGGAAAACAGGACCCCAAGAAAGACATGAGGATTGCCCAATGATAGAGAAATGGCTGAGATCTTCATGAACAACCTGGATATGAGTGGGAGTAATGAAGGGCGAGGGTCGAGAGAAAGAGAGCCTGTGGAAATGGGAGATCCCAGCTGGATCAAAAACAGAGAGGGAGAACTGTAGATGTAACCAACCGTCTTATTAAATAAGAAACACAGAAACAATGTAAAAGAGAAAGCCAAGAGGTCAGAACTCAGAGCTAAAATCTCACCCTTCCTTCTGCTGTCCCAGCTTCCCGAAAGGGAGCTATATCCTGTCTGTATGTCTTTTTTATAGTATTATTGTTCTGCCTTCTCATTGGTTGTAAACCCAAACACGTGACTGCCTCGTCACTGTCTGAATGTACAGCCCCCTAGGTCTTAAAGGCATATGTCTCCAATGCTGACTGTATCCCTGAACACACAGAGATCTATGGGATTGAAGGCGTGTGCCACCACCGCCACACTCTGTCTATGGCTCTAACAGCTCTGACCCCGGGCAACTTTATTTATTAACATACAATCAAAATCACATTTCAGTACAATTAGAATACCACCACAGAGAACAAGGAATAGGAGACCATGGTAAATGAAGACCACATGAGAAAAGGAAAAAACAAAGTGCTAGAGAGGCCCACAGAAATCCACAAAGTTACCCCCACAATAGACTGCTGGCATTGGTCGAAAGACAGCCAGAACTGACCTACTCTGGTGATAGAATGGCCAAACACCCTAATAGTTGTGCCAGAAACCCCATCCAAGTACTGAGGAATCTGGATGCAGACATCCATGGCTAGGCCCTGGGTGGAGTCTGGGAGTCTAATTAGCAAGAAAGAGGAGGGTTTATATGAGCGAGAATTGTTGAAACCAAGGTTGGACAAAGTACAGGGACAAATAGCCAAACGAATGGAAACACATGAACTATGAACCAAAGGCTGAGGGGCCCCCAACTGGATCAGGCCCTCTGAATAGGTGAGATAGTTGATTGGCTTGATCTGTTTGGGAGGCATCTAGGCAGTGGTACCAGGGCCTGTGCTCATTGCATGAGTTGGCTGTTTGAAACCTAGGGCTTATGCAGGGACGTTTGGCTCAGTCTGGGAGGAGGGGACTGGACCTGCCTGGACTGAGTCTACCAGGTAGATCTCAGTCCTCGGGGAGGCTTTGCCCTGGAGGAGGTGGGAATGGGGGGTGAGCTGGGGGGAAGGGAGGGGGGCAGGAGGGAGGAGAACAAGGGAATCCGTGGCTGATATGTAGAACTGAATGGGATTATAAAATAAAATAAAGGGAAAAAAAAACTTGAATTCCGCCAGTGTCCTATCATGATTCAGGATTTTAAATTCTGGAAATTGCTGGTGTTTTAGAATTCAGCTGTCCATTCTTCTCAGCTTATAGGTGGCTTCATCTCCTTTATTAAATGCCAGTTTACCATTGAAAGGTTAGACTCTGTCAGCCTACTTACTTCTTTAAGTATAACTGTTTCAGCTACTGTTCCACTGCACACCAGAAGGCTTTCATCCACTGCCTGTTCAGCTGCTCTCAAAGAAAGGGGCACTGTACCTCTTCTGGATTGCAAAGCCATTTTAGCAATGGTGTCATATTGTCCTAGCCTCAGAGAATACCTGTTGCCAAAGCTGCAGCCACACTTGTCTTGGCAAGGATCAGTAGTCCTTTGTTTTGTGTCCTGTTTGTCCATTTTAGATAGCATACTGTCAGCAGTTGATGTGAGGGCATTTTCTTGTCTAGTGGCTAACTTTTGCCACAAGGAAAGTTAACTCCATATGCATTTTCTTCAGTGCTCATATCTTCTCTTAAGTAGATTTGTGCTGCCAGGAGCAGACATGTCTCATAGTCATAAATATATATATATATATATATATATATATATATATATATATATATATATATATTATTAGAACATTTTAAATACCATATTCTGTAGATCTATGAAGGGTTTGATGATGAACTATCTTTCTAAAATACACCTCTGTTTGACCTTGAAAACATACCTAATTTGACTACAAGTTCGATTGTAATGTCTAACTACTAACTTTTATTCCTTGATATCCTACTGGTTGGTAATAATAACATTCAAGGATTAGCAGATTACATTACATTGCTAAATGAACTGTATAGAAACAATATCCTGAACAAGATAAGAAATGTACATGCAGTATTTTCCAACAAAATCAATTTCAAATTTGTGCCAATATGTATAATTTGTATATAATATACGAAAATTCAATCCAATGTTAAATGTTTAAAACTGGTAGTTGCCTTTGAAAAGCAGATTCAATAATCTACCTTTTACCTATATCATATCTATATCCTCTCCCTTTACTTTTCAGAGTAGATTCAGGGCCATCCCACCCCTGCTAGTATTAGACCCAAACTCTTGCCCTGAGTTTCCAGCTGTTGTAGGAAGAACATTTTTCTTTGTCCCCAAGTTCCTTACCTTAAAGTTACATAAGGTCCTGTGTTTCTTTTTATTTTATTTATCTTATTTTTTCTTTTCTTTCTTTCTTTCTTTTTTTTTTTCTTTTGAGACAAATTTCTCACCATACAACTCTGGTTGGCTATTAGCACATAGACCAGGATAGCTTTGAACACACAGAGATCCTGTCTGCCAAGTGATAGGATTAAGGGCATGTGCTACCACTGCCTGATTTCTTTGTTTACTTAAAATGGTTTGCTATTTCCTCTGATCTCCAGGCAAACTTTATTTATTAAACCACAAATAAAATATCACCACATTTCAGCACAAATAATATCACCACAGGCATAAATGTTCAGAACTGACACTTCATCTTGGTGAATTTTCCCTGTGATAAATATGTAATGTCCTTCCCGATGTCTTTTGATTAATTTTAGTTTAAAATCTATTGTATTAGAAATTAGGATAGCTACTCCAGCTTGATTCTTATGTCCATTTGATTGGAAAATCTTTTCCCAGCCTTTTAATCTGAATTAGTGTCTGTCTTTGAAGTTGAGGTATTTTTCTTGTATGCAGCAGGAGGATGGATCCTGTTTTCATGTCCATTCTGTTAGCCTGTGTCTTTTTATAGGTAAATTAAGGCCATTGATATTAATGGATATTAATTTCAAAAGATTGGTATTTTAAGCAATTAATTTGTATGATTGATAAGATTGAGTAAGGGAAGAACCAGTCTTAGATTCTGTTAATATAACACACAGGATGCTAAAACATTTGACAAAATGAAACAATTTCAAATTTTATTTTCCCAAGACTCTTCTTACTCACAGTGTATAGTTATCCTGACTCATTGAAGTTCTTGCTTTGGTTTCTCAACATCAAAGTACACAATGTTAATTTTAAAATATATATTTAAATATTACTGTTGAAGAGCAAATCCCACATTGGGTGGTGGTGATGCACACCTTTAATTCCAGCACTCGGGAGGCAGACCCAGATGGATCTCTGTAAGTTCGAGGACAGCCTGGTCTAAAGAGCAAGATCCAGGACAGGCACCAAAGCTACACAGAGAAACCCTCTCAAAAAATCAAAAAATAAAAAAATAAATAAAATAAAGAGTAAATCCCTCTGAAACTCAAGTCTGCTAAGAAAAATAAATGAATAAATTATAAATTTCCTTGCTTAATCAAAGCTGTTGTTCTTCTGGAGGGCTATTTGACTGGTTTAGGAGAGGACACAAAATAGATTTTTGTCAAAGATGATAAGAGCAACTTCTAAAAACCATGACCCAAGTGAAGATGAGACGTGGGGTTCCCATCACTGTTTAGCCTGAGAAACAATTAGAAACTATTAAATTTGAAAAACTTTGAAGATACAGCTAGTTAACAGTATTGCTGAATGATTGCATGTAGAGAACTAACAATTACAGAAATAAAAGTGACTTAAATTTCTGGTTAAAACCACAGGTAACATCATAATTTTATTAACTGAAAAGAAGATGCATGAGAAACAGATATCTTGCAGCAGGAATACGTTAATCTTAAAACTGAAGTTCTGAGCATATGTGTTACATTTAAAATTTTCTTAATGTATATTCTTTGCACAAAATAAAGGGATTTAATGTGATCATGGATATGTCATGAATCAGAGTCCAGTCACTGTATCCTCTGCACATGGCCTCAGGGGACTAAAATGGAGATCTTAGCCACACTGCAGAGACCTCTCTTGGAACCTCACTTAGGGAATTTCTACTTCCTGGCTCCTTCAGTTCATTCAAGGAACAGCTTCTTGTGTTTTTTTGATGGAGGTTGTATTTTACTTTTAACAGTCAATGGAAATTACTTTCAGCTCCTAGAGGCCACTCACAGTTTCTCACCATACCTCTCCCCACTTTGTAGGAAGTTCCTTGCCTGAATGTTGCTATTTTCAGGCCAAAAAAAAAAAAAAAAAAAGTATCTAAAATTTTACCTCTTTTAACGGATTCTTTGATTTAGCCAGATCCTAGGTCATCTCTATTTGATTAACCCAAGGTGAATTGATTAGAAACCAAACCATAGTGGTGAATCCTATCATAGTAAAGGCTTTGCCCACACTTGAGGCAAGGCAATTTCTTCAATTTCTAGAACCTTTCTAATCTTCCCAACAAAGTCTACACTAAACTTTCAAAGTACATCATTGAAGACTTAAATAAATGCTATCAGTAACAATAATCTGTAATATTTCTTATGGGAATAAGTAATTCTCCAACCAATATAGAAATAAGTAAATAGGTACTTCCTTAAAAACAGAAGAATATTGATCTTTGTCTGTTTTTAATGCCAAATAAAATTATATACTATAGTAGAGCACTGACCTGATCTTTGGCCTGAAAAGAATATTAAGGGGGGGGGGGATAAAATAACTTTAATTAAATTTAATAATTTTATATTTCTTTAACCTCTGATTAATTAGTATATGAGATTTTAACAAATGTGCTATTAACACAGGGGGAAAATGACATACTAGAGTGAAAGACAGCCATTGTCATGAAGAAGCAGATGTTTTCCTTTCATATCATTCTGCAGGCTTTTATCAGACTCACCCATTTACAGTCTGTACATTGGAATTCCTGCAATTCAAGCCATTAACCTTCCTTAGAATCACTAGCTCTGCATGAGGCCCATTGTCTTTGGAATGCTCTTTCTCTGTCAAAGGCTATGCTTTCTTGGAGAATGAAAAGGCTATTGAATGGACATGGGGTTCTTTTGCAGTTCTAACCACACACATAAATCTTGTTTCTCCCCTCAGCATATCAGAAGGAAGCATAAGCTATTTAGCCATAGACAAGGAGAAACAAAAATATTTTAACTACAGAATCAGTAATAATGTATTGCTGAAAAACAGTTTGGCTCAGAATGAAAAGAAATACATGGAGAATTAAAAAAATAATTTAGTAGTTCAAGAATGAGTGATGTGCAATTACATGTAGAATTAAATACAAGGTTATTCTTCAGAAAAGAATGGAAAAATAACTGGCCCCAAGAACACTTTGTTTAAATTATAGTTCAGATTTTCATAATTACTACTTAAGATTCAGATTTTCCTTTTAGAAGTATAGAAAAATATAATCACTAGTTTCTCTCATTTCTATAATGTGGGCTTAATATGAAGATAGCATATTGCACATAATAGATGATATCTCTTAAATGATCTTCTATAAATACTTGAAAATAAAAATTATTCATGAGCTCTCTCAATTAACCCTTTATGTAATGTAAAAATACTGACAATGGAACTTGAAGATAACTAAATTATTTTTCTTGCTTAAATTGTGTGTGTATATATATGTTTCATACAGGGAAATGAATTGTAATATTTATAAATAGTAGACTATTTTATGTAATAGATTCATACAATTATTTTAGTAATAACTCATCAAGAGAGGGAATAGTTTTCATAGCATATTTTAAATCAAAGAAAAGTATAACATTTTCATACATTATAAACATCATTTAGTTACTCAAATATCATTTAGTAACTCCAAAGGAAATACAATTTTAGAGCTGAAAATAATTTTGGAAATCACCTAAAACCAGGCTTGAATTTCAGTATGCAGTGAAATAGCATGTAAATTACTGTATGTTTGTTATGTAAAACAAAACAAAACAAAAATATATGTAAGCTGGTTTATGACCCTAGTTCATTCAAGAAAAGTAAACATTTAAAAACAACAGGTTTCTAGATAACAAGTTTGTATTTTGAATTCGAAATAGAAAATTTCCATAAAGAAAATGTCTATGTTTACATTCTATAAGCTTAGCATCTTACTTTTTAAAATACACTTCTGTGTTTACAATTTTAATGATAACTTTGTTGGTCAAAAACTTTAGCTTCTTTAGCACTTTGTTTCTTCCTTTTCTCATGTGGTCTTCATTTACCATGGTCTCCTATTCCTTGTTCTCCCTCTCTATTCTTGATCGAGCTGGGATCTCCCGCTCTCTTTCCCTCGACCCTTGCCCTTCATTGCTCCCACTCATGTCCAGGTTGTTCATGAAGATCTCAGCCATTTCTCTGTCATTGGGTGATCCTCTTGTCTTTCTTGGTGTCCTGTTTTCCAGGTAGCCTCACTGGTGATGTGAGTAGCAGTCTAGTCATCCTTGTTCCACATCTAGTATCCTCCTATGAGTGAGTATATACCATATTTGTCTTTTGGAGTCTGGGTTACCTCATTCAGGATGATTTTTTTCTAGATCCATCCATTTGCCTGCAAACCTCATGATGTCATTGTTTTTCTCTGCTGAGGCCCACAGAAATCCACAAAGATAACCCCACAAAAAGACTGCTGGCAATGGTCGAGAGACAGCCCGGACTGACCTACTCTGGTGATGGGATGGCCAAACACCCTAATTGCTGTGCCAGAAACCCCATCCAAGCACTGAGGAATCTGGATGCAGAGATCCACAGCTAGGCCCCGGGTGGAGCGCTGGGAGTCTAATTAATGAGAAAGAGGAGGGTTTACATGAGTAAGAATTGTTGAAACCAAGGTTAGATAAAGCACAGGGATAAATAGCCAAATGAATGGAAACACATGAACTATGAACCAAAGGCTGAGGGGCCCCCAACTGGATCAGGCCCTCTGAATAGGTGAGACATTTGATTGGCTTGACCTGTTTGGGAGGCATATAGACAGTGGTACCAGATCCTGGGCTCATTGCATGAGTTAGCTGTTTGAAACCTGGGACTTATGCAGGGATGCTTGGCTCAATCTGGGAGGAGGGGACTGGACCTGCCTGGACTGAGTCTACCAGGTAGATCTCAGTCCTCGGGGGAGGCTTTGCCCTGGAAGAGGTGAGAATGGGGGGTGCGCCGGGGGGGAAGGGGAGGGGGCAGGAAGGGGGAGAACAAGGGAATCTGTGGCTGTTATGTAGAACTGGATGGTATTGTAAAATAAAATTAAATTAAATTAAAAAAAAACTTTAGCTTCTTTTTCTCTTTGGTATAAATTAGATATTTGAATAACAATTTTATGGGAGTTACTAAAAAATAATTGATCACATTCAGATAAACAATATTTTTTGTTGTAACATTGTTTGTTACCTTCATATCTACAAAATGATAGTTTATTTTATTAATCTTTAAATTTTTATTATATCACATATATAAAATAAATTTATACTTTTATATAATAAAATCAATTCTTACTTTAAATAATAGTTAATACCAAGTAGATGTCCAAGTATAGTGTAGCTTTGTCATGTAATAAACCTATTTCTAGCTCTTTGTTGACTCTCCATGCTGATTTCTATAGTGGCTGTAACAGCTTGCATTTTGACCAGCAGTGAATATGTATTTTCCATCCCCAATTTCTACGCTGTTTGATTGATAATATCAGTATTTATGTTGAAGTCATTGACCCATTTGGAGTTGCATTTTGACCAGAATAAGAGAGAACAATCTAATTTAATTCTAAGATATAAGTGGAAACTATATCTAGTAATGACTAAAGAGTTTTTCCCTTCATAATGAGTCAAAAAGAAGACTCTACTTCAAAGGATGTGACTATTTACAAAAGTAATACATGAATGTATACTCACTTAATGCTTCTTCGCATGGCAATAATCTATGCTGTTTGTTACATGCATAAATGCTGATAAAGTGGACCGTTATAACTATTATAATACTCTGTTCTCTGCATCTACTGCTCTATGAATACATTTATTAATCACTCATGAAACTAACAGATCATATATTAAATCCAAAGTCATTAATCAACCAAACTAGGTAAATTTTCTTTCTTGAAACACATTGGATAAAATGTATCACTATGCACAGAATGTTTTTGCCTTGGAATAATTGCAGTAAACATTTAATTTATTTAGAATGATGGAATTTCTTACTTTAATGAACCATAGACATTTCACAAATTTGTTTATATTACTAAAAACTGCAATGTCACTAAGCAAGATTCATGACATACTATTCATGAACTTCTCATATATTTTTGTTCAGTATTAGTAGTAATAATGTCATTAGGTCTAGTGTCCAGATTCAATTCCTCACTAAAGGTGTATAAATGAATGCTTATTAAGCATAAATGGGCAGATAGACATGAATCACTCATTTCATGCTACAGAACAATAATATAGACTGGGATGAATGATAAGGATAAAGATTTAATGGGCTTAATATTCCAGAACATATAGACTGGTGATTTCAGAAATTCATAAAATGATATTTTGATGAAGTGTACATATATATATGTGTGTGTGTGTGTGTGTGTGTGTGTGTGTGTGTGTGTGTGTAAAATGTCTTTATTTTTATATAAACTTGAGCCATGCTATCCTTTTCCCCAAATCTAGTACAAAACTGAATTACTAGTACATGATAGCTGCTCTAGGAGCTTTGTGTATGAGTTGGTCAGTATGTAACATCTCATCATACAGGTACAGTTACAATACCCACAGTTTACATAGAAGATATAATATACCCTAACAATTGCCACAGACTTTAAATACAGCAGATTGGAGATTCTGACTTGAATAGTCTGTCCTGGTGGTAGGGCAAATAAACAATATTATCTTCTTTTGTAGTGTCTTTCTACTCATTTTCTGAGTCCTACTATAATAGAAGACTAGCACATTGTTTTGTAATCTCAATCTCTAAATCCAGATGGAAATAGGAGTACACAATTTTTGTTTTTGTTTGTATTCATTCTCTGATATTCCTTCATATCTATAGACCTATAATAACATTTCAGTCTGTCTGTAACTCTCTATCTGCATGAATATTTTCTACATCTTCTTCATTGCCATCACCACCACCACCACCACCACCACCACCACTATCATCTATCCATAGTTATTTCTTCAATTTTTTTGGCACATAATTGAGGCCAAATAAATCTGTTTAAACTATCACTCTTCATCTTTGGCTCTCATATTTGCTATTACATATTGAGATGTATTATTTTAGCTTTCAAAGATATAATGTTGATTACTTAAAAATCCTTATTTAAATGGAAATTAATAATTCCTCTCAAGAAAACTCACATATACCACTAAACAGAACAATAGAAACATTTACATTGACATTGAAGTTTCAGAGATTCCACCAAAGCATAATTTATTCATTCCCTAGCAGAATACTGTAAGCATAATAAAGTGTGTTTTGGTCAATGTAGTTTTTGGGTTTCAATTCAATATAATACAAATTGATATGCACATTGATTACTAATCATAAGTTAGAAATGTTCCAAATAAAATAATTAAAAATTGGAATGATTTTAGTAGAAATATTCCTTTGTGAATGCTTCTTATGTAATAATAGTAAAAACTTAGTGATGAATAGAAAGTAATGAAATTAATCTATGACAATTTGATTTATGTTTAAAGTCCTTTTACAAATTTACATAACTATTATTATATCCACTTAATCCACTTATAGCAGTTACTTTTACATTGTTCTACTATCAAATATAACTTTTGAGTTATGTTTGTATCTTCTACACTGCTAACAACCAAGCTGTGTGACTAGTAAAGCACATGGCCACTTTCATTTCTAGAAATATGAGTATTTAATTGTTGAAATATTTTTCTTCCTGAATAATAAAACTGCATTTTTCAAAATTATACTGTGTTCGTGTTCAAAAAGTCAAAGTAACAGATTTAAAATGTTTGAATGAATATGCCCAGAAATCAGTTTTATTTCAACCTATTTACATTTTCTCAATTTACAGTTAGAGTAGTAGCTGTCAATTTGTAGTGATTACAGAGTTCCTCTAGGATTTGCCATCTTTTTCCAGGCGTTAGTGCTACAGGGACAAAATAGAATGTATTTATATTTCTCAAAAGGGGATTTGTTGCTTTATTTAAATCAACAGTACTAGGGGGCACTCATTACCTGGAAACTAGTGGCCAAGCAGGCCCAGAGATGAGGTAGGGAATCTTTACTCCTTTCTGTCTTCTATTGCAAATTCCCCAATCTCAATCCCAGTCCTATTCCAGACTACTTGCAGAGACCTCTCTTCCCTCCCTGATTCTACTCCCTGGTGACTCCACAAAACCCCATTCCAGACCCTCATTATTGTGGGCCCTCTCCACACCCACTTCAAGTCAATCACCATTATTCTGAGTTAGCCCCCAACAACTAGAAATATATTCTACCCAGGATCCCTAGTGGCTACATCAGGCAAGGACTCAGAAGAATTCTCTACCAGGTAAACCAAGGCCACCACACTATCTTAAGACCCAGAGAAGGAAGTAGAAACCAAGCAACAGAACACTCACCCAACAAGGACAGGACCAAATATCAACACCTAGAATCACAATCACTCCAAACCTAGATGCCTGGATGCCAGCATAAAAGTACAATCATTAATATCCAAGAAACGATGGCAATCTTATAGATTCATTGAAATGGAATGACTCACTGCTGAATGAAAAATGAATGAAGACATAAATTAAGAAAGAAATTTAAAACTTTTTCAAATTGAATGAAAATGAAAACACAACATGCTCAAACTTATGGGACACATTGTAGACACTAAGTACCATCATAAAAAAGTTGGAGAGATCTCATATTAGTAACTTAAAGGCACACCTGAAAGCTTGAGAACAAAAGGAATAAATAGCTTCTTAGAAGAGGAGATGCCAATAATCAACCTCAGTGCTGAAGGAGATAAGATGGAAACAAACAAACAAAAAGTACACCACAAAGAAGGAAACAGAGTTGGTTCTTGTGATTCAGTAAGGTTAATAAACCCTAACCAGATTAACAAAATAGGAGAGAGAGAAGATCCAAGCCAACAATATTATTGGTGAAAAGAGGAATATAACAAAACAAACACTGATTAATGGAATCTAATCGATGATGCAGCCACAAGTCCATATACCTATGGATTCCTGCTTTTTGATAAAGAAGCCAGAAATACCCACAAGAAAAAAGACAGCATCTATAGCAAATGATACTAGTCAAACTGGATGGCAGAATGTAAACGAACACATGGAGATCCTTAGAGTCACACTGCACAAAATCCAACTCCAAATGAAACTATGACCTCAACATAAGGCCACATACTCTGAATCTAACAGAAAATATATTGGAGAATAGTCTTGAATTCATTGACACAGTAAAAGACTTTCTGGAAATAACAATATTAACAATGGGACTAAGACCAGGAATTAATAAAGTGAAACTCATGAAACTGATAAACTCCTATACAGCAAAGGACACTATCATTTGGAAAAAAAAAAAAAGTCAGACTCCAGAATGGGAAAAGTGTTTTTTTTTTTTTTAAAACAACTACACATGGCTTAGAGGGCTAATACCTAATATATATAAAGAACTGAAATAAACTATCAAGAAAACACATGACCCAACTAAAAATGAGAATAGATCTAAACCAACACAAATGCCTGAGAATAATTTAAATAAATGTCCAATATGTTTGGTCATCAGGAAAATGCAAATCAATACTACATTGATATTGACTCTCACACCAATAAAAATGTCAAAAAAAAACAATAAAACAAATGACAGCTCATGCTGATGAAGATATATGGTAGGGTGATCTATCATTGGTGTGATTGCAAACGTATAGAACAACTGTGGAAATCAGTGTGATGTTTCTTTAGAAAGCAGAGACTAAAGATACTTCTAGGTTTAGCTATACAGCTTTTACTGGATAGTTTTATGTCAACTTGTCACAAGCTAGAGTCATCAGAAAAGAGGGAACCTCAATTAGAAAATGCCTCCATAAGATCTGGCTGTAGGCAAGCCCATAAAGGATTTTTCTTATTAGTGATTGATGTTGGAGGGCACAGCCTATTGTGAGTGGTACCGCACCTGGGCTGGTAGTCCTGATACTATCAGAAAGCAAGCTGAGCAAGCTCATTATGAGGAACAAACCACCAAGGAACAATTTTCCATGTTGTCTGCATCAGACCCTGCCTCCGGCTTCCTGTCTTGTTTGAGTTCCTGCTCTGATTTCTTTCAGTGATAAAAACTGATGAGAAAGCTTCAACCTAACAAACTCGTTCAATCACTATTTAGGACACCACTCTTGGACATACATCCAAAGGACTCTACATGCTACTGTCCTGGAATATTAGTTCTATATAAAGGTGCTGTGGGATGGTCTGTATGTCAAATTGTTCTGATTGGTCAATAAATAAAACACTGATTGGCCAGTGGCCAGACAGGAAGTAGGTGGGACAAGGAGAGAGGAGAATTCTGGGAAGCGGAAGGCTGAGGCAGAGAGACATTGCCAGCTGCCTCCATGACCTGCAGCATGTGAAGATGCCAGTAAGCCACCAGCCACGTGGCAAGGTATAGATTTATAGAAATGGATTAATTTAAACTATAAGAACCGTTAGCAAGAAACCTGCCATGGCCATACAGTTTGTATGCAATATAAGTCTCTGTGTTTACTTGGTTGGGTCTGAGCGGCTGTGGGCTGGTGGGTGACAAAGATTTGTCCTGACTGTGGGCAAGGCAGGAAAACTCTAGCTACAAATGGCGTCCAACATGGGGCAAGAGTTTCCACCTAAAACCTGAGAAAAAAGATTCTAAAATGGAACTAAAAACAGCTTCCTAATTGTCTCTCTCAAATGAGCAGCAGCTGCCAGTTTGAGTTACTGGCAGGTTCCTGGCGTGTGTGCTTGACCTGCAGTATGGTGGGAATGAGGCTTCTGCAAGTGGCACATTAAACTGCATGGTGGATTTAGCCTTTGCTAGTACAAAAAAAAAAAAAAAAAAAAAAAAAAAGAAGTTTCTGGGCTACACACTGCTTGGATAAAAGCATAGACCCACGATGGCTCCCAGAGCTGGCAGAAAACATACCACCGCCATGTTGGGAAGCTGAAGTGTGTGGAGCCAGTAGCCACAGCGCCTTTTTAGTCTTAGAAGGCTGCAGTTTAAAGCAATAGGCTTAAGGTAATATAAAACATAAGCCACATAAAGATGGCTACCACACAGAGAATCTGGATTATGTTCTCTTTGATATTCGTAACTGAAGAAAAACATTTGATTGCAAAAGCTGTTGAGTTATGCCAAAATGTATATTTTAAAGGTACCTTGAATACAAAATTTGGATGTAAGGATATGTTGCTTTGGAAAGGAAGCTCTGCTTTTGTTTCTACAGAAAGCCAGAGGCTATGGATTTGTTCCAGATTAAGATACATCAGGTTTGACCAGCCAAGACCACCTGAAAGGTCTCTGATGACACCATGGCCTAGATGATCCAACATCCAGAATTGTTTCAAGGCAACTGGCTCAGATGATACAGCCTCACGGACTATTGCATGATCCTAAAATTTTCTTTGTGTCCCCATAAGATAGAGCACCCACCTCCAGCAGGAAGTAGTAAGAGAAGCTATGCCCAAATTCCCAAATATACCAAGCTGGCTTTGGAGATGTATAAAAGTTAAAACCTTTTTTTTTAAAAAACAGAAAAGGGGAAGTGCTGTGGGATGGTCTTTATGTCAAATTGCTCTGATTGGTCAATAAATAAAACACTGATTGGTCAGTGGCCAGACAAGAAGTAGGTGGGACAAGAAGAGAGGAGAATTCTGGGAAGCAGAAGGCTGAGGCAGAGAGAAACTGCCAGCCACCACCATGACCAGCAGCATGTGAAGATGCCAGTAAGCCACCAGCCACGTGGCAAGGTATTGATTTATGGAAATGGGTTAATTTAAGCTATAAGAACAGTTAGCAAGAAGCCTGCCATGGCCATACAGTTTGTATGCAATATAAGTCTCTGTGTTTACTTGGTTGGGTCTGAGCGGCTGTGGGACTGGCGGGTGACAAAGATTTGTCCTGACTGTGGGCAAGGCAGGAAAACTCTAGCTACATAAAGGCATGTTGCATTTGTTTATGCTGCATTTGTTTAATTATGTAAAGATACATTGCTGTTTCAGCATTCTTGCCTAAGCCACCTGATTTGGTCTGATAAACAGATGAATGGCCAGCTAGGCAGCAGAGGAATAAGAAGGACTGGTAGGCAGAAAGACTAAGTAGGAGGAGGAATCTAGGCTTGGGAGAGGAATAGAAAAATAATTAGAAAGAGAACTAGGGACAAAAGAACAAGTGAGTAAGAGAGGTAGATGCTCAGGGCCAGTCAGCCAGGCAGTCAGCAGACAGACAGACGGAGATTAAGACATACAGAATGAGAGAAAGGTTAAAAAAAAAAACAATGACAAAATATACATGAAGAGAAACAATTTAAAATAAGTTATAAGACCTAGTACAAAATGAGCCTAAACTTAGGCTGAGTAATCATTAGTAAAAAGTCTCTTTTTCATCATTTGGGAGATGTTTGGGCGCAAAAGAAAGCCTGCTACATCATACTACAGAGACACATGCTCAGTTATGTTCATTAAAGCTCTAGAAATTATAGCAAGAAATTAGAAATAGATTACATACCTGGAAATTGATAATGGATTTTAAAATACCATACATTAGAATATTACTCAGCTATTAAAATGAAGTCTTAAAAATTGCAGGTAAATGTATGGATCTAGAAAACACCATCTTGTGTGAAGTTACTCAGATCCAAAAAGTCAAATATGATATCTAATAATTTATATGTGGACATTAACTGTTATGATTGATAAACAAGATATAATCCATACATTGCATAAGTTAGCTATGGAGTATGGATCTGAGGGAAGGGCCATCTTATAAGGGAAAATATATTAAATAGTTATCAATGGGTGGTGGGGAGATTGGAACAAAATTATCAAGAGGCATGAGAGGGAAAGGGGGAAAGAAGACAGAAATATGGAAAACGACATCTAAAACTAAGGGTTATTTGAGGAGTATGGAAACCTAATAAAATAGAAGTTACCTAAAATATATACATATATAAAGGTTATCTAACTGACATAAAGTTTAATCTCTCCTACTAATGTTTTAACTATATTGTACTCCTGAAGCAGAAATAACATAACTCTGTCTACAAACAGATACAATCACGTCTTAAAAAATTCTGTTATGTGAAAAAAACTTTTGTTTAAAGAATTATTTTATTAATTTTTTTGTGTGTGTGCACCTACATCATATGCTATAACCCTAGGTTCACAGGTAATCCAGAAAAGATACTGGAACTTTTGAAGGTGAATTATAGACAGTTGTGCGCCACCACCTGACCTAGGTGCTAGGGACTGCACTAAGGCCCTCTACAAGAGCAGTGGGCCCTTTTAACAATCAAGCCACTTCTCCAGGTCCTGAAGGAAGCAGATAATTTCCACTATCCTAATAACCAAACTTAATAAATAGATAAATGTTCACTTTAACTTTAAAATGAACCACCATCCAAACAAATCTGAAATAACAAAATATGCACCATGAAGTGTTAAAATAACATTATGAAAATTTTAGGGCACTTCATTAAACCAAATTAATGAAAATTGAAAAAAAAATCTTATTAAGAATAGGAGTCCAGTCAAATAGAGAGAAGAGGTATTCTGTGAGCAAGGGGTATCAAGATCATGATGGGGAAACCTACAGAAACAACCGAAACAAACTAGTAGGAACTCATGAAATTTAAACCAATACCTGTGGAGCCTCCATGGGACTAGACTAGGACCTCTGTATAAGTGAGATAGTTGTATATCTTGATCTGCTTAAGGTGCCCCTGGCAGTAAGATCAGCATACATCCCTGGTGCATGAGCTGGCTTTTTGGAGCCCACTCCCTATAGTGAGACATCTCACACAGCCTTGAGGCAGGGAGGGGCACTTGAACCTGCCTCTACTGAATATAACAGGCTGTGCTGACTCCCCATGGAAGGTCTTACCTTCTTATAGGAGGAAATGGAGACTTGGTATAGGGAAGAACACTGAAGGGGCAGGAGGAGGGAAAAGGGGATCTGTGACTGGTGTGTAAAATGCATGAAATAGCCACAGATTCCCCTGTTCTCCCGCTCTCGCCCCCCTCCCCCTCCCCCCAGCCCACCCCCCATTCCCACCTCCTCCAGATCAAGGTCTTCCCCGAGGACCAGGGTCGACCTGGTAGACTCAGTCCAGGCAGGTCCATTCCCTCCCTCCCAGACCAAGCCAAGCATCCCTGCATAAGTCCCAGGATTCAAACAGCCAACTCATGCAACGAGCCCAGGACCCGGCACCAACGCACAGCTGCCTCCCAAACAGATCAAGCCAAAAGACTGCCTCACCCATTCAGGGGTCCTGATCCAGTTGGGGGCCCCTCAGCCTTTGGTTCATAGATCCTGTGCTTCCATTCATTTGGTTATTTGTCCCTGTGCTTTATCCAACCTTGGCTTCAACAATTCTCGCTCATATAAACCCTCCTCTTTCTCATTAATTAGACTCCCAGTGCTCCACCAGGGGCCCAGCCATGGATGTCTGCATTCAGATTCCTCAGTCCTTGGATGGGGTTTATGGCACAACTATCAGGGTATCTGGCCATCCCATCACCAGAGTAGGTCAGTTCCTGCCGTCTCTCGACCATTGCCAGCCGTCTTTTGCGGGGGTATCTTTGTGGATCTCCATGGGCCTCGCTAGCTCTCTGCTTCCTCCCCTTCTCATGTGGTCTTCATTTACCATGGTCTCCTATTCCTTGTTCTCCCTCTCTTTTCTTGATCCAGCTAGGATCTCCCACTCTCTTTCCCTCGACCATTGCTCTTCATTGTTCCCACTCAAGACCAGGCTGTTCATGTAGATCTCGTCCATTTCTCTGTGTCTTTTTTTGGGGTCCCGTTTTCCAGGTAGCCTCACTGGTGATGTGAGCAGCAGTCCAGTCATCCTTGTACCACATCTACCATTTTCCTATGAGTGAGTACATACTATATTTGTCTTTATGAGTCTGGGTTACCTCACTCAGGATGATTTTTTCTAGATCCATCCATTTGCCTGCAAACCGTATGATGTCATTGTTTTTCTCTGCTGAGTAGTATTCCATTGTGTATATGTGCCACAATTTATTTATCCATTCTTCAGTTGAAGGGCATCTGGGTTGTTTCCAGGTTTTGGCTATTACAAACAATGCTGATATGAACATAGCTGAGCAAGTGTTCTTGTGGTATGATTGAGCATTCCTTGGGTATATGCCCAGGAGTGGTATAGCTGGATCTTGGGGGAGATTGATTCCCAATTTTCTAAGAAAGCGCCATATTGATTTCCAAAGTGGTTGTACAAGCTTGCATTCCCACCAGCAGTGGAGGAGAGTTCCCCTAGTTCCACATCCTCTCCAGCATAAAGTGTCTTCAGTGTTTTTGATCTTAGCCACTCTGACAGGCATAAGGTGGTATCTCAGAGTTGTTTTGATTTGCATTTCCCTGATGATTAGGGATGTTGAGCAATTCCTTAAATGTCTTTCAGCCATTTGGGTTTCCTCTGTTGAGAATTCTGTTTAATTCTGTAGCCCATTTCTTAATTGGACTGTTGGTCGTTTTGATGTCTAATTTCTTGAGTTCCTTATGTATTCTGGATATCAGTCCTCTGTCACATGTGGGGTTGGTGAAGATCTTTTCCCATTCTGTAGGCTGTCGCTTTGCCTTGTTGACCGTATCCTTTGCTCTACAAAAGCTTCTCAGTTTCAAGAGGTCCCATTGCTTGTTTGTTTGTCTCAGTGTCTGTGCTACTGGTGTTATATTTAGGAAGTGATCTCCTATGCCAATGCATTCAAGATTATTTCCTACTTTCTCTTCTAGCAGGTTCAGAGTAGCTGGATTTATGTTGAGGTCTTTGATCCACTTGGACTTAAGTTTTGTGCACGGTGACAGATATGGATCTATTTGCAGCCTTCTACACGTTGATATCCAGTTATTCCAGCACCATTTGTTGAAGATGCTTTCTTTTTTCCATTGTACACTTTTGGCTTCTTTGTCAAAAATTATATGTCCATAGGTGTGTGGGTTAATGTCAGGGTCTTCAATTCGATTCCATTGGTCCACATGTAGGTTTTTATGCCAATACCAAGCTGTTTTTATTACTGTAGCTCTATAGTAGAGCTTGAAGTCAGGGATTGTGATGCCTCCAGAAGTTGTTTTATTGTACAGGTTTCTTTTAGTTATCCTGGGTTTTTTGTTTTTCCATATGAAGTTGAGTATTATTCTTTCCAGGTCTGTGAAGAATTGTGTTGGTATTTTGATGGGGATTATATTGAATCTGTAAATTGCTTTTGGTAAGATTGCCATTTTTACTATGTTAACCATGCCTATCCATGAGCATGGGAGATCTTTCCGTTTTCTGACATCTTCTTCAATTTCTTTTTTCAGGGACTTAAAATTCTTGTCGTATGGGTCCTTCACTTGCTTGGTTAGTGTTACCCCAAGGTATTTTATGTCATTTTTGGCTATTGTAAAGGGTGATGTATCTCTAATTGCCTTCTCAGCTTCTTTGTCCATTGTATATAGGAGGGCTACTGATTTTTTTGAGTTGATCTTGTATCCTGCTATGTTGCTGAAGGTGTTTATAAGCTTTATCAATTCCTGGGTGGAATCTTTGGGGTCACTCGAGTATACTATCATATCATCTTCAAATAGGGAAAGCTTGACTCCTTCCTTTCCAATTTGAATCCCCTTAATCTCCTTATGTTGTCTTATTGCTCTGGCTAGAACTTCAAGTACTATATTGAAAAAGTATGGGGAGAGTGGACAGCCTTGCCTCGTTCCTGATTTTAGTGGAATTGCTTTGAGTTTCTCTCCATTTAATTTGATGTTGGCTGTTGGTTTGCTATATATTGCCTTTATTATGTTTAGGTATGTTCCCTGTATTCCTGATCACTCCAAGACTTTTATCATGAAGGGGTGTTGGATTTTGTCAAATGCCTTTTCTGCATCTAGTGAGATGATCATGTGTTTTTTTTTTCTTTGAGTTTGTTTATATAGTGTATTACATTGATGGACTTTTGTATGTTGAACCACCCTTGCATCCCTGGGATGAAGCCTACTTGATCATGGTGGATAATTGTTCTGATGTGTTCTTGGAGTCTGTTTGCCAGTATTTTATTGAGTATTTTTGCATCAATGTTCATGAGGGAGATCGGTCTGTAGTTCACTTTCTTTGTTGCATCCTTGTTTGGTTTAGGAATCAGGGTAATTGTAGCCTCATAGAAGGAGTTTGGTAATGTTCCTTCTGTTTCTATTATGTGGAACAATTTAGAGAGAATTGGTATTAACTCTTCTTTGAAGATATGGTAGAATTCTGCGCTGAAACCATCTGGTCCTGGGCTTTTTTTGGTTGGGAGACTTTTAATGACTGTTTCTATTTCCTTTGGGGTTATTGGACTATTTAAATAGTTTATCTCATCTTGATTTAACTTAGGTATGTGGTACCTATCCAGAAAAATGTCCATTTCTTTTAGGTTTTCCAGTTTTGTGGAGTAGAGGTTTTTGAAATATGACCTTATAATTCTCTGGATTTCCTCAATGTCTGTTGTTATGTCCCCCTTTTCATTTCTGATTTTGTTGATTTGGATTCTCTCTCTCTGTCTTTTGGTTAGTTTGGATAAGGGCTTGTCTATCTTGTTGATTTTCTCAAAGAACCAACTCTTTGTTTCATTATTTTTTTGTATTATTCTCTTAGTTTCTAATTTATTAATTTCACCTCTCACTTTGATAATTTCCTGGCGTCTATTCTTCCTGGGAGACTTTGCTTCTTCTTGTTCTAGAGCTTTCAGATGTGCTGTTAAGTCACTAGTGTGGGATTTCTCCAACTTCTTTATGTGGGCATTTAGTGCTATGAATTTCCCTCTTAACACTGCTTTCATAGTGTCCCATAAGTTTGGGTATGTGGTGTCTTCATTTTCATTGATCTCTAGGAAGTCTTTAATTTCTTTCTTTATTTCTTCCTTAACCCATTGGTGATTCAGTTGAGCATTATTCAGTTTCCATGAGATTGTAGGTTTTCTGTAGTTTTTGTTGTTGTTGAAATCTAACTTTAAACCATGGTGGTCTGATAGAACACAGGAGGTTATTCTAATTGTTTTGTATCTGTTGAGATTTGCTTTGTGGCCAAGTATGTGGTCGATTTTAGAGAAAGTTCCATGGGGTGCTGAGAAGAAGGTATATTCTTTCTTGTTAGGATGGAATGTTCTGTAGATATCTATTAGGTCCAATTGGGTCATGACATCAGTTAAGTCCTTTATTTCTCTGTTAAGTTTCAATTTGGGAGATCTGTCCAGTGGTGGGGTGTTGAGATCTCCCACTATTAATGTGTGGGTTTTTATATGTGGTTTAAGCTTTAGTAATGTTTCTTTTACATATGTGGGTGCCCTTGTGTTTGGGGCATAAATGTTCAGAACTGAAACTTCATCTTGGTGGATCTTTCCTGTGATGAGTATGTAATGTTCTTCTTTATCTCTTTTGATTGATTTTAGTTTGAAGTCTATTTTGTTGGATATCAGGATGGCTACCCCTGCTTGTTTCTTAAGACCATTTGATTGGAAAGTCTTTTCCCAGCCTTTTATTCTTAGGTAGTGTCTGTCTTTGAATTTGAGATGTGTTTCTTGTATGCAGCAGAAAGATGGGTCCTGCTTTCGTATCCATTCTGTAAGTCTATGTCTTTTTATAGGTGAATTAAGTCCGTTGATATTAAGGGATATTAATGACCAGTGATTCTTCATCCCTGTTATTTTTGGTGGTAGTGTGTGTGTACTTCTCTTCTTTGGGGTTTACTGTTGTGGCTTTATCTATTGTCTGTGTTTTTGAGTGTGTATCTGACTTCCTTCGGTTGGAATTTTCTTTCTAGTGCTTTCTGTAGGGCTGGGTTTGTGGATAGGTATTGTTTAAATCTGGATTTGTCTTCAAATGTCTTGTTCTTTCCGTCTATGATGATTGAAAGTTTTGCTGGGTATATTAGTCTGGGCTGACATCCATGTTCTCTTAGTGTCTGCGTTACATCTGACCAGGTCCTTCTGGCTTTCAAAGTCTCCATTGAGAAATTGGGTGTTATTCTAATGGGTTTACCTTTATAGGTCACTTGGCCTTTTTCCTTGGTTGCTCTTAATATTCTTTCTTTATTCCGTACATTTAGTTGTTTAATTATTATGTGTTGAGGGGACTTTTTTGGGGGGTCTAGTCTGTTTGGTGTTCTATAGGCTTCTTGTATCTTCATAGGCATTTCCTTCTTTAAGTTGGGAAAGTTTTCTTCTATAATTTTGTTGAATATATTTTCTGTGCCTTTGAGTTGGTATTCTTCACCTTCTTCTATCCCTATAATTCGTAGGTTTGGTCTTTTCATGGTGTCCCAAATTTCTTGGACATTTTGGTTCATGACTTTGTTGGCTTTAGTGTTTCCTTCGACTGATGAAACTATTTCTTCTACTGTGTCTTCAATGCCAGAAATCCTCTCTTCCATCTCTTGCATTCTGTTGGTTATACTTGCATCTGAAGTTCCCGATCTTTTACTCAGGTTTTCTATTTCCAGCATTCCCTCTGTTTGTGTCTTCTTTATTTTTTCAATTTCCCTTTTCAGTTCTTGGACTGTTTCCTTTGTTTGTTTCATTACTTTTTCGTGATTTTCTTTCAGTGCTTTATTGTTTTCTTGCAGGACTTTATTGTTTTCTTCCAGGACTTTATTGTTTTCTTGGAGGGCTTTATTGTTTTCTTCTAATTTGTTTTGCCCTTTCCTCTAGTTGTTTACAGCGTTCTTCCAATTTTCTTGTCTTTTCCTCGACACAAGCCTCTACCTTCTTTATGAAGTTACTCATAAGGCTACTTTCTTCTGCTTCTTTCAATTTTTGGTGTTCAGGTCTAGATGCTGGAGGCGGGCTAGGTTCTGGTGATGCTGTATTGCTCTTCATTTTGTTGTATGTACTTCTGCCTTGACGTCTGCCCATCTCCTTGTGGTTCTTTCTTGGTCTTTTCAGTGTACTTGTTTCAGAAAGAGCTGGCCGATTCAGGAAGTCTCTCTCTCTTGTCCAAAAGGGAGTTCTCTTGTCCAACTCTGGTCCAGAAGGGAAGTCAGGGGCAGGATGGGAGCTGGAGGCCGGTCTCTAAGTCTCAGGAAGTGGCTGGGGTCTCGGGCAAATGGCGTGGGGGCAGGGCGTGGAGATTGCAGGGGCTGCCGGGAGGCTTGGAAAAGGGGATCCCTCCTGGTGGGGCTAGAAGGGGACCCGCCCAGTGGCCAGAACCTGTGGCCAAGTTGGGCAGGTCTTCCCTGAGTGGCTGGTGCCCAGGGATGGGGTCCGGGTTGGACCCGGATACTCACCTCTGGTCCAGAAGGGAAGTCCTACATATGATATCTTGACTTCAAAATTTATGTCTAACGATACATTGCTTTGGAAAAGAGTTTCTGCTTTTGTTTCCACAGAAGATGAGAACCTGTGGATTGCTTCTAAGCTAATATGGTTTGATCATCCAAGACCCCCTGAAAGGTCTCCAATGATACTATGCCCAAATGATCCAATATCCAAAATCAACTTCGAGGCACTTGGCTCAGAGAATACAGCCTTACAGACTACTCCAGTTAGGACTTGACCATAATCCTAAAATATTCTTTATGTCCCCATAAGACTACCAGTCCTCACAATCAGCAAGAAGTAGCCTAAAAAACTATACCCACATTCTCAAAAACTGCATTATGTATATTTGTGTTTGTTTAGAGATTGGTTACAAATTGTTATTGGTTATGGTCAGTATCTTTCTGAAAGGAAAAAGGGGGATAGGATGTAGATGTGATAGAATAAAAGGGTAGATTGTTAAATCTGCTTTTGAAGAGTGATAAGTTGTTTGGAATATTTTTCATTGCTACAGATTTTAGTTTATTATAAATTTGAAGTTAATTTTGTTATACTGTATGTGTTTCTGCTCTTGTTTAAGGTATTGTGTTTGTACAGTTCATTTAAAATTGTGATGTATAATTAGGAGATACAGATCAGTAATTGGTCATCTATGATAATCACATTTATAATCATATTAGTTGGGTTTTTGAGGTATACCTAGATATATCCCTATTGGGTAGGTTATCTTCAAACACTTCAAAGACCTACAGAATATGACATTTTAAATGTTTTAAAATTTTTGGACTTTTCTGGATAGTGAGACAAGTCTGCTCCTGGCAGCACCAATTACTTCAAGGAGAAGTATGGGCTTAAATAAACTCATTATGGAGTTTGCTTTCTTTATGACAAAAGTTGGCCACTGGACAAAGAAAGTGCCCTTGTGTCAACTGATTGACAGTATGTTGTGTAGGTTGGACATGCAGGACCCATAGGAAGATGACCACTGAACTTTGTAAGACAATATGGTTTTTTAGGTGCCTTTTTCACAGAGACTGCCAGACATTCTACAGGACACAGAGAGATGACTGAGAGACTCTAGGCCGATAGGCTGAGGATGGATGCACCAACATTGCAGAGGAACTTTGGATAACTGTCCAGACAGGCAGCTGTCTCTGTAATTTCCAGAATTTTGGAGGTTTCTTACGATGCATTTCCTGTTTGCTTATATTATATTGTATCCTTCTGGGGTCTTTGATATAGCTGAAGACTTGATAGTTATAATTATGGTTTCGCTTGGTCATGATAAAGATGGATTGGATATGAAGCTTTGAAATCACAAATATAGGATAGATAGACTATTTTCTTTAATTTTGCTAAATACAAATAGACTAGATGTTGTAACTGTAATTCTTGCTTGATGACTGTTCTATATAATTTTACTATTTTAAAGTTGAAGCCTTCTTTTTTGATTAGACAAAAAAGGGGAAGTGCTGTGGGATATCTTTCTGTGTACTGTGAATATGTGTTGCTCTGATTGGTTGATAAATAAAGCTGTTTGGCCTATGGCAATTAAGGTTATAGCTAGATGAGAAATTGAAGAAAGAGATGGGAAGAAGAAAGGTGGAGAAGAAGGAGATGCCAACTGCCACCAGGAGAAGTAAGATATAAAAGTACCAGTAAGCCATGGTTGTGTGGCAACTTATAGATTAGTAAAAATGGGTTAAGTTATAAGAGCTAGCTAGCAAAAAGTCTACCATAGGACATGCAATTGATAATTAATATTAATGCTCTGAATGATTATTTTATAAGCAGCTGTGGGACCTTGGGCCTGGGCGAGACTGGAGAAACCTTTCAGCTACAGATATGCCTATACCTAAGTATGTTTTGTGCTGGATATTCTGACATAGAAAGAATTATGAGAAATTAATATTTTCCCTATTTTACACACTTGCCTGGGGTTTCTTCTTCAAAAGAAGGTGCTATTTTTTAAATCTCCATTTGCTTTAGGGGAGAGAAGAAATGTTTAGGTTAGAGTTAATGAGAAGAATGTCACCACCTACAGTCACCTCAAGTCTTGGACAAGTTGTAGAAGAAGGAATGAAGGGCATTCGAGAATCTGAGTGGCAAAAGAATAACAGAGTCAGCCTTTCTCCATGGCAAAGTCTGCTTTTCTTGACTCATGCCTAGGACAAATTACATATTGAATATGCTTTAATAGGTAAAAATAAAACTATATTTGTGTCTGACCAATATAACCATTCTTTATACCCAAATGTCATATTTGTATTTAGTCATTTATAACCTTGTAAAATAAACCATGTATTTCTTCTTTTTTTTTTTTAAAGTAAAAGATTTATTCAGGCTCACAGATCCAGAGACATTAGTTCCTGAAAACACAGCTCTATTGTTATAGGTCTGTGGTGAGATAGAGCAGTAGTATATTAAACTTAACCAGCATGGTGAGGGAATTCAAATCTCCAATACATTTCCTGTCTGTGTAAATTTCTTCATTTGAGATACTTGATATTAGCAAGACCATTTAAGTTTAGCTTATTTCACTTTGCATAAGGTTTTCACATAGCATCCATATGAGCTTCATTTTTTCTAAGTAATGTCTCAATGTATATAAGTAGCATATATTACTGATCCAGTCATTTCAGGGTTAAAACTTAGCGTGCCTCCAGCATTTGGCTGTTATGAAGACCATGAGTCAGGTATGTACTTGAGCCTCATTGTTAATTATTTTTTTTTTTTAGTAAATTTATTTTACAACATCATTTAGTCCAACATAATAGCCACAGATTCCCCTGTTCTCCCAGTCTCGCTCCCCTCCCCCTCCCCCCAGCCCACCCCTCATTCCCACCTCCTCCAGATCAAGGTCTCCCCCGAGGACCGGGATCGACCTGGTAGACTCAGTCCAGCCAGGTCCAGTCCCCCCCTCCCAGTCCGAGCCAAGCGTCCCTGCATAGGTCCCAGGATTCAAACAGCCAACTCATGCAACGAGCCCAGGACCCGGCACCAACACACAGCTGCCTCCCAATCAGATCAAGCCAAATGACTGTCTCACCCGTTCAGGGGGCCTGATCCAGTTGGGGGCCCCTCAGCCTTTGGTTCATAGATCCTGTGCTTCCATTCATTTGGTTATTTGTCCCTGTGCTTTATCCAACCTTGGCTTCAACAATTCTCGCTCATATAAACCCTCTTCTTTCTCATTAATTAGACTCCCAGTGCTCCACCAGGGGCCCAGCCATGGATGTCTGCATTCAGATTCCTCAGACCTTCCTTGGATGGGGTTTATGGCACAACTAACAGGGTGTCTGGCCATCCCATCACCAGAGTAGGTCAGTTCCTGCCATCTCTCAACCATTGCCAGCAGTCTTTTGTGGGGGTATCTTTGTGGATCTCCATGGGCCTCCCTAGCTCTCTGCTTCCTCCCCTTCTCATGTGGTCTTCATTTACCATGGTCTCCTATTCCTTGTTCTCCCTCTCTTTTCTTGATCCAGCTGGGATCTCCCACTCTCTTTCCCTCGACCATCACCCTTCATTGTTCCCACTCATGACCAGGCTGTTCATGTAGATATCATTCCATTTCTCCGTGATTTTTTGGGGGGTCTCGTTTTCCAGGTAGCCTCACTGCTGATGTGAGTAGCAGTCCAGTCATCCTTGTTCCACATCTACCATCTTCCTATGAGTGAGTACATACCATATTTGTCTTTCTGAGTCTGGGTCACCTCACTCAGGATGATTTTTTCTAGATCCATCCATTTGTCTGCAAACCGTATGATGTCATTGTTTTTCTCTGCTGAGTAGTATTCCATTGTGTATATGTGCCACAATTTATTTATCCATTCTTCAGTTGAAGGGCATCTGGGTTGTTTCCAGGTTTTGGCTATTACAAACAATGCTGATATGAACATAGCTGAGCAAGTACTCTTGTGGTATGATTGAATATTTCTTGGGTATATGCCCAGGAGTGGTATAGCTGGATCTTGGGGGAGATTGATTCCCAATTTTCTAAGAAAGCACCATATTGATTTCCAAAGTGGTTGTACAAGCTTGCATTCCCACCAGCAGTGGAGGAGAGTTCCCCTAGTTCCACAACCTCTCCAGCATAAAGTGTCTTCAGTGTTTTTGATCTTAGCCACTCTGACAGGCATAAGGTGGTATCTCAGAGTTGTTTTGATTTGCATTTCCCTGATGATTAGGGATGTTGAGCAATTCCTTAAATGTCTTTCAGCCATTTGGGTTTCCTCTGTTGAGAATTCTCTGTTTAGTTCTAAAGCCCATTTCTCAATTGGACTGTTGGTTGTTTTGATATCTAATTTCTTGAGTTCCTTATATATTCTGGATATTTCTTCCAGGACTTTATTGTTTTCCTGGAGGGCTTTATTGTTTTCTTCTAATTTGTTTGCCCTTTCCTCTTGTTGTTTACAGCGTTCTTCCAATTTTCTTGTCTTTTCCTCAACACAAGCCTCTACCTTCTTCATGAAGTTACTCATAAGGCTACTTTCTTCTGCTTCTTCCAATTTTTGGTGTTCAGGTCTAGATGTTGGAGGTGGGCTAGGTTCTGGTGATGCTGTATTGCTCTTCATTTTGTTGTATGTACTTCTGCCTTGAAGTCTGCCCATCTCCTTGTGGTTCCTTCTTGGTCTTATCAGTGTACTTGTTTCAGAAAGAGCTGACAGATTCAGGAAGTCTCTCTCTCTTGTGCAAAAGGGAGTTCTCTTGTCCAACTCTCTGGTCCAGAAGGGAAGTCGAGGGCAGGCTCTGGTCCAAAATGGCAGTCAGGGACAGGCTGGGAGCTGGGGGCCGGTCTCTAAGTCTCAGGAAGTGGCTGATGGGCATGGGGGCAGGGCGCAGAGATTGCAGGGGCTGCCTGGGGGCTTGGAAAAGGGGATCCCTCCCAGTGGGGCTAGAAGGGGAGCTGTCTGGTGGCCAGAACCTGGTGCCAAGTTGGGCAGGTCTTCCCGGAGTGGCTGGTGCCCAGGGATGGGGTCCAGGTTGGACCCAGGTACTCACCTCTGGTCCAGAAGAGAAGTCGAGGGCAGGATGGGAGCTGTGGGCCGGTCTCTAATTCTCAGGAAGTAGCTGGGGTCTCGGGCAGATGGGCGTGGGGGCAGGGTGTGGAGATTGCAGGGGCTGTCTGGGGCTTGGAAAAGGGATCCCTCCCGGTGGGACTAGTGGGGAGCTGCCCGGTGGCCAGAACCTGGTGCCAAGTTGGGCAGGTCTTCCCGGAGTGGCTGGTGCCCAGGGATGGGGTCCGGGTTGGACCCAGGTACTCACCTCTGGTCCAGAAGGGAAGTCGGGGCCAGGCTGGGAGCTGGGGGCCGGTCTCTAAGTCTCAGGAAGTGGCTGGGGTCTCTGGACCAGAAGGGAAGTCGGGGGCCAAACCATGTATTTCTTCTTAAGAATAACCTTCACTGAGTTTTTATTCACATATCTGTGGTGGTATTGTGTTCCCCAAAATATTGTGTCCCTTAATAAACTTATCTGGGGTCAGAGAACAGAAAAGCCACTAGATACTTAGGATAGGCAGTGATAGCACACTCCTTTAATCCTAGCATTTCAGAGGTAGAAATCTCTCTGGATCTCTGTGAGTTCAAGGCCACATTGGAAACAGCCAGGCATGGTGACACACGCCTTTAATCCCAGAAAGCGAGCCTTTAATCCCAGGGAGTGATGGTAGAAGGCAGAAAGATATGTAAGGCATGAGGACCAGGACCTAGAAGCATTTTAGCTGGTTAAGCTTTCAGGCTTTGGAGCAAAGCAGTTCAGCTGAGATTCATTCTGGATGAGGACTCGGAGGCTTCCAGTCTGAGGAAACAAGACCAGCTGAGGAACTGGCAAGGTGAGATAGCTGTGGCTTGTTCTGTCTCTCTGATCTACCAGCATTGACCTCAATAACTGGCCTCGGGTTTGATTTTATTAATAAGAACTTTTAAGATTCCTGCTACACATATCCACTGAATTTCTCTGTTCCTTAGTAAGATAAAATTTTTGAGAGAATTGTATAATCACCTATCCCTCTCAAATATTTTTTTCCAGTTTCTTGAAAAATGAATCGGTTTCCAAAACACTCATGGAATCATCTCATAAAAGTGTCCGTTGAAATTCATATTACTAAAATATGGACTTCTTATGGCCTGGATGGCCTCTGGTCCAGCAAGGGGCTACAGCCCAATTTTGGCCCTGAAGTTTGGCTATGTATGTGCATGCCTTCTAATCTGGCCAGAAGCCTTCTAAGGTTCAGATGCTGGTCTTGCTTCTAGTGGGATCAGAGGCTTTTGCCTGGTTTTCCAGGAGTTGCACTGTTCTCTGGGATTCAGGTACTGGCCTGATGTCTGGTTTTCAGGAGCTTCCCTGCCCTCTGATGGGTTGGTAGGCTTCTTCTAGAGGTGTGGGCCAGCATCTGGTGATGAGGACAGGAGGGGCAGTTAGAATTATTCTGGGGTTTAGGATGCTGGCCTGCTTTCTTTTTGGTGGAAGGCTTCCATCATAGGATTTGGCAGTTTATTATTCTTAAATAGAACCTAAGATATTTCCATATATTGTAATATAAAGTGTACTTAATTATGGTAGTATAAAATAAAATGAAAGCTTAAAGAAGTTGTATTTGATTGTTTTTTTTTTTGTGGATTGTGCTTTATTCAAAGAAAAGAGAATAGTTGCATTGAATTTGCCTTTGTTTAGTTCCCTACCAATATTGAACTATAAAAAAAAAACCTGTTTTTATTTATGAACAAAATCAGTGTTGTAATGACAAGAAGTTCTTAATCTTTGTCTTTGTCCAAAACTCAGGAATTCTCTGAATATTAGTAAAGCTTACTTAGTCCATTTGGTTTTCCATACCGATTCATTTGATTTCCTTTTCCATTGAGGTCTATCTGACTGTTTTATCCAGATATTTGGAAAGAAGTTTATAAGAAACATCATTGTTTTTCCCAGGAATGATCCCTGAGCTGGCTTTTCATTTTCCTTTTGTACAGTTCAACTGGGTGAGGAGTTGGAGAAGTTGGGTTTCAATGCTGCACAGTTTATATGAACAAGATTCAACAGTTTCTAAATCTGAACCTCCATTTTCCATCCATAGCTCCAGCCGTGAAATGCACTCCTCACCTCACTCAGCTCACCCTTGTTCTATTTGTTAGAGTAATAAATATGACAACTATGAACTTAAGTTAATTGGCTGTTTTATTCTTTGCCATTTCCAGTACTATGCAACTGTGGGTTTTATTTTTAAGATGGAAATACACAGGAAATTCTTGCAGAAAATGGCGAGTGGGATTTTTGAAGTCAACCTGTGAGCACAGTGTGGACTTCACTGTGTGATTTTAAGAGCTTTGTGTCAGTTCGGTTTGTCTTGCTGTGCAATGTGTCCTTTCTGGAGGCATCAGACTGCTGTGTGTAATGATCTCTTCCACAAGCACCAGGAGCATACATTGAGCTGCCGTGCATTTAAGAGCAAGGGATCTTCCTCTAGGCAGAGAAAGGTAGGTGTCTGTGTGTGAGTGCAGGTTATTCTTCACTCATCAGCTGTCTTTTGCTTTTCAGGGTAAATGGGAATCATTGTAAAACCATGATTTAAAAAAAAAAGGCATATTCTGTTTCTAAATAAGGACATACAGTCTACAAAGGAAAAAAATTTAAAAAATAGTCATCTGTTTAAATGAGTATAAATCATTGTATTTTTTCAAAAATACAAATAAAATAATACCTAAGTCTTCTTGATAGCCTTTAAATTTAAATGTCTATGAATTTCAGAAATCTGATTTTTTATATCAGTGATTTAACTTCAATAATTTATTTATGTGATAACAAAGTCTAACAAATGAACATTTCTGCAAAGGTCAAAGTTGCAATAATATGAAATGCAATGGGTTTAATGAAAATGGACCCCACAAGCTCATATATTTGAATAGTTATTCTGCACTTAATGGGACTGCTTGGGAAGGTATAATAGGTATGGTCTTGTTGGAAAGGGTATATCATTGGGGTGGGGATTGGAGGTTCCAAAGCTCCATCTCATTTGCAATTAGCCCTCTCTGTCTGGTTCTATGCCACAAGGTGTGAGCTCTCAGTTAACTGTTCCAGTGGTGTGTCTGCCTATCTATGCTCCTCACCACAATGGTCATGGATTCTAAACCTCTGAAGCTAAGCCCCAAATAAACTCTTTCTTCCATTGTCTTGGTCATGGTGTCTTATCACAAAAATAAAAAAAGTAACTAAGACAGAACTTAATGCAGAAATTACATATTCTATGCAAACAATTCAAGAAAAACTTTTAGACATTTGATTCACTAATGTCTTACTCTGGATTATGTCGCCTACTTTCATTTTCCAAATACACAGGTATACACTTTTATTTTGTTGATCCTTATTTGTTACTCTACCCATTGTGCTTTATATGTTATAAGCAAACATATTGCTTCATCTTGTGAACCACATTTAGACCCTAACAATGTCACATAGAACATAATGAAACTTCATGTTTGGATCTAGTTTCAATAGTTAGGTAATGCCTATTGATGTTGGTGACAAGAGTAAGATAAGAATGTGTAGACATCCCTATAGTTATCAATGGATTTTAAAAGTAATGAATTCTTTGACTTGTTTGTACATGAAGCAAAGTATGTAACTCCTGTTGTCATTCACACATTTTGTAAAATTTATTTTGTTTACATATATATATGTGTGTGTGTGTGTGTGTGTGTGTGTGTGTGTGTGTTTGTGTGTATGTGTATGAGGAAATATGTTGGAATTCCTATGGATGCCCAAAGAGGGTGTCAAATTCCCTGGAGTTGGAGTGGTAGGTGGCTGTGAGCCAACAGCTACAGATTCTGGGAATTGAACTCAGGTCCTGTGAAAAACACAGTAAAAGCTCTTAACTACTGAGCCTTTTCTTTGGACCCCGCCACTTGCTTTCATATAATAGCAATCTGAGAAAATTCACTTTGTTTTCCTATTCCTGTGATCCGAATTGAATTTCCAGCTGTTATGAGTGTTATGGAAAAAAGCTCAACAGGGCATCCTACTTTCTTAGTGTATGCTACTTTCTTTTACCAGAGACAAATGATCCAGTAGAGGAAGAGATCTTCTGAGATTATTTTGGGGAGTACTGGCACCTCTGTTCTTGTTGAACTTTATGCTGAGCACATAAAACCTCGGCCTTCTGCCAACTCATTAACATGATAGTCCTTAAAATCTAATGAACTTGAAGGAAGATACACTGACAGTGACTTTATTTGAAACCTTGAAAGTAGACATGTTTTAAAATACAGTATATTCTGATTATTTCCTTGACCATGTGTTTCACGTTTGTCTCTTATGTGTATATAAACATTTCTACATATCTAAGGAAGTATATTTAACTGGTAGGGAGAGGGATCCATTTACACATATGGAAACTAGAAATAATATTTCCTGATTTGATTTAGAAGTTGTTCCCTTTGAGGTTAATTTACTTGCTACTGAAAATGGAATATGTATGTTAAATAACCTAAAGGACACAAATGCATATATATTTATGATATTTTCTATGGAAATAATATTTTTGTTCATAGATCAGACAAATAAAAGGATATCCAAATTACAGTGAGATACGAAATATAAACATGTCTTCCTTAAAACTTACCTGATGTCAAAATGGATCCATTCTCATTAGTGTTGGGCCCATAATTTAGATATTGAGTGCTAACTCTTTTGTTACCAGGAAATAATTTAGAATTTCACTTGATATGGGTCGGTTTTCATGTGTATCATGAGAATACATTTGATGACAAATAACAGGGAAATTAATTAGAGTCATGATAATAAGTTAAGGTGACTCACAAATTGTCGAAGTTTTTGTTTTTTATTTTTGGAGTAAAAATGAAGATATATATTGGTGGTTTGGTTATAAAAGTTAAACTGTACTTTCATCTCCATTATTTTTGTTTTCTATGATGCCATAGCAGTAGGAATACCTATTAGCTATGTTGTCTGAATATCAAGGGATGATAAAAGAATAAATTACGTTTGTAGGAAGAAACCGTCATACATCCTGTGCTGTATTGCAGTGCTTACTTAGGCATCTGCCTCAAGTTTTAAACCTCTAAAACACAATAGGCAATCCTGTTCTGTTTCTCACTGGAGGTACTAACAATGTTTTCTTGGCTCAGTGCTTATTTAAGAATGGGTGCTTTTGCCGGGCGGTGGTAGTGCATGCCTTTAATCCCAGCACTCAGGAGGCAGAGGCAGGCGGATCTCTGTGAGTTCGAGGCCAGCCTGGGCTACCAAGTGAGTTCCAAAAAAAGGCGCAAAGCTACACAGAGAAACCCTGTCTCGAAAAAAAAAAAAAGAAAAGAAAAGAAAAAAAAAAGAATGGGTGCTTTCATCTGTGTTTTTGATCTTAGCCATTTTGACTGGTGTGTAATGGAATCTGAGTCCTTTGGATTTGCATTTCCCTGATGGTGAAGGATGTTGAATTTTTTTTAATTTTTTAATTATTTTTTTTTTTACTTTTCACATACCAACCTATTTTCCCTCCCTCCCCTTCTCCTGCTCCCCCCTCCTCCCCTCCTCCCATCCCCATCCTCTCCCCATAGGGAGTAAGGCCGCCCTTAGGTAGTCAACACAGGCCAGCATACTAAGTTGGGGCAGGACCATGCCCCTCTCCACTCCATCATGGCTGAGTAAGGCATCTAACCATAGGGAATGGGCTCTAAAAAACAGTTCCTATACTCTAAATAAATCCTGGTCCCGTTATCAGGGGATCCACAAACACATAAAGCCATACAACTGTCACCCATATTCAGAGGGCCTAGTATGATCCCATGTAGCTTCCCAGCTATCAGTCCAGAGTCTGTAATCTCTCTCTAGCTTGGGTCAGCTGTCTATAGTTTTTCCATCATGATCTTAACCCCTTTGCTCCTATAGTCCTTCCTTCATCTCTTTCACTGAACTCCAGGAGCTTGGCCAAGTGCTTGGCTGTGGGTTTCTGTATCTGCTTTCATCAGTTTCTAGATGTAGGTCCTACAATGACAATTAGGGTAGTCACCAATATGACTACAGGAGAAAGCTAGTTCAGGCAGATTCTCCACCATTGCTAGGAGTCTTAGCTGTGGACATCTTTGTGGGTTCCTAGCACCAGGTTTCTCCCTAACCCCATAATGGTTCACTCTGTCAAGATACATCTTTCATTGCTCTCCCTCTCCATCCCTCCCCCAACTCAGCCATCTTGAACCCACATGTTCCCACCACCCATCCCCTACCCTCTACTCTTTCCTCCCAGTTTACCCAGGAGATCCTAACCCTTTCACCTTCCTAGGACAATCCATGTGTGTCCCTCTTAGGGTCTTCCTCTTTACTTAGCTTATCTGGGGTGTGTAATGCAGTCTGCTTATCTTTTGTTTTGTGTCCAGTATTCATTTATGAATGAGTACATATCATGTTTGTCTTTCTGGGTCTTGGTTATCTCATTCAGGATGATTCTTTCTAGTTCTATTCATTTGCCTATAAATTTCATGACGATATCATTTTTTACCTCTGCATAATAATCCACTGTTGAAATGTACCACATTTTTATCCATTGTTTGGTTGAGGGGCATCTAGGTTATTTGCTGGTATAACTGGATGTCTACATGCAAAAGAATGCAAATAGATCCATGTCTATTACCATGCACAAAACTCAAGTCTAAACAAATCAAAAATCTCAACATAAATCCAGTTACACTGAACCTCATAGAAGAGAAAGTAGGAAGTAGCCTTGAATGCATTGTCACAGGGAACCACTTCCTAAATATAATACCAGTAGCACAGACACTGAGAACAACAATTAATAAATGGGACCTCCTGAAACTGAGATGCTTCTGTAAGGTGAAGGACACTATCAATAGGACAAAACAGCATCCTACAGAATGGGAGAAAAGATCTTTACCAAGCCCTCATCTGACATAGGGGTGCTATCCAAAATATATAAAGAACTCAAGAAACTAGACATCAAAATACCAAATAATCCAATTAAAAAATGGGGTGAAGATCCAATCAGAGAATTCTCAGCAGAAAAATCTCAAATGACCAAAAGACATTTAAAAGAAGTGTTCAACATCCTTAGCCATCAGAGAAATGCAAGTAAAAATGGTTCTGAGATACCATCTTATACCTGTCAGAATGGCGAAGATCAAAAACACTGATGACAGCATATGTTGGAGAGGATGTGGAGAAAGGGAAACACTCTTCCACTGCTGGTGGGAATTCAATCTTGTACAACCACTCAGGAAACTGTATGGAGGTATCTCAGAAAACTGGGAATCAACCTATTTCAAGACCCAGCAATCTCAACCAATGTACGAACCCCACAATAAAAGGTGGAGGGACACATGGATGACCTAGTGAAGGAGAAGTGGATGAGATCTACATGAGTGCACTGGGTGTGTGGGTGGTGGTGGCAGAGGACAAGGAGTGGGGAATGAGAATATAGGGAAATGGGAGGGGCCAGCTGGAACAGGGACATAGTGGGAGGGTAGGGAGGGATATGCCATGATAAATGAGGACATCATGGGGAAAGGAAGAGGCAGGGTGCTGGGGAAGCTCTCAGGAACCCACAAGGATGACCCCACCTTGGTCTGCTGGCAGTTGTTCAGAGGGTACCTAGACTGGTCTACTCTGGTGACCGGTCTAGCGAATACCCTATCATCATAGAGCCTTTGTCCAGAAATTGATGGAGGCAGATGCAGAGATCCATGGCCAGGCGCGAGGCTGAGCTCCCAGAATCCAATCTGTGAGAGGAGGGATTCTTCAGGTTGGGAACGTGGAGATCATGATGGGAGGACATGCAGAGATGATCGGCCACCCCATTGGAGGCCCATAAACTATAAACTAGTGGCTGTGAAGTCCCCACGGGACTGGACTAGGCCCTCTGGATATGGAAGACGGTTGTTTAGCTCCAACTGCTTGGGGAACACCCAGGCAGGTGGATCAGGATCTGCCCCTGGTACATGGGGAGGCTTTTGGGAATCTGGTACCTGTGGTGTGGTGCCATGCTCAGCCTTAGTACAGTTGGAAGGGGCGTGGACCTGTCTAGGCTCAGTGTGCCGGGCTCTGCTGACTCCCCATGGGAGACCTTGATTTGGGAGATGTCGGGATGTGGGGTAGCTTTGAAGGGAGGGCTGGGAGATGGGAGGAGGAAGGAGGTGAGATCTGTGGGTGGTATGTAGAGTGAGTAGAAAATTTCTTAATGAGGAAAAATATTCTTTTAAATCAAAAAAAAAAAAAAAAAAAAAAAACAGACCCAGCAATACCACTCTTGGGTATATACCCAAAAGATGACCAACCACACCACAAGGACATGTTTACAGCAGCATTATTTGTAATAGCCAGAACTGGATGTTGAACATTTCTTTAAGTGTTTCTGCCCTTTGAGATTCTTTTGTTGAGAATTCTCCGTTTACATCTCTACCCATTTTTTAATTGGATTATTTGATTTTTTTTGATGTCTAGTTTGTTGAGTTCTTTATATATTTTGGAGATCAGCCCTCTGTCAGATATGGGGTTGATGAATATCTTGTTCCATTCTCTAGGCTGCCATTTTGTCCTATTAACAGTGTCCTTTGCCTGACAGAAGCTTTTTAGTTTCATGAAATCCCATTTATTAACTGTCAGTCTTAGTGTTTGTGCTACTGATGTTCTATTCAGAAAGTTGTCTCCTGTGTCAATGCATTCTGTGGAGCTAGAAGAACAAACTTACATTGTGAATGGGAGTGCACACTTGTACACCCACTTTGGAAATCAATGGTGTGGTTTCCTAGAAAATTGGGAATCAGTCTCCCTCAAGACCCAGCTATACATACTATTATTGTGCATATGCCCAAAGGATTCTCAATCATACCACAAGAAAACTTGTCTAATTATGTTCATAGCAGCTTTATTAATAATAGCCAGAACCTGGAAATAACCTAGATGCCCCTCAACCAAAGAACAGATAAAGAAAATGTGGTACATTTACACAATGTAGTATTACTCCGTTGTTAAAAACAAGGACTTTGGAAAATTTGAAGGTAAATGGATGGAACTAAAACAAATCATCATGAGTGAGGTAACCCAGACTCAGAAAGACAAACATGGTGTGTGCTCCCTCATAAGTGGGTATTAGGTGTAAGTAAAGGATAACCATGCCATAATCCACAGACCCAGGGAGGTTAGATAAACAACGAAGTCCCTAGGTTGTATGTAGCTAGAACCTTTTCTCTGTCCTACTTGGTCCTGTAGTCCCACAGCCACTTTTAAAATAATCACTCAGAGGCTTAATATTAGTTACAAACTGTTTGTCCTATGGCTCAGACTTATTACTAGCTAGCTCTTACATCTTAAATTAACCCATTTCTATTAATCTATGTATCATCACATGGCCGTTAGCTTACTGGTATTTTCATACCTTGCTTTTTTGGGGTCTTGCTGGCATCTCCCTGTTGTACTTAGTTTGTTATTCCAGCTAGCTATATTCTGCCCTATCACAGACCAAAGCAGCTTTATTCATCAACCAATGAAAGCAACACATATTCGAAGTGAACAGAAGGGCATCCCACATCATGGGGAATGCATGGATCTCTCTGCAAAGCAGAAGTAGAAGAGATCTCCTGAGTGGACTGGAGGTGGATGGAGATCAGAACTTGAGGGATCCAGTTGTGGGGTAGATGGAGCGGGAGAGCACTGAAAGAGATGACTGGAAGAAGGAAAGCATTTTACGGTCAGGTAGAAACATGATGCAAGGGAAACTCCTATTAATCTACAAGGGTGACCTCAGATAAGACTCATAAGAATAGTGGATATGGAGACTGAACTGGCCATCTCTGATAATTAGATTGATGGCTACCCCAATTGTCACCCGAGAGCCTTTATCCAGTAACTGGTGTAAATAGATACAGAGATCCAGAGCCAAACATAAAACCAATCTCTGGAAATCCTGCTGAAAAGAGGGAGGAAGGATTGTAGGAGACAGAGGGGTCAAGGACATCACAAGAAAACCCACAGAAACAACTCACCTGACTCATAGAAACTCACAAAATCTGAACCAACAACCAGGAAGCCTGCCTGAGACCAATCAAGGCCCTCTACATATGTGTGACAGTTGTATAACTAGGTTGACGTGTGGGACTCCAATAATGGGAGCAGGGGATGTCTCTAATGCTTCCGATGGCTCTTGGAAATTGATTCCTCATACTGAATTGCCTTGCCCAGCCTTAGTATGAGGCAAGGTGCTTAGTTTTACAGCAACTTGATATGCCATGCTTTGTTGAAACTCATGGGAGGCCTGCCCCTTTCTGAACAGAATCAGAGGAGTAGTAGATTGAGGGAGATGCAGGGCATAGGGAAGGGTGGGGGTGGGAATGAGAGGAGAAGAAACAGAGAAAACTGTGGTCATAATATAAAATAAAAAAAGTAAATAAAAAGAATGAGTACTCTCAGAGTAAAGTGTAACTTATTAAATAAATATTATTTAAATAAATATTCCAGGTTCTTTTTTTCAGGTATAATTTCTTAAAATTAAATAAGTATTCTTTAAGAAATGTTTTTATTTACAATATATAATTGGGAGGCTGAAGAGATGGCACAGCAATTGAGGTGTTTTACTGCCCCTACAGAGTACTAAGGTTCAGTTCCCAGTATCAGCATGGTGGCACACAGTCGTTTTAACTCCAGTTCTAGGGGATCTTCCACCTACTTTTGGCTTTCATGGTTATTTTGTGCATGTGATGCACTTGCCTATGTGCAGGGGAAATATTTATTCATATAAATTAAAAGTAAATAAAACATTTTAAGATAAAAGTTTCTAATTGAACGAAAGTCACAGAATTTTATGTGATAGTCAACTGAAAATTTAGATTGCTGTTGCTATGTTTACTTTTATTTTTGAAAACTTTTTATTGAAAAATATATTCTGGAAGAAAAAAACATTCCTTTAAAATACTGTTACAACTTCAAGATAGATTTGGGAGAAAAACTGTCTTTTCCTACTTTTCTAATTGACTGATCTTGAGCAATTAACTTAACCTTTCTAAACCTTTTCTCACCTTATAAATATTAATGATAAAACCAATTTAATGAACCCATAGAGGAGATCAAAGAAATAACAAAGCAGTTCTCTCATTATCATACCTAGCACAGTGATCATTCAATCCTTGAATATAGAATGGAAGCCAATATTTCACAGAATTTGCATGTAAATAGATAAGCTGTTGGTTAACATTTCTAAGTGAAAGGCTGCATTACCTAAAATTTGATATTTGTCTGTCCTGTGCCCTTATATCATGGCATTAATCTTTACCGGTTCCTTTTTTTTTTTCTTCTTAAAAGTATATAGTTTTCTGTCCTGCTGTTTCCAATAGAATTTGTTGTAGTAGTCATCTATCCAGATCTAGCAAGTGCTAACATCTGCCTATGTGCAAGCCTCTTGCTAAAACACTGTACTAGTTATTTCTAGTTATATATACTAGTTATATATTCCTGACAAAAACAACAAGAGGAAGAGTTTATAAGGCTCACTCTTTGAGCCAAATGGAAGGGAAGACATGGTGGAGCTGATGGTATTGCATCAGCAGTCAGTATGTGAGGAGAGATGAATGTTGGCCTTTTCCTTTCTATTAAGCCTGGGAATACAACCACAGCCATAGTTTTGCTCACATTCATGGTTTCACTTCCTTACTTAGATTTTTTTTTGAAACACCTTCATATATATACCCAGAGGCATGTTTCTATGATGATTCTAAATGTCAGATTGTCAGTGAAGATTATTATAAGTAACTTCAACAACACAAATGCTACATACAGTTGATTATTATTATTATTATTATTATTATTATTATTATTATTATTTGACATTTCTCAGGAAATAATGATACCATAGCAGTCTGGGCATGATCAATACAGACTTGATTTATTTTTCCTACAAATGTTGTGAGGTTTTTTTTGTTTTGTTGTTGTTTTTTTTTTTTTGTCTGCTAATGTGGAAGTTATATCATCCTGGTTTTACTCTAGCTTTTTAAAATTTGTATTCAAAACTTAAAACTATGTGCCCTTGTGATGGTTGTACAGGTAAAAGGTCTTGCCCTCAACCATCACAACCTGACTTTGATATTCTTAGAAACCATATGAGAGAAAGAGAGAATTGACTTTCATCAATTGCCCTCTGGCTTCCATACATGCTATATAGCATATACATACCCACGTCCCTTCTGCCTACATAACAAATAAATTATTTAAAACATAAAAGTTAGAATTAATTTTTCTTGCAACATTTTATTATATACAGAATTGCTTCAACCAAATAGAGACAAAATATTAATATATATTTTCAATATCATCTTTATTTTAATTATTTCTTAATTAAACATGATTAAGATTAACTCTTACTCATGATGTGTGTTCACACCTGAGTGCATATGGAAAAGTTAGGGGACAATGTTAGGTTATAGTTTCCAGTTTTCATTTTATTTTTAGTCAGGGACTGTGATGGCAGTTCTTGGCTGTCAACTTGACTTTGGCTGAATTAAACTATAATCCAGAAATGGAGGACACACCTGTGAGAGATTTTCTGCTTGGCTTGTAGTGGGTGAATCCACTTCCAGCCCAAACATTTGAGGTAGGAGGACACACCTGTGATCCAGGTCTTGAGGTGTGAAGATATACAAGCTTTTAATCTGGATCTTGAGGTAGGATAACACAAACTTTTGATCTAGGTCTTGAGGTGGGATGACACTACTTCAATCTATGCCACACTTTCTTCTGGAAGCATGAAGGTTTTGCTCTTTCTGCTTGCACTCGCCTTCCTAATACATCCATTCCTTCAATGGCATTGGAGCCTACTTCTTATGGATTCCAGTACATACAGAAGACCCGATGAGACACCAGCAACTACTAGATTCTTGCACTTTCTGTTCACAGCTAGCCATTGTTTGGTTAGCTGCACTGCAGTCTGAAAGTCATTCCAAAAAATTCCCGAGAGAGAGAGAGAGAGAGAGAGAGAGAGAGAGAGAGAGAGAGAGAGAGAGAGAGAGAGAGAGAGAATACTCATTCCATAAGTTCTGTTACTCTACAGAACCCTAACTAATACATGGACTTTGCCGTCCTTGTACCCCAGGTTAGCCAGCTGCCAATCTTCATCCCACCTCACTGTAGGACTCCTCTACCTCATCACAAACATTAAGAATATATTATGAACTAGAAACACTGCAGCTGTGAGCCCAAACAAATATTTTATTATTAATCAGTTGTCTCAGGCACTAAAAATAGGCATAGGAAGTTAACATCATTCGTAATTTGGATATATTCAAAGTTTTCATATTAGTATGGTTTGAATTGCAGAGTAAACCTCTCATTTCATGTACAAAATAATCCAGAAGAGAGGGGGCAAGAGTTCTTTTATCCAATCTAAGGAAATATCCCAAAGGATTTAAGCATCTCTTCTGAGGCTTCACCAATTAAATACTCCACCCATTCCTAGCATGTCACACTGTAGAGCAAAGTTTTAAACCAGAATCTTTAGGGGAATAGTTCAGATACAAATAAAAACAGGTAGTTGGTCAGAGGTCACAATTGTGTTATACACTTGACATGCAAATATGAGGACCTCTAATGCACAGATTAATATAGTTTATGTATATATTTTTCATTATGCAGTTATTTTACATGCTGCAGATGATAGGAAATGACTTTTGGTGAAATTCAATTCCTCTACTAAACAGTTTAGTGAATTAGAATTGAACTGAATATGATGTAGGATTACATTTATCAAGATTTCTAATGCCCTGTTTAATTTCCTCCAAAAAATAGTCTTACACAGATTCACCACACCAAAATAATTGCTTTTGGTAAGTGTAAATCTATTCATCCATTGGTAAAAGCAGAGATACTGGGTACTATACAACTGACTTCTAGTTAACAACCATTTGTTATCATGGTTTAAGTTAATTCTTTGAACCTAAATGTGCTATAGATAGATACAATGCACTCTTGCACTCTATATTCATGTTTTTATTAATAAAAATTTTATTCTCTCCAACTTAAATTGAAATGTATAAGAAGCCAGAATTCTAAGCAATCATCTATTGTTATCATCATATCTACTTTTTCATATTTAGGAAATTAGATAAGAACAAAATGTCCCATTTGAGCACTTTTAATTAAATCCAAGATATTATGAGTTTTTATACTACTCTAGCACCTAGAATAAAATACTTCAAAAATTATTTTAATAAAATATTACTTTCATATTCTAAAGAAATTATATGTCTTTCCTGTGTTTTGAATCTAGTCTCCAATTAGAGGATTCCAATAATAAGATGTATAATCAAGTAGCCAATACTGTTGGGAAGAACACAATGCCAATGGAGAGAACATAAGAATGACTAGCATCTTATTCTAAAGATGTTGCTGACAGAATTTTAAATGGTTATATTTTCTTAGGAATAGTTCCTTAATGAGCATTGTCTGTAGATTTAGATGACAATGACGTCCCCATTTTAGAAAAAAAAAAAAAAAAAAAAACTTCCACATATTGATTCAGATGAACTAAACGTAAACTTTTCTTTTTTATTTCCCTTTTTTCATTTATTTTGAGCATAGAAATAATTCCAGTGCTGTATTGTACCAGGGTTATGTATTTACTGTTTAGTTTATTCATTTGTATATGGATGTTTTGCCCTTATATCTACTTAACACAAATGTCTGTCTTATCTTCCCCCATGATATTTCCACATTTAGATGACACCTTGAATATTCTGCCTTGTTTTTTTCTTGTGGAGATGTGCACATCTTTTATAGTAAAATGAAAATACCATGTACATACACACACAAAAAAAATCCATTTATCTGACCATGTACATGCACATAAAAAACATTTATCTGGTTCATTCTGCTATTTTGCTTGAAAGGGCTGAAAAGATTCCCCTAAAACAGAACGTTTAGAAAAATAGAGCTTGCTCTCAACATTTGCTCTAAGAATGGTGAGGCTCTGCCAAACTTCTGTAAAGTCAAACTTATAATTATCACTCTCAAACGGTGAATTCATTGCACTTAAAGTCGGTAAGCCATTTCGAACTTAAATACATCATTATAGTACCCTGACATTGAGTATCATAGTTGACTACTTAAAAACACCCGGCACAGTTTAAAGCAGGAAGTGTCACCTCAGCACTTTACATTGATTGAACAAAATTTCCCTAACTGGAAGTTGAAGCATTTCATCAGGCACAGATTGTCCCTACCCTGCAGGTTCAATAGACTCACCTGGGTCGCTAATGATAACAGAATGGCATTCCACCAGAGTCTTTGTGATGAGGATAATAAATAGAGAGTGCTCGTCAGCTTGAAAGCCTCTTCCTGAGAATAAGAAGGGTTTTATTAAGGAGGAAAATTGGTCGTGAACAATCACAATGATAAAGTACAGAAGGATCATAGACGCAGCTGAGCAAAACATGCTAGAAATAATGCGATTAAGTGAAAGAGAGGAAATATTCCATGGTTTCAGTACAGAACTGAGTTTATAACAGATTTATATCTACACAATGATTTCATCCCAAGAGACTGAAATGTGTTTCAGTTTAGAAGAAGATTGCGACCTAAGTATCTTTAAATAAATATATTTCATTGTATAGTGAACATTATTTCCAGGTGTCTGATGAAGTGGCTCTTGCAATATGTATATAGGATATTGAAGGTCAATTAAACCACTGAAATGAAACAAAACATAAAAAAGGATTATTATCATTTATTTACTGCATTCCAAGTGTCTTATAAATACCCAAGAGCATATTTTAACAGTCAAACCAACAGACTTTCTAATTGAAATGATTATTGAGGTATACATTTTAAATGATCTGTTTAAAGATGACAGCATGTGATCTTTGGACTTCATTTAGGCAATACTTACAGCCCCTTTCCACTCTGTGTCACTAACATTCCCATAAGCCTTCTAGCCTCCTTGAATCACATTCTCAGGTTCAACTACTTCCATTCAATCCATTCTCTGGTAAGTAGCTAGGACATTTTTTAAAATATTATGTTCTGGGAAGTGGACATTTCTTACTTAAAACCATTCAAAGTCTCCTTCTTTGGGACCCAAATTACTCCTGAATCTTTCACTATCCACATTTATGATTTTCTTTCTGTACACCATATTGCTCCATTCACCTTTTCTCTTCAAGTTGTCTGATGCAAGAAGACTTTATTATTATTATTATTATTATTATTATTATTATTATTATTATTGCTTTATTATCATCTCTGAAATTTTATACATGCATTTTCCTGAAGCCTGGTGCTAGTTGGCCTGATCTCAGTCTCATATGAGGTTTCTGGACCTCATATGATTACCTGTCCATAAGAGAAATATCTAACAATTTATTATAGCATTTGAAGTAATTAGCCATTATGTACATGATCTTTGATTCTTTATGGTGAAGAATGATAATCTCATGTAGTAACACTTGCCCCAATACCTAGTGCATATTTTAAATGGAAAAAAAATCACTTGAGCTTCTTCGCATATATAAATATGCTGCCTTTTGATTGTATCTACCCTTCCATCTCTCTGCCAACTCCTTCCATGTCACTTAGTACACATCCCCTCCCCAAATTCATGCCTGCTTTATCAATAATTATTATTATATATAACATTTAATATACATGCACATAAATATATATGAAATTTACCAAGTCTAATTAGTATTTACTATATCACACAGGTGTAGGATTGATCACTTCGTTATTGGTAACTTTTGAGAGAACTTGTTGCTGAAGAAAACTGACTTACACTTCTTCATTGGCCAATGACTACCCATAGATCCTCAACTAGGGGAGGGGCCACATGATCCCTTTTCACATCTTTGCCAGAAGATTGACCAGTGGTCTTATGCAGGTCTTGTTAAGGCAACTATGAATGTTGAGAGTTTACAAATGCTACAACTACAATTCTGTCTTGTCCATAATTTCATAGAAGTCACATACATCCTCTGGCTATTACAACCATTCTATCCTCTCTTATTTAATGTTCCCTGAGCATGAAAACATCATATTCTTCAGTCACAGAATTGGAAAGCAAGCTGTGCTGATCTAGAATCATGATCCCTGATAATTAGCTGTCAGAGTATCAGAAGTTGTTATTCATGCTGACAGGTAAGAAAAGGTACCCAAACTGCTACCCTGGCCTAAATCATGTGAACAAAAGTAGAAACCAACCTGATATGACATGCCCAATGGCAAAATTATGGCATTGCTATCTTAAGAGTAATCAATAGCTTTCTGATTGAACTTAAGGGCAACTTAATAGGGTAATAATTGCAAGGTACTGTAAATTTAGCCCAAAACCCATAACTAGAAAGGTCATAGACTCCAGAGGAGACCCTGCTACTACTATTTTGCTCAAATGATATACTGTCACACTGCCTTCCAAGTTATTGTTATTATACTATTACATGCTGTGGTTTTTATCCTCACTAAACTAGTTTCTAATTGCAGTAAACAGAGGCCATAAAACAGAAACACAACTGAACAAAATGGAGAAAAATGTTATTGCGGAAAGGGAATTTCAATGAAACCAGGTCCATCATTACTTCTCTTAGTCCAGCATTGAGGAAAGTCAAGGTAAGAAGCCAAGGCAGGAAACTAAATGCAAGAAGGAAGTCAAGGATCACAGAGAAATGCTGCTTACTGGCTTAGTTCCATGGAGTCCCATCAGCCTGAGTATGGCATTGCTATATAGAATGGACTACCTATATCAATTAGAAATTAAGACAATATCCCACAAATATGTTCTCAAGCTAATCTTGTGGACACAACTGAAAAATTGTTTCAATGGAGAGAGCTTCAGCTACTCCCTAAAACTTCTTCATGCTTTCAAACAATTATCTCACATTGGAGACTCTTACACATTTCCTAATTTGATTTCCAGCTTGTGATTGAGCCTTGACTATAAATTCTGTCTGCGGATCCTGAATATATACTTCCTAGAACATTCCATTCCAAAGACAAGTAGTGTCCATTGTACTAATGAAGCAATGGATTCAATTCTGTGGTGGTGGACTCTCGTTTATCTTGGCTGATTACTCAGCACCAGTGGACCATAAACATGGATTTTTAATTTAATATATGACATGAATATCCCATAAGGATCATTTTAAGGACTCTCAATCTTCCCTCTGAATTTTCATAAAACAAACTTCCATCATCTGAATTTTTCTCAACAATTTTGTCTTCTAAGCTCTTACATGAGAGGCCATTAAATTCAGGGCACTCACTCAATAGTTATTTTCATAAATAAATCTATTTCTAAATAGGTAGAGATATTTTCAAACATATAATCAGATTGTATGGGTATATAAACATATATAACATTGTATATGTAAACAAATTAAATTGAATATTCCAATATATTGATATATTCTACATATATCCCCAAAATATTTGTATACTTATTAAGATAGAGAAGTTTATAAGATATGTCTTCATGTGCAAAAGTACATATATTCTACTGATAAAGACAATTAAAATTATCTTTTAAAAATAAATCTCTTAAAGAGAAGTGATTACAGTTGTATGCATATAGATAATATATAAATATTCAAACATGTAGGTACAATTAATATTTACACATGTGTGTCCGTATTTTTGTAAAACATAAAAATAAGCCCAAATAAATACTTCTAAAAAATCCTTCTTTGGAACAGGTGAAATATCCTAACAAAAACTTTTTGATTCAATAAGCTAACAAGCAATAGGATTTTCTGGGCATGTTGCCAAATAAGTATGATAATGCTGATTTGAAACACGAAGCCCTCTTGTGGAAATTCAGCTATATTTGCTCATATATTTCCCAGAGCTTCAAGGAGAGAAAAATCCCCTAATCGTAACTCTTATCGTACCCATTAAATACTGTGGAACCATTAGGCATGTCATCGTTCAAGCTGCACCTCTCTTTGTGTGCCTTTGTTTATAGGTTATATTTAGAGGCACTTGGAGAAAATGTTTGCCAAAAATTTTAATGGCTGATCAAATTTCTAGCAAGTTGAGTGCTTTTAAGCACAAACAATCTATAAAGAGTTATAAAATCAAATGAAATGATATAGAATCCTACTGACAACTGGATAAGTACCTCAGCTGTGTTTGTTGGAATTATTCCTACCCTCAGATGCCTTCCCTGAAAAACATTGTGTTTTCATCCTTTGAGCAACAAAACTAAAGAGGGCAGTTAAATTAAATAGAATGATCTTCATCTTGGAAGAATAATCAATAGAATTTTATAACTTATGATGAATATCTGAATTTATGGGTTTTTTTTATCAATTGAGGGTATATATTTAAAATAATCACAACATTCTGAACTTCCTAATACTTGTATTATCCTTGACTTGATAGTAGAGATGTCTGAAAATCATATCAAACAGATAGTATAATAACTCAGTGATAAAATAACAACAATCACAAAAATAATCGTCTTTACATATAGGCTTTGAGATAATAAAGTAATGTATCTGTGTCATGGAATTTTACATTTTTTTGATGACTTGATGGAATTTCTTTTTGAATGCTGGTTTATTTGACCTGTTTTTATGATGGATCATTGCCTGCCTCTGATTATTCTGAAGACCCTGTATAATTTTACCACAGTGGGTGACTCTACTCTAAAGTATATTTTTTTTTATTTTTTAAACATGAAAATTTACAAAGATATAAAAATGAAGAGTTATAAAAGTGATCCATAGAAAACAGAGAACTTTCATTACTAGAATTCTACTTGGAAACTGAAAATGTCCCAAATAAGAATGATGTTTGATAAAGATTTTGCTTACAAGAGTAGATTATTTCACAGAGCATTTGTTCCATTTTTATATAAAACTAATTATTTAGAACACAATTAGGAGAGAAAAAATAAGTAAAGGAAGTGTTATAGATTCCAAATGTTATCAAAACTACCTGGTTTATCTTCTTTTCCACTTAAACAGTGCTGAAATTGGATCTTTGGATCATATGGTAAAACTTTCATGAATATGTTAATCAACTCATGAATTTATTGACTAATTGGTCATAGGTTACTGTTAGAGTGTCTGGTTATTAAAGCAAACCCTACCCAACATATTTGATGTTCTACCATGGAGTGTATTCTACCACTTAGGACTTCAGGTGAAAAAAGCACTCACCATATCCATGAGTTTTGTTTTAACTTTCCTTCACAGAGTATCAGGTCTGTGGTATAAATTGGGTTAATTCATATAGCAAAAGTAAACATAAAAATAGGCATTTTGATTATATTTATATAGTTTTCGAAACAGTGAATAATGTGCAACTATGATTATGAAAATTTTCTGTGGGTTTAAATTTCTTCGTGTGTGTGTGTGTGTGTGTGTGTGTGTGTGTGTGTGTGTGTGTGTAAATCTTCATGCATCAAACATTTTGGTTGAAGATCAACTGTGTACCAAATACAGATAGCCTACAGTCAATTTGGGATTTGAAATGTCACAACCTATGTATTTCTACATGCATATTTTAGCTCATGATTCAGAAGAACTCTCCTCCAGCAGTTGTAAACCTATTGCTTAGGACCCAAGAAGTCAACAATTAGTCTTAACTGTATCTGAATGCTGTTAGTACTCAAAAGATCATTAAAAATTCTTCCTTACTCTTTAATTCAGATCAGATTGTTTTGAGTCCTAGACATCTTTGAACAAGCACCCAGATATTCCTGTCTTGATGGTTTTGGGGATCTATTTTTCCTTCTTCCTATTTCATTCTCTGAATTCCTCATGTTCTCCACATTTTGGTCTTTAATCAAGCTGGTTCAGTTTCATTCTTTTTTCTAATATACTCCAGGTAAGTATGTGACTAAATCAACAAAACTAACACTGGTTACAAGATGACAAGCTTTAAAAGAGACTATCAACCATAAAAATATTTAGATAATTACATATACCTTGTAATAAAATCTAACAGACAGAGGCTCTCAAAACAAACATATCTTGAATCCAACTACAACATTCCTACTTTCTGAAATAACAAATGATCAAAATTCCATGGAAAAAAAAATGTTTCTACAGGCCTTATTTTACAAACAGTCCTTGAAATGACTTTCCTTTTTTTTTAGTTTTGTGCATTTTTCCCACAGAAATATTTGCACATTTATTTCCTTGCATTTTTAAAATAGTTTTATTTTATAAATAATTTAATTTTACATATCTGTCAAGGATTCCCCTGTCCTCTGTAGCACTCATCTTAAAAGTTCTTATCAATAAAAACAAATCTGAAGCCAGGTATTGGGGTGAATGCTGGAAGATCAGAGATGCAGAACAAGCCACAGCTACCTCACCTAGCCAGTTCCTCAGCTGATTCTGTTTCCTCAGCCTGGAAGCCTCTGAGTCCTCATCCAGAATGAATCTCAGCTGAACTGCTGCTCAAAACCCTGAGAGCTTAACCAGCCAAATGCTTCTAGTTTCTGGTCTCCATGCCTTATATATATTTCTGTTTTTGCCATCACTCTCTGGGATTAAAGGCTCACTTTCTGGGATTAAAGGCTTGTGTCACCATGCCTGGCTGTTTCCAATGTGGCCTTAAACTCACAGAGATCCAGATGGATTTCTGCCTCTGGAATGCTAGGATTAAAGGCGTGAGTGCCACCATTTTCTAGCCTCTGTATCTAGTGGCTGTTCTGTTCTCTGACCCCAGATACATTTATTAGGGTGCACAATATTTTGGGGAACACAATACCACCACATTTCCCCTTTTGTCTAACATTTTTTAAAAGCTTATAACTAATACAAGAAAAACTCTCCAATAAGTATATATAATATATACAGTCAAGAATTACATTAACAATGTCTAGTCCATTAACATTTGACAGATTCAGACAAAAAACTCCATTATATATATAAACAATGTTCAGTCCAGTAACATTTGATAAACTGACAAAAAATTATCATTACTTATCCCATTTAAAACACGTAGGTACTTTTTTTAATGTGACAAGTATATTTTGATATTTAAGCTTTCCATTTTAATTTTAATATATTAAACATAGGTATAATCCACAGAAGCAAAAAGTGTTTGCGTGTCCTAATTAACTTGTTTTTTTTTTTAAAAAAGACTTATTTATTTATTATGCTTCTGCCTACATGTATGACTGCACATCAGGGAATGGTGCCAGATCTCATTATAGATGGCTGTGAGCCACCTGTGGTTGCTGGGAATTGAACTCAGGACCTCTGGAAGAAGAGCCAGTGCTCTTAACCTCTGAGCCATCTCTCCAGCTCCCCTAATTAACTTGTGATGATAAAGAGTCTTAAAGTCCCCAAGCTCTGGACTGGTAGGTACATCACATACCCCTAAGGACAACACTGGGTCAGTCAACATCCTGTGCCTTTAACCCTGACTGCCTCATGCTACCCATGTTGCAGTCTTCAGAGCCTACTAGTCTACTGCTGAGGTCAGAGTGTTGCAAGTATCAGACATTAGCATCCTCACCATTTATCGGCTTCATTGAGATTTCACTGACAAAAAGAAAAAGAAAAATGAAGTTTTATACCTTGATATTTTGGTATCCAGATACATTGTGAAAGGATTATATACAGCGATTGAACATATCTATTATCTCTGCATGACTGCCATTTTGTGCATACATATGTGAGTGCATGCATGCAAAGTGCTCATCACATCTATCCTCTTAGCAGGCTACAAGTGTGTATTATCTAACTAAGCCTGTACTATTTTGCCATTATCTTATTCCTCTCATTAAGGGAACAGGCCTGTGGCAACACCACAAACTTGGGTTATCTTTCCATTTATTTATCTACTCTAATTCCTTTTCTGTGTGTACCTCTTCCTCCTTCGTTCAATTTTATTTTATTTTTCTTTATTCATAAATTTTCTATTCACTCTACATACTATCCACAAGTCCCCTCTTCCCTCCCCCACCCCCCAGCCCTCTTTCCAAAGGCACCCCGCAACCCCACATCCCCCAAATCAAGGTCTCCCATGGGAAGTCAGCACAGCCCAGCACACCGAGCCTAGGCAGGTCCAAACCCCTTCCCACTGCATCAAGACTGTACAAGGTGTCACACCACAGGCACCGGATTTCAGAAGCCTGCCTATAGACTAGGGACAGGTACCAATCGCCCAGGCTTGGTGCCCCCCCAAACAGTTTGAGGCAAACAACCATCTTCTGTATACAGAGGGCCTAGTCCAGTCCCCTGGGGGCTCCACAGTCACTAGTCCACAGTTCATGGGCTTCCACTAGTGTGGCCGGTCATCTCTGCACGTCCTCCCATCATGATCTCAATGTTCCTCGCCTACAGTATCTCTCCTCTCTCTCGTCAATTGGATTCCCAGAACTCAGTCTGGTGCCTGGCCGTGGATCTCTGTATCTGCCTCCATCTGTTACTGGACAAAGACTCTATGATGACACCTACGTTATTTGCTAGGCAGGTCACCAGAGTAGAACAGTCCAGGCACCCTCTGGACCACTGCCAGCAGACCAAGGTGGAGTCAACCTTGTGGATTCCTGAGAGCCTCCCCAGCACCCTGCCTCTTCCTATTCTCATGATGTCTTCATGTATCATGGTATCTTCCACCTTGCCCTCCCACTCTGTCACTGTTCAAGCTCAACCCTCCTTTTCCTATGTTCTCTTCCCCCACTCCTCACCCTCTGCCACCACCACCTCCCTCCCGCCCCCAGTTCACTCATGTAGATCTCATCCACTTCTCCTTCACAGGATCATCCATGTGTTCCTTCTAGGGTCTTTTCCTGTTAGCTAGCCTCTCTGGTATTGTGGGTTGCACTCTGGCCATCCCTTCCCTCCCATTTAGTACCCACTTATGAGTGAGTACATACTATGTTTGTCCTTCTGAGTCTGGATTACCTCACTCAAGATGATATTTTCTAGACCCATCCATTTGCCTGCAAATTTCATGATATTATTGTTTTTCAAGTAGTTCCTTTTTAAAAGTAGATTCAGTAATTGACCTTTTTATCTGATCATATTCATATTCTCTTGTTTTTCTTTTCATAATAGATTCAATAATCTACCTTTTGTCATTTTTATATCTTCCTCTTTTTCTCTTTAGAGGAGATTCACTGATCTGCCCATTTATCCTAATATTTCTTTATCTTTTTTTCAGAGTAGATTCAGTGATCTACCTCATATCTATATTCTCCTTATTCTTTTTTAAAGAAAAACTCTGAATCTAATTTCCTTGTTCAGCTTTTTACCTGACTGTTTACAATTAACAACTTGTAACCAACCATCATAAACAATGACAATTATCCATAAGCCATTGAATAACCAAAAAACATCCACCCTACCTCTTGGGAATATGGGCATCATTTTCTTAAAATTACTTCCTGCTTTCTGGGGGTGAAGACATCTTTAGGGAATCCTGAAAAGAAAATTTTTGAGTTAATTGTCAAGTCCTGTATCATTTGTCCAGTCACTGTATAATGAGAAAATGCAGGGCCTGTTTCAAGTCCTTGTTCAAGTAGTCTGTCAGGCTGGACCATCTCAGCAAGCCATCTCAAAATTGTCCTGAGTAGTTTGTGGTCCAAAGTCTATCTTTTGGTGGTGTTAATCAGCTTAATGGCTTTACCATAGTCCATGTGGAATCATTGTTGTGGGATCCTGTCATCTTTTTGAAGATTTCAAAGTCACTGTTAGGCATGTTCATGGTTCCCTGCAGACTTTTTTTTTTTTTTTTTTTTTTTGCCTCCTCTGTGGTTTGGAGTAATCACAGTCTGATAAATGTCTGTCTCTCAGAACCATGAGTGTTCTTCCCTAGAATAGATATCTTGACAGCAATTTCTCCCCATCATTTGTCTTGCCAAACTTTTCCAAACTGGCCTTTGCCAATGCTTTCTTGAAACAAGATGGTCCTGGGAATTCTTCTCTGAACAGACAGCAGTAAATCCTCCATCCCAGGTAGCAGCATCATTGCAGTCACCAACACGATGAGAAGGAGCCAGCAAATCAAAGCAGCAGCAGCTGCCTCCATGGTCCCACCGCCAAAGCTTCTCCTTAGCAAGCCTCCCAGGCTGGCCTCAAACTTGGAATCCTCCTGCCTCTGCCTCCTTCAGTAAATCCTACTGGCATGCGCCACCACAACTGGCAACATGTAGCTCAGCTCTGAGCTGCTGAGCTGGGGCCCACAAATGGCATCCAACATGGAGCAAGAGTTTCCACCTAAAATCTAAAAAAAAAAAATGCTAAAAACAGCTTTTTATTTATCTCTCTCAAGTTAGCAACAACCTGCTGGGTTTGAGCAACTATGGCAGGTTCCTGGCACTTGCCCTTGACCTGCAGGATGGCGGGAATGAGGCATCTATAAGCCGCACATTACACTGCGTGGCAGATTTAGTCTTTGCTAGTACAAAAAGAAAGGAGGTTTCTGGGCTACATGCTGCTTTAATAAAACATAGACCCACTGCTTCTGATAGTTGATTGTACATGTGGCTCTAGACCTAGAGCTGGAGGCAAACTGTACCACCTCCATGTTGGGAAGCTGAGGTAGGTGGAGCCAACAGCCACAGCGACCGTTTCAGTCTTAGAAATACTGCAGTTTAAAGCAATACGTTCACAATAACACAGATTCAGATGGAATAGTTTACAATGTATGTAAATATACATGTAGGCTTGAAAAAGAGAGAAAAAGAAATATATGCAGTTATATAAACAAATACATATTTTTTTTTAAAAAAATAAAGTCTTTAAAGAGATAGTAAAGGTAGTATAAAAAAATAAGCAACATAAAGATGGATATTACACAGAGAAACTGGATTGTGTTGTCTTTGGGATTTTTAACTGCAGAAAAACATTTGATCATAAAAACTGTTAAGTTAGGCCAATATGCATATTTTAAAGATACCTTGACTTCAAAATTTAGATATAAGGATATGTTGCTTTGGAAAGGAGGCTCTGCTTTTGTTTTCACAGAAATTCAGAGGCTATGGATTAGTTCCAGATTAAGATACATCAGATTTGACCAGCCAAGACCCCCTGAAAGGGCTCAGATAACACCATGGCCCAGATGATCTAACATCCAGAACGGTTTCTAGGCAAATGGCTCAGATGATACACCCTCATGTACTACTCTATAATTCTAAAATTTTCTTTGTGCCCCCATAAGATACAGGGCTCCCCTCCAGCAGGAAGTAGTAAGAGATGCTACACCCAAATTCCCATGTACACCAAGCTGGCTTTGCAGATGGAATTGGCTCACTCCTTCTCTAAACCCAAACATATTGCTAAAAAAAAAGTTAAGAAATTATTTTGTCCCATATTAGAAGAGCCCTCTGGTGTGGAACAGAGAAAAACCAATATTTTTATTTAAATCAGGTTGATTATAAATGCAATCTCTTTCTAAAGAAGAAAAGCAGATATGATATAGATATGATAGGATGAAAGGGTAGATTATTGTATCTAATTTTAAAGAGCAACTTGTTTAAAATGTTTTAAGTTGCTATGGATTTTGGTTTATTGATACAAGTTTAAACTTAATTTTGTTATTCTGTATATATATATATATATATATATAATATATATATATATGTATATATATTCTCGTTTGAGGTATTTTGTTTATGTAATTAAAAATACAGATTAATAATTAGTCTTCTATGATAGTCATACTTGCAGTCATGTTGTTTTCTAGGTATAGATAGATATAATTCAATTAGGTAGGTAACCTTCAAACACATCAAAGACCTACAGAATATGGCATTAAACTATTTTTAAAAATTTAGACTTTCTAGACAGTGAGCAATGTCTGCTCCTGGCACCAATGATTTACATCAAAGAGGAGGGTGGGCATTGAATACACTCCATATGGACTTTATCTTCTTCTTGGCAAAAATAGCCATTTGGGCAAGAACCTGGACTGCTTGAAAAAATGTATTGACTGGACATGCAGGACCCATAGGAAGGTGACCACTGAACCTTGTTTGGCAAAATGGTCCTTCAGGTTCACAGAAGAAACTGCCAGACATTCTACAGGACACAGAGAAAAGGGACTGAGAGACTCTAGAACTGTGGGCTGAAGACAAATGCCCCAACTTTACAAAGGAATATTAGGTGACTGTCCAGGCTGCCAGCTGTCTCTGTCTATCTACTCTTGCAAGACTCCTGAAAATTGCTTTCATCCTTTTCCCATTTCTCAGGTAATATTATATCTGGTCTTTGATGTAGTTGAAGACTAGATAGTTAAAATTTTCCTTAGTTATGATAAAAGATAAGTTAGATATGAAACCTTAGACTCACAAATATAGCATAGATAAGATATCTTCTTTAATTTTGCCAAATACAAATAGACTAGATATTTTAACTGTAATTCTTGCTAGATAACTGTTTTGTTATATGTAATTTTACCATGTGAAAGTTAAAACCTTCCTTTTTGAAAAAAAGAAAAGGGCAAGTGCTGTGGATATTGTTATCTGTAAATAAAATGCTGATTGGCCAGTAGCCAGGCAGGAAGTATAGGCAGGACAAGTAGAGAGGAGAATTCTGGGAAGTGGAAGGCTGAGGCAGAGAGACGCTGCCAGCTGCCACCATGAAAAGCAAGATGTAAGGTACTGGGAAGTCACAAGCCATGTGGCAACTTATAGACTAATAGATATGGGTTAATTTAAGATATACGAACACTTAGCAAGAAGCCTGCCATAGCCATACAGTTTGTAAGCAATATAAGTCTCTGTGTTTACTTGGTTGGGTCTGAGCGGCTGTGGGACTGGTGGTGAAAAATTTGTCCTGAACGTGGGCCAGGCAGGTAAACTCTAGCTACAGTCCTCCCTCCTCCCACCTCCCAGTCTTCCCCCCTAACCCATGCCCCATTCCTAGCTCCTCCAAGGTAAAGTCTCCCCTGGGGAGTCAGCCCAGCCTGGTATATTCAGTTGAGGCAGGTCCAATCCCCTCCTCCCTACACCAAGGCTGAGCAAAGTGTCTCAGCATAGGCCCTAGATTCCAAAAAGCCAGCTCATGCACCAAGGACAGGTCCTGGTCCCACTGCCTGGAGGTCTCCTAAACAGTTCAAGCTAATCAACTGTCTCACTTGTCCAGAAGGCCTGGTTCAGTTCCATGGGGGCTCCTCAGACATTGGTTCACACAGTTTATGTGTTTCTACTAGTTTGGCTGTTTGTCCCTGTGCTTTTTCCAATCATAGTCTCAATATCTCTTGCTCATATAATCCCTCCTCTCTCTTACTGATTGAGCTCCTGAAGCTCCACATGGGGTTTGGCCATGGATCTCTGCATCTGCTTCCATCAGTCACTGAATTAATTTCCTGATGGATAATCTACCAAATATTACAATGTTGGTACAGAAAAACTATCCACATATAGATCATTTGAGGGCATACAAATGAAAATTGGGACCTAATTTGTCTGTAATATCATTTTGTAGTGGAAGAAATATAAAACTGCTATAATGAAAATATAGCCACAGTTGTTTAGTTGATATTAGAAATCAGACTGTGGTGGAGTTAAGCTATGGATTATTAAGACTTTATAAGCTCTGTCAACTCTCAGTGGTTCTTGCTTCCAAACTGGATAGTATAGTCAGTCAGCTTCTGATGTGATGATACACAATTATAATTTTCAATCAGTCCTCATGCTTATTATGCTCTCTCTATAATTGGCACAATATTAGTGGTAATGGGAATTACCAAAAAATCTGTGGATCTATGTCAGCAGTTTTACAAATAGCCTCACATAAAATTTTAGCATCAATGAAATTTGCGTATTAGAATAATGTACTTTCTTAACAGTGTATCTGTTTGTTAATGTAATTTGCCATTTTCTCCTCACTGATGAGTTATTTACTTAAGCTTAAAGAATTTATTCTAAATTATCTTACTGCTTTATGTTTTTACTGTTTTTATGCCTTCAAATACACAAACTTAGCTTATAATGAAGCTTAAAAATCTAACCCAACATTTTAGAATTATAATATATAAAATGTCAGATGAAAAATTTCTAATGAAAGGAATAATTGATGAGAAAATTTGATATGTATACAACCTAGAGATGCTGAAGTTCATATATTATTTTTCTCTCAACTTAGTCCTCTTTATTTTGTCATGAAACTAAAAAAACACTGCTCCTTGAACAGGTAAAACTTTTCTATGCACATGGATTAAGATATTCATTGTTTGAAAATTTATGCACTTTTCATTACAATATAAATATATATATTGTTCCATATTTGAAATCTTTTTTTTTTTTTTTTTTTTTTTTTTTTTTTTTAACAAAGAGAATGCCAAGAGGTCAGAGCTCAGAGCTAAAATCTCACCCTTCCTCCTGTGGTGGTCCTAGCTCTCCGAAAGAGAGCTACTTCCTGTGTGTATGTCTTTTCATAGTCTTTTTGTTCTGCCTTCTCATTGGTTGTAAGCCCAAACACGTGACTGCCTCATCTCTGCCTGTATGTACAGCCCCCCCAGGTCTTAAAGGCATATGTCTCCAATGCTGGCTGTATACCTGAACACACAGAGATCTACCTAGCTCTTTTACCAAGTACTGAGATTAAAGGTGTGTGCCACCACTGACACACTCTTGCTATGGCTCTAATAGCTCTGACCCCCAGGCAACTTTATTTATTAATATACAATCAAAATCACATTTCAGTACAATTAGAATACCACCACATTTCCCTTTTCTATTTCAATAAAAAGAAAAAAAATCAAAGGTTATAACTAACATAAGAAAAACTATATACAAAATACAATAACTATATAGAATAATACAAGTAATAATTACCTAACCAATGTCTAGTCCATTTGTATTTGACAAATCAGAGAAAATAATTCTATTATCTATCCTATTTTTGTAAATCCTAAATGTATCTAAGTCACTTTCTATCCTAATTAATCTTTAATTATAACTAACTAATCTTCAACTATAACTAACTAATCTTCAACTCCCACAGAGATCCAAGAAGGAAATATTAGCTAACAAAAATAAAAACAGAAAGTGCATGCAAGCAACTTCCAAAAAATTTGTGAGTTGACAGAAACAGCCAGCTGCCTGGACCTGAGGTTTCACCGCAGTGTTGAGGCATCATCTTCAGTCTATAGGCTTAGCGAATCTGACAGACTCATTTGTGAGGTAGGATGTACACAATGTCAACAGTTCAACCTCACATTGGGTGAGAGCAGTCCATGTACCAGAAACACCTGAATTCCACGAGTGTCATGTCATGATTCAGGATTTTAAATTCTGGAAATTGTTGATGGTTTTGGAATTCAGCTTTGATTTTTCTTGGCTGTGTATATATGGCTTCATCTCAGTATCCCCTTCTTCTTCACATCCCTCTATTAAATGCCAGTCTGCTATGGAGAAGCGTGAACTTTCAGCTGCTGTTCCATTGCACAACAGAAGCCATCGGCCCTCTGCCTATTAAGCTGCCTAGGAAGAAAAGGGCACTGTACCTTTTCCGGATTGCGAAAGCCACTTCAAGGATGGGGCCATATTGTCCTGGCCTCAGAAGATTCCTTTTGATAAAGCCATAACCACACTTGTTTTGGCAAGAATCAGTAGTCCTTTGTTTCATGTCCTGTCTGTCCATTTTGTCTTGTTGATTCGAGGATCCTTGTTGTCCAGTGGCTAACTTTTGCCACAATGAAAGTTGACTCCATATGCAGTTTCTTCAATGCCCATATTTTCTCTGAAGTAGATTGGTACTGCCAGGAGCCGACACGTCTCAAAAAAGGAAAATTTCTAAGTTATTAAAACATTTGAAATGCCATATTCTATAGATCTCTGAAGGGTTTGAAGATGACCTGTCTAAAATATATCTGCTCAATGGTATAAATACAATTAGAAATATACATACAGCATTTTCTAACAATATCAAATTCAAATTTGTATACAACATAAAACAATACAATCCAATGTAAGTATTTAAAACTAGTAATTGTCTTTTACTTTTCTTTCTTTCTTTTTATTATTATTATTATTATTATTATTATTATTATTATTATTATTATTTTACAACACCATTCAGTTCAACATAATAGCCACAGAATCCCCTGTTCTCCCCCTCTCGCCCACCCCTCACCCCAGCCCACCCCCCATTCCCACCTCCTCCAGATCAAGGTCTCCCCCGAGGACCGGGGTTGACCTGGTAGACTCAGTCCAGGCAGGTCCATTCCCCCCTCCCAGACCGAGCCAAGTGTCCCTGCATAAGTCCCAGGATTCAAACAGCCAACTCATGCAACGAGCCCAGGACCTGGCACCAATGCACAGCTGCCTCCCAAACAGATCAAGCCAAATGACTGTCTCACCCGTTCAGGGGGCCTGATCCAGTTGGGGGCCCCTCAGCCTTTGATTCATAGATCCTGTGCTTCCATTCATTTGGTTATTTGTCCCTGTGCTTTATCCAACCTTGGCTTCAACAATTCTCGCTCATATAAACCCTCTTCTTACTCACTAATTAGACTCCCAGTGCTCCACCAGGGGCCCAGCCGTGGATGTCTGCCTTCAGATTCCTCAGTCCTTGGATGGGGTTTATGGCACCACTCTCAGGGTGTCTGGCCATCCCATCACCAGAGTAGGTCAGTTCCTGCCGTCTCGCGACCATTGCCAGCAGTCTTTTGAGGGGGTATCTTTGTGGATCTCCGTGGGCCTCCCTAGCTCTCTGCTTCCTCCCCTTCTCACCTTCTCATGTGGTCTTCATTTACCATGGTCTCCTATTCCTTGTTCTCCCTCTCTTTTCTTGATCCAGCTAGGATCTCCCACTCTTTCCCTCAACTGTCGCCCTTCATTGTTCCCACTCATGACCAGGCTATTCATGTAGATCTCGTCCATTTCTCCGTGTCTTTTTTTGGGGTCCCGTGTTCCAGGTAGCCTCATTTGTGATGTGAGTAGCAGTCTAGTCATCCTTGTTCCACATCTAGCATCTTCCTATGAGTGAGTACATACCATATTTGTCTTTCTGAGTCTGGGTTACCTCACTCAGGATGATTTTTTCTAGATCCATCCATTTGCCTGCAAACCGTGTGATGTCATTGTTTTTCTCTGCTGAGTAGTATTCCATTGTGTATATGTGCCACAATTTATTTATCCATTCTTCAGTTGAAGGGCATCTAGGTTGTTTCCAGGTTTTGGCTATTACAAACAATGCTGATATGAACATAGCTGAGCAAGTGCTCTTGTGGTATGATTGAACATTTCTTGGGTATATGCCCAGGAGTGGTATAGCTGGATCTTGGGGGAGATTGATTCCCAATTTTCTAAGAAAGCGCCATATTGATTTCCAAAGTGGTTGTACAAGCTTGCATTCCCACCAGCAGTGGAGGAGAGTTCCCCTAGTTCCACATCCTCTCCAGCATAAAGTGTCTTCAGTGTTTTTGATCTTAGCCACTCTGACAGGCGTAAGGTGGTATCTCAGAGTTGTCTTGATTTGCATTTCCCTGATGATTAGGGAAGTTGAGCAATTCCTTAAATGTCTTTCAGCCATTTGGGATTCCTCTGTTGAGAATTCTCTGTTTAGTTCTAAAGCCCATTTCTCAATTGGACTGTTGGTCCTTTTGATGTCTAATTTCTTGAGTTCCTTATATATTCTGGATATCAGTCCTCTGTCAGATGTGGGGTTGGTGAAGATCTTTTCCCATTCTGTAGGCTGTCGCTTTGCCTTGTTGACCGTATCCTTTGCTCTACAAAAGCTTCTCAGTTTCAAGAGGTCCCATTGATTGATTGTTTGTCTCAGTGTCTGCGCTACTGGTGTTATATTTAGGAAGTGATCTCCGATGCCAAGGCGTTCAAGACTATTTCCTACTTTCTCTTCTAGCAGGTTCAGAGTAGCTGGATTTATGTTGAGGTCTTTGATCCACTTGGACTTAAGTTTTGTGCACGGTGACAGATATGGATCTATTTGCAGCCTTCTACACGCTGATATCCAGTTATGCCAGCACCATTTGTTGAAGATGCTTTCTTTTTTCCATTGTACACTTTTGGCTTCTTTGTCAAAAATTATATGTCCATAGGTGTGTGGGTTAATATCAGGGTCTTCAATTCGATTCCATTGGTCCACATGTCGGTTTTTATGCCAATACCAGGCTGTTTTTATTACTGTAGCTCTATAGTAGAGCTTGAAGTCGGGGATTGTGATGCCTCCAGAAGTTGTTTTATTGTACAGGTTTCTTTTAGCTATCCTGGGTTTTTTGTTTTTCCATATGAAGTTGAGTATTGTTCTTTCCAGATCTGTGAAGAATTGTGTTGGTATTTTGATGGGGATTTCATTGAATCTGTAAATTGCTTTTGGTAAGATTGCCATTTTTACTATGTTAACCCTGCCTATCCATGAGCATGGGAGATCTTTCCATTTTCTGAGATCTTCTTCAATTTCTTTTTTCAGGGACTTAAAGTTCTTGTCATATAGGTCCTTCACTTGCTTGGTTAGTGTTACCCCAAGGTATTTTATGTCATTTTTGGCTATTGTAAAGGGTGATGTATCTCTAATTGCCTTCTCAGCTTCTTTGTCCATTGTATATAGGAGGGCTACTGATTTTTTTTGAGTTGATCTTGTATCCTGCTATGTTGCTGAAGGTGTTTATAAGCTTTATCAATTCCTGGGTGGAATCTTTGGGGTCACTCAAGTATACTAACATGTCATCTGCAAATAGGGAAAGCTTGACTTCTTCCTTTCCAATTTGAATCCCCTTAATCTCCTTATGTTGTCTTATTGCTCTGGCTAGAACTTCAAGTACTATATTGAATAAGTATGGGGAGAGTGGACAGCCTTGTCTCGTTCCTGATTTTAGTGGAATTGCTTTGAGTTTCTCTCCATTTAATTTGATGTTGGCTGTTGGTTTGCTATATATTGCCTTTATTATGTTTAGGTGGATCTTTCCTGTGACGAGGATGTAATGTCCTTCTTGATCTCTTTTGATTGATTTTAGTTTGAAGTCTATTTTGTTGGATATCAGGATGGCTACCCCTGCTTGTTTCTTAAGACCATTTGATTGAAAAGTCTTTTCCCAGCCTTTTATTCTTAGGTAGTGTCTATCTTTGAATTTGAGATGTGTTTCTTGTATGCAGCAGAAAGATGGGTCCTGCTTTCGTATCCATTCTGTAAGTCTATGTCTTTTTATAGGTGAATTAAGTCCGTTGATATTAAGGGATATTAATGACCAGTGATTCTTCATCCCTGTTATTTTTGGTGGTAGTGTGTGTGTACTTCTCTTCTTTGGGGTTTACTGTTGTGGCTTTATCTATTGCCTGTGTTTTCAAGTGTGTATCTGACTTCTCTCGGTTGGAATTTTCCTTCTAGTGCTTTCTGTAGGGCTGGGTTTGTGGATAGGTATTGTTTAAATCTGGCTTTGTCTTCGAATGTCTTGTTCCTTCCGTCTATGATGATTGAAAGTTTTGCTGGGTATATTAGTCTGGGCTGACATCCATGGTCTCTTAGTGTCTGCATTACATCTGTCCAGGTCCTTCTGGCTTTCAAAGTCTCCATTGAGAAATCGGGTGTTATTCTGATGGGTTTACCTTTATAGGTCACTTGGCCTTTTTCCTTGGCTGCTCTTAATATTCTTTCTTTATTCTGTACATTTAGTTGTTTAATTATTATGTGTCGAGGGGACTTTTTTTGGGGGTCTAGTCTGTTTGGTGTTCTATAGGCTTCTTGTATCTTCATAGGCATTTCCTTCTTTAAGTTGGGAAAGTTTTCTTCTATAATTTTGTTGAATATATTTTCTGTGCCTTTGAGTTGGTATTCTTCACCTTCTTCTATCCCTATAATTCGTAGGTTTGGTCTTTTTATGGTGTCCCAGATTTCTTGGACATTTTGGTTCATGACTTTGTTGGCTTTAGTGTTTCCTTCGACTGATGGAACTATTTCTTCTACTGTATCTTCAATGCCAGAAATCCTCTCTTCCATCTCTTGCATTCTGTTGGTTATACTTGCATCCGAAGTTCCTGATCTTTTACTCAGGTTTTCTATTTCCAGCATTCCCTCTGTTTGTGTCTTTTTTATTTTTTCAATTTCCCTTTTCAGTTCTTGGACTGTTTCCTTTGTTTGTTTCATTGCTTTTTCATGATTTTCTTTCAGTGCTTTAATGTTTTCTTCCAGGACTTTAATGTTTTCTTCCAGGACTTTATTGTTTTCTTGGAGGGCTTTATTGTTTTCTTCTAATTTGTTTGCCCTTTCCTCTAGTTGTTTACAGCGTTCTTCCAATTTTCTTGTCTTTTCCTCTACACAAGCCTCTACCTTCTTCATGAAGTTACTCATAAGGCTACTTTCTTCTGCTTCTTCCAATTTTTGGTGTTCAGGTCTAGATGTTGGAGGCGAGCTAGGTTCTGGTGATGCTGTATTGCTCTTCATTTTGCTGTATGTACTTCTGCCTTGACGTCTGCCCATCTCCTTGTGGTTCCTTCTTGGTCTTATCAGTGTACTTGTTTCACAAAGAGCTGACAGACTCAGGAAGACTCTCTCTCTTGTCCAAAAGGGAGTTCTCTTGTCCAACTCTTTGGTCCAGAAGGGAAGTCAGGGGCAAGCTCTGGTCCAGAATGGCAGTCGGGGACAGGCTGGGAGCTGGGGGCCGGTCTCTAAGTCTCAGGAAGTGGCTGGGGTCTTGGGCAGATGGGCGTGGGAGCAGGGTGCGGAGATTGCAGGGGCTTCCGGGGGCGCTGGAAAAGGGGATCCCTCTCGGTGGGGCTAGAAGGGGAGCTGTCCGGTGGCCAGAACCTGGTGCCAAGTTGGGCAGGTCCTCCCGGAGTGGCTGGTGCCCAGGGATGGGGTCCGGGCTGGACCCAGGCACTCACCTCTGGTCCAGAAGGGAAGTCGGGGGGCAGGCTGGGAGCAGGAGGCCGGTCTCTAAGTCTCAGGAAGTGGCTGGGGTCTCCGGCAGATGGGCGTGGGGGCAGGGCGCGGAGACTGCAGGGGCTGTCGGGGGGCTTGGAAAAGGGGATCCCTTCCGGTGGGGCTAGAAGGGGAGCTGCCCAGTGGCCAGAACCCGGCGCCAAGCTGTGCAGGCCTCCCCGGAGTGGCTGGTGCCCAGGGATGGGGTCCGGGTTGGACCCGGGTACTCACCTCTGGTCCAGAAGGGAAGTCGGGGGCAGGCTCCATATTTGAAATCTTATATGACTTAAAACTTTAAATATTTGCAGCTTATAGAAAGGTGTGTGTAACTCCAGTATTTGATACATTTTTTGGGGGGAAGACAACATTTCCACAACGTTTTTCTGATAATTGTGGTAATTTCTGATAATTAGATAATTGACTGACTGTTAGAAAAATCTTTAAAATTTAACTTCCTTCGGTAAGTTATAGTTTAAAGAGAGTCATAAGTGATTGGTGATTGCCGTGGTTTTAATCAGAAATATCCCCTATCATGTCAAGTATTTGGACACTGTTTCCCCATTGGTGGCACTTTTTGTGGGGGTTTAAGAGGTGTGGTCTTGCTGGAGGAAGTACACCACTGGATGTGGGATTTGAGAGTTCATAGTTTCATCCTGCTTCCCTTTAGCTTTCTCTTCTGCCTTCCCTGCTTGCCAGTGGTTGCCATGCTTCCTATCATGATAGACTGTTTTTTTCTCTGGAATCCTAAGCCCAAATACACTCTTCCTTTTGTAAGTATCTTTGCTCATGGAATTTTATCATAAAAAGATAAAACTAATTAATAAAGTGATAAAACATATCAATTTACATTTTAATCATTAATTGAGGATCTTAAAGAGAAGAATAAAAATGTAAACATCAAAAACTATGTATGGTTTAAGCTGGACCTATTGGTTTACACTGATATAGACAAATTTCTTAGCAGTTGTATTAAGTAAGAAACAAAGAGCCTAATGCAGAGGTAATTGCCAAAGAGATCAGAGAACTAGTGAAGGGCCACTACTAACTTATCTCACCACCTTGTCACTATTGCTTCCCCAGAGAGAGTTTCTTCCAGCCTGACCTGTGTTTTTGTTGCCTTCCTGTTCTGCCTTCTCATTGACTCTAAGCCCAGCCACATGACTTCCTCATCACTGCCTGTCTATACAGACCTCCAGGTCTCTATCATTGGTACTGAGATTAAAGGCTCCTGTCAGGACTCTTGGCTGTGTCCTTAACCACACAGAGACTCTGTCTGCCATGTGATCAGATTAGGGGCATGTGCCACCACCGCCTGACTTCTGTTTATGGCTTGTGCTGACCTCTGACCTCCAGGCAAACTTTATTTATTAACATACACATAAAATCACATCTCAGCACAATAAAAATATCACCACACAATGGTAGTCCCAAAACTCTAGAGCCCACATATAAGCATGTGTTATATACATATATGGTATAAGTATATGTATATGTAATACAATACTTATTAGTATTATTTAGTTATAGACTAAAAATTGAGAACTAGTCCTAAACAATCTGTATAAATGTAAATTAAATATAAAATTCATATTAATTATATCAGACTGCTATAACAAAAGACCACTGTGCTAGTAATATAGTGGTTAGCATATGTGCTTCCAAATGCTATATATTTAAGGGTTAAAAGAGTTGAAATGTATTTTTGTACAGTTCCAGGGGTTGCAGATAGTTTAAGGCTGCTTTCTTGTTTTAGATGTTTGCCTTCTAGCTGTGTTATGCACTGTGACTCTATGGTATGTTTTAATAAGAAAGTTACTCTGGAGAAGTGCTCTATCCTGGCTCTTGTATAGGCATAGAGTTCTACCTGAATCACCATATCCAATCCCATAACTTCCCAAAAGATTGACTTTCAGATACCACAGCATTGACCTTTGGACTTCAGTATTAAAGATTTCAGAAATACAATGTAGTCTGCAGAGATGCTAAAATGCAAATAGGAATGGTATTTAAAATATTGCATAAAACATTCATTATTACCATTCAGGTGAGTTACAAGTTCTCTAGGAAACCATTTATGATGCCTTTTTTTGAAACAACAATTTATTAAACTTAGAACTAAACTTAAACTGCTATGTTACAATGAATTTAAATTCTTTTGTAGTTATATCAATTAACTGTGAAATTGTCCTTTACACAATATTCTTTTCTATATTTAAAGTATTTTTTTTCATTTTGATAATATTTTGAAGTATTCATATTTATTTTTGAAACAGGGTCTTGGGTAGGTGAGGTTGACCATTAAATTCTTTGTCCTTAAAATCTGCTTCTCCTGCTTTCATGAACCAAGTGTTGAGGTTATACCTGTGTACCACTGTGCCTGGATTCTTACTTTTATTTATTTTGACAAATAATATACAGCTTTTCAATGCTTTTCAAATTTTATTTCTTTATCATGTTTCTGATACAGTGAAAGCTTGCCTAGTGAAGAATAATGCTGAGGACATTCCCATAAATCACTGTTATAGAAAAGGCAGGCCAAGTAGAGACCTGTGGCTATAACATATGACATTACCAGCAACTAAGAACAATAACCCATGGATCATTTGACAATAGCTGAATGGTAGAAAATGAATTATGATGGTAAGAAAATATATTTAAGAAGAAAAAATTTGAAATGTGGACTTTACACAAAATCTAAGAACCACTTAAATAATGATGAGTATTCAAAATGTAGATTGGAAACTAGAATAAAATATACTTGATAGAAAAATGCATAGAATTTTGAAAAGTTAATAAAATATAATTTTATTTAACATATTTTATCATGTACTTGAGAAAATATTAAGAGTGAGAAAATTAAGAGAGATGTGCTGTCAAAGTTAACTAATTATAGGGAAAATAGTCATTAAAGTTTCTAAACCAAATAGAATATTTTTAATGTGTAAAATTATGCAATAATAAGCAATGGGTTATCAAAAAATGGTATTATCTGGAGTAAGAATGTAAAAGGAGTACTGAGAGAGTATACTTAAAAATAGAATACCCAGTATGATGGTTTGAATGTAATCTATCCTCATAATCTCAGAGGGAATGGCACTATTAGCAGGTATGGCTTTGTTGGTGTGGGTATGACCTTGTTGGAGGAAGTATGTCACTGTGGGGGTGGGCTTTGAGGTTTGCTATGCTCAGGATACTGCCCAGTTTCTCAGTTGACTTCCTATTGCCTACAAGATGTAGGATTCTCAGTTACTCCTCCAGCACCATGTCTGCCTGCATGCTGCCCTGCTCTTGACATAATGATAATGGACTAAATCTCTGAAACTGTATTTTAGCACCCTTCATTAAATGTTGTCCTTATAAGGGTTTCCTTGGTCATGCTATCTTTTCACAGCAATAGAAACCCGAACTAGGCCACCTAGTGTTTAATCAACATCTAAATGCTAAATGTAAATTACATTGGAAAAATTAATGATTTCCCAATGAGAAACTTGTTTTTTGCTTTTCCCCTTCCAACCTAAAGGCTAAGATAAATTACTCAAGTGTCTATAATTTTGAATTAGTTTATAATATTGGGAAATTAAAACATTATTTGACAACAAATTATTATAAAACTTGAATCTGTAAATATAAAAGCAGTATGTTTCATAAAATAAAAAGAAGCCTTCAAATATCTAATATAGTACTGTTTATATTCCATTTTACATTCACAAATCTGCTATTTTCATTACCCTTTTTTTATTTATTTTTTTTCAAGACATACACATACAGACAAGGTTTCTCTGTGTAATTTTGGTGCCTGTCCTGGGTCTCACTCTATAGAGCAGGCTGACCTCGAACTCAGAGCTCTGCCTGGCTCTTCCTCTCAAGTGCTGGGACTAAAGGCATGCACTACCACCGCCCGGCTTCATACCCTTATTAAGTATAATAATTAAAGCTAGATTTTGGAAAGCAGTCTTTATAATGGAATATATTTACCATTTGTATGTACATGCATTAGTAATTGATTCTTTAATTTTAGCTGAAATAAATTGATATTTGGAAATAAGAATAAATATTATGCCCTTGTTCATAACTAGTTTGAAATCTTGCTTATGAAAGGAAAATGAAAAAGAAATCAAACATTACAGAATTGTGCAAACAGTACTAATACAGTGAAACACATCAGACCTTAAGAAAAGACAGGTGAATATGAAACCAGTTCATACCTGTCTCCCTTTCTAGTAACTGGAGAGTATGAGTATATGTTAACTGATAATGTTTTCTTCCTTTAAATATTTCTTTGGGTTTCATCTTTATTTTTCATTATATACATAAAAATTCAATTCAAGGAAGATATCCTAGTCAGTAAAGTGCCTGCTGCCCAAGCATAAAGACATGAGTTCATATCCCAAGCAACCACTTAAGACTAAGGTTTGAGAGAATTTATCTTTATCTTTGGTGGAGAGGCAGAGACAGATATATTCTTGAAACTCATTGGCTAGTTATCACAGTCTAATAAATTTTAAATACCATTCATATTCAGTGAGTCATCCTGTTTCAAAAAGTAAAGTGAAGAATGAACAAGGAAAACATTTAGTGTGAACCTCTAATCTCCACACATATCCATGCAAATAAATGCACATGAAACCATATGCACACACATTAACATGTATAGAACACACACACACAAACACACACACACCACAGAGTTCAATTAAAATAATATTTAATAATTAAAATCTTTGTGCTGGCTGGAGAGATAGTTCAGGAGTTAAAAGGGAGCACTGTTCTTATAGAGGACCACAGCTTTGTTCTCAGTACTCATGTTACATAAATGATCATGCCTGCCTGTCACTCTAGCTCCAGGTTTAATCAAATATGTGTGGTAACCGGGGGCATTAGCACTCATGTGGGCTTACCCTTGTAAAGGCACACACAAGCACACTTACAGATAACAATTATTTTATTTTAACAACTTTTAGAATAGGGTAGAAATGCAAAAACATAACATACGGAAAAGTATGATCAAGAATATTTTTAGTTACTAAAGACCTAATTTTATGACATTTAAATAAATGACTATTTTAATAATCAAATTTCAAATATTAAAAAAACATAGTTGTATAGATGTCAACTATACTGTAAGAATAGTAACATTAATTAGCTTCAGTAATACAAATGGTATATTCACTCAGGAATGTTAATCTCATTATAAAGAAAATAATGCAGTCTTTATAAAAGAAAAACTAAAATCTGTGCTCATAAGACTGAGGAGGAAAAAAGGAGGTACAGAATAGAAAATCCAAGTAATTTTTGTTCCACATCATGCTGTACACAATTCAATTGGAATGTGGTATACATCAGCTGAAAGCGTTTCAATCGGGAAACATCAGATTCTGAACTATGCTTAGAATACAGGTAAAGATATAAGATTTTTTATAACTTATAAAGATATAAGAAGATAAAAATGTTTAAAATCTCAGAGAAAATTTTGCAAGTTTGGTGACATTAGTATAACATACTGGAATGCTACTGTTTCTTTTTTTTTTCTTTTTGCATGTGCATATCTATGTGGTGTTTGTGTCTTGTGAAGTTCTCTGTATGTGTGGGCATGTGTGTATGCAAGCCAGACATTGTGGTTGAGTGCCTTCCTGTGTCACGTATCACTTTATTTATTGAGGCAGAGTCACTGGCTGTCCTCAACATTGGCAAATGAATATAGTCTAAGCAGTCTGCCTTTGTTCAGTCTCCAGAACATTGAATTTTAAGGCATGTTATTGTACATTGAGCAATCTCCCCAGTCACCCTGTGTTGTGGTCTGAATAAGAATGGCCCCCATAGGCTCATACATGGAATACTTGGTCACTAGGGACTGGCAGAGTTTTAAAGGATTAGGTGGTATGTCTTTGTTGGAGGAAGATGTCACTGGGGCTGGGCTTTGAGATTTCAAAAGACCATTCCAATACCGGATTCTCTTTCTTCCTGATCCCTGTAGATCAAGTTGTAGAACTCTCAGCTACTTCTCTAGCACCATGTCTATATGCATGCTGCCATGCTTCCCACCATGATGACAATGGACTAAACCCCTGAAACTGTAAGCCAGCCCCAATTAAACACTTTCCTTTATAAGAGTTACAGTGATCCAGAAGGTGGTGGTGCACACCTTTAATCCCAGCACTTGGGAGGCAGAGACAAGCCAATCTCTGTGAGATCAAGGCCAGCCTAGGCTATAGAGTGAGTTCCAATAAAGGCACAAAGCTATACAGAGAAACCCTGTCTCAAAAAAAAAAAAATGAGTTGCAGTGGTCATGGTATCTCTTCATAGAATTAGAACACTGACTAAGAAACCCTGTTTTGATACTTTTATGGATTTGATAACTAAATCAAAGGGATACTTTCTTTGTTATCAATCAAATTGGACCTGTGTTCTTAAAATATTTCTGGTTGAAGGAAATTTAAGAAGATTCCATTTCCTAGCTATCTTGAATAGAGTCAAAATGAAAATGGCTGAGCAATTACCTGTGGAGTAGGATGTCATTCCTTACGGCATATGTAGTGGGTAGCCATTCCAGCTTGGATCTGGAAGTTCCAACCCCCATTGAGACTCTGGCAACTGTCATGCCTATAAGGCAGGGCCAGGGGAGGCACCTGGAGACCCGAGAGCTGGATGGGTGAGCGCTCATTCTGTGCTGGGACCCTGAACGGTGGAGGTGACCGAGCAGAGCTCTAGAGAACACTGATGGATTGTGATACACCTTCCCCAGACCCTTCGACCTACCTTTCCCTTTTTGTAAGTTGCCCACTAAATAAAACTTCCTTTTAACTAAGTGGAGTGGCCTTAATAATTTCACCAATAGGCATAAGCCAAGAAGTGATATCACTATGGCTATATTTTAGATCTAGTTTTAGCTTTTACAGAACTCTTCACACTGGTTTCCTGATTGCTAGGGGTTAAGAAAATGTTTCAAGATCATTCTTAGCCATTTGTTTTCTTTGTATGAGACTTTTTGTTTTTTGAGTTAAATGGAAATACAACCAACTACACAGGGCTAGTGAAGTCATGGATCTGGGAAGAAAACCTACAACCACCACTTTACGAAATCAGTAATAATCCCTAACTGCATTCTAAATATTTTCCTTCTATCCACACACAGATAATTGTAGTCTTAACCTTCATCAAGGTAATGTCTTTTTACAATAGATTTAGACAATCACAGAAAAACATAATCAATCAATGTGTAGAGTTATGGAGTCCAGTCCCAAGGGATACAACTATAAAAGAACACCATCAAAGGCTCAGGGAACATTGTGAAACCAATACCAGAAAGTTTATGAGTCAGCATATCATGGACTTTGCTATGTAACTGTGTCTTCAGGTAATGCCAGAACTTACACACATAATGTCTCAACAACACAACTGTTTAAATGTGAACTGAACAAGAATGACATCAACAAATATACTTAAACTGGATGAGGATAAGCCCACGAGTCCTCAACTGTACAAAAAGAACTACCAGTGCTGGGCAATAGTGGCACATGCCTTTAATCCCAGCTCTTGGGAGGCAGAGGCAGGCGGATATCTGTGAGTTCAAGGCCAGCCTGGTCTCTAAAGCAAGTTCCAGGAAAGGCACAAAGCTACACAGAAAAACCCTGTCTCAAAAAAACCAAAAAAAAAAAAAAATTACCAGCACCTGTGAATGCTGAGGAGGGTGTTGATTGTCTTCCCCAGGGGTAGGTACAGTAATTCATTATCCAAATAATCAACTCTGAAAAACTACATACAAGTAACATTATATATCCTGAGCAGGGTGTACTTATGCACTTAAAAATATATACATACATAACTGTAACAATCAATAAAGAGGCCACATATTTGAAAGATATCTGTGTAGAATTATCCTATTTACAAGAGCAACACCTCAAGTTTATGACACTTCACGTCCCTTTTGAGTCTCATTTTTCTCCCATCTCCACCTCCTCTTCTGCTTTTTCTTCTTATACTCCTCCTCCTTCTTTTTCTTGTTTTTTTCTTTTTCTTCTTCTTGTCTTCTTCTTCCTCTTCTTTTCCTTCTCCTCTATTATTATTATTATTATTATTATTATTATTATTATTATTATTATTATCTCTTCTTCTTTTCAGTCATTCTGTTCTTTGGGAGCAAGTCTCACTTTATAAACTAGACTGTGATTTTCAGTCCTCATTTCTGAACCTCTCTAAGTTGGAGACATGTGCCATCAAACACAGTTTCTCCAGGCTATCTTGTACTAATGTTCTCCTGAGAATCACCACCTGATACCTTAGAAAGTCAATTTGCAGCAAATTTGGTTAGTAGTCCATTGCCATCACATTCCTGAACTCTCCAATGGAATCTGAATATTCACCCACACAGATCATCCCCAATGAATATAGTTCTACTGACCTAAGTAGTGACTGTTTTTTATGCAATGCTCACATTTTTAATTTTGTTTATTTTCAATTTTCTATTCATGATTTTTAGTTTTGAAATTATAATATAATTGCATCATTTCCTCATCCTTTCCTACCTTTTACCATTCCTATTCTTCCTTCCCCTTGCTCTCACTAAATGTCATGAGTTACTTTTTAAATATTTTTACTTTCAGATATATATATATATATATATATTCATAAATTATAAATATAACCTGCTAAGATCATCTAAAGAGATAATTTTTATGCCCTCTCACAGCCAGTTCTATTTTTCCCTAAATCTATTTGGTAGATATTAGCTTCTTTTACTATAACTTTCCATGTTTGAATGAATTACTGGGTGTTCTTTCCTAGTGGTTAGATTTAAGCTGTTAGTGTCTCAATTTACCATAGCTCTTCCTATTGTTTTCCATTACATACAAGTATTTTATTATGCTATAAAGTGATTCCATTAATTTTGAAAATACGTGTCTAGAAATCTTATGTTTTCACAGAAAAAGTGAAGAAATCATATATACCAGTGGAAGTGGAGTGGTCCCATGTGTTTAATAAAAAAATGTAACTGTGGAAACAAAACAAAACAAAACATGTGCCTAAGGGTTCAATAAGACTCAGTATTGTAAAGTGATGTAATTTGTGGAGGCAAGAAAGTTTCTATTCAGGAAAGTGTCCATGTTAAGCAATTGCAGGAAAACAGTAAGATTTTAGGAAAATAAGAAATGCTACAAAATAAACCAACTCAAAATATAATTTTCATTTCTCTTTTTTGTGTATTGATGGAAACAAAATATTATAAAATATAAAGGTATGTAAAGCACAAATCATTTAGTAATATTAATTTAAAGAATAAATATGTGTCCTCTTATCAGACTCCCAACAGTGGAAATAGGCTGTCTCTGACTCTTCTATTGGCTTTTGGGACACTACTTCTCATATTGGGTCACCTTGCCCAGTCTTAGTACCTGGGGAGATGCTTAGTCTTGCTGTAACTTGATATGCCATATTTTATTGATACTCATAGGAGACCTGACTTTTCTTGGATGGAGAAAAAAAGAGGTGGGGATTGGGAAATGGGAAGGGGAAATGGAGGAGAGAGACTTCGAGGAGAGGATGTGGGGTGAGGCTGTGGCCATGACGTAAACTAAACAGATAATTTTTTTAAAAAGAATAAATGTGTTAAGTAAAATATGAGCTAAATATTGTGAGCACAAATAAACATTTTCAAGAGTAATTTATTAAGGACATGAATAACTTGGCAAAAAGAGAACCAAGAACTTATAGGATGATACGTCTGAAAACACTAAAATGTGTGCATGTGTGTGTGTGTGTGTGTGTGTGTGTGTGTGTGTGTGTGTGTGTGTTTTAATGTAAAGAGCAAGATGACAGCTAGCAGTACACAATTATCTAGAGGAACAACAGATACTTTTTCTCAAGATGAAATTCATTTTTTGTTTGTGTGTTACAAAAAGTTATTTAAGTTCAACTACTTAGGATATTCAAGATTTTGTCACTGTTCTATTCTATTTATATTAATGGAGTTCATATAGCCTGTATTTAACAAAAAGTTTACTTGTACAATTATATTTCTTAGAGACTATTATTTTTGAGTATGCATATCAAGTAATATTCATTCTTTCTCCCAAGAGACAAAATGGAACATTTTAAAAACAATTATCTGGAAGTCTTTTTGAGTTCTTGGAATTTCTGAGAGACAGGAAGTCCTAGGTGGAAAATGCTTGCCCTTTTGGAGGAAAATGCTAAACTCTGGATAAAGCATCAAGGCTAAAGTCTTTAGCAAGATTGAAATCAAGGAATGATAAAGCTCACATCAGGATTTAATTAAAGAAATCTGTCTCTTCGACCAATTAGACAAGATGACAAAAATAGACAGAACATCCCCAGGTGATACAAAATACTTGTGATTCAGAAATGCAGAAAAAGAAACTTGCAAGCTATAGAAAGATGATGAGTGCAAGAGTAATGGAGGACAGTCTAGGAAACTGAGGACCCCAGGTTCATAAAATTGGAATGATTACAGAACTAATTTTTTAGTTAAATCAATAATTACAATTATCATGAAAGTAATTTTCTCTTATAATATCAACAATAATAAAACAAAAAAGAAACCAAGCAAAAAATGTTAGTACCTATTATAAATGTAACTATTATTAAAGGTTGACTATTAAAATTAAAAGTCTACATTTTGGGGTTTTTTTTGTAATTATCTTTTTTGTTGTTTGGGTTTTGTTGTTGTTTTTCCTGTAATAGAACATTACCATATGTTGAAGTTGGCTTGGAATTTTCTACTTAGGCCAGACTGTGAATTCTCTATACTGCCACAGCCTCTCTGGACTTGAAGTAATAGGTATATGCCACTAGCCCAGGATAATTCATGCACTAAAATTGGAAACCCCAGGATCTCAGATTGGGACTGTATTTCGATTCTTTAACATAGTTAAATTGAAATTATATTATTGGAATCAGCTGTAATTAAATACAACAATAAGGAATAACTATGTTGGGAGGAAAAAATTACTAGAACACAGAGACATACACACAAAAGATAAATGAAGACTGAGGAAGAACACCCATGAATACACTGAAATTGTAGAGAAATATTGTAGTGTTTAAGCCAGCCAATCAGAATTTGTTTATCTTAACATTCTAATAATATACAGAAACTCTGGCCATCATACAGAAGAGAACCCTTAGCAGTGAGCAGCAGAGCTGGGAGCTGTATAATACCAGGGTTCAGAGGTATGGCTGACAGAGTGGCTCAGAGCTGAGTGCTCGCTAAAGCATGGCAGAAGCCTAGTTTTTGTGTAGTAAGATTGACATGTGCAGAGAAACTGTCTACAGACGAAGAGAAATCAGATGATGCTTTTAGATGACAGTTTGAGCTATCAGAGTATGTTGAAGACTGGAAGAACCAGGAACAAATTAAAGTATCACTAGACCCAACAATTACCAACTACCTTCCCAGTAGTGTTTCCAACAAAGGAAACAGAGAAGGTGTTAAGTGGAGAGGAAGTCCATAGACTTGCTCAAGTTCATAGTGCTTGTGTTTTATTCCACTATTGAAAGTACTGAGTGAGGCTGAGGGGCTGGTTTTAGGTTTACTGCTACAAACTTTGTGTGTAGTGGAGACTGTGTTTCCTTTTGCGAATAGACACTAAAGTATGTGTATATTCAGAATCCATGTACTTTTGTGTATATAGGCCATACTTAACACAGGTAATATTTTATTCTTATTCATTAACCAGTAAATTATTATCAAAATAATCTTACAGAAGAAAATGAATATGTCCTATATTTCCAAGTTCAGTTCTAAACATTTCAACAAATCCATCTGTTTAATAGATCTGTGGATATATATTTTGAAATACAATAGTTATAAATACTCTAAAACAATAAGTGCTATTTCTTTATTGTGGAGCAGGATGACAGATTGCTTAATGTGTTGTGTATTTTTAACACCTTTCATAAATTTACATTCAAAAAGAAAAACTAATGTTTTAAAAGTATATTTCATTCGTGTCCATAAGTTAGAGAAAAGTTAAGAGTTATAGATATGTGGTTCAGCTATGAAATATTCAATTATTTTTGTTGACCCCTGTGGTTAATTTACATCTACTTACTTGTTACATCTCTGTTGTATTTTACAACTATCAATTGTGTATTGGACAAGGGACGGTGAGGCAGGAGATTGGATCATCTGTGAAGCCAAATAGGGCTATAAAGTAAGCTGGACTGCTTATGCTTCAGAAAGCAACCTCCTCCCAGAAAAATTACAAATAAGTAAAAAATAAAATCTTATTTTAAAAACACCTTAAATGTCTTATCATCCCCTTGTCTGTTCACAAGGCAAACTCCTAGGCTATTGAAGTTCAGAAAGTCCTTGTACACATCTATCTTGAATAAGAATGTTTATGCTTTCTTTTAGCAGCATTACCATGTCAAGGTTCTTCAAATTTATTTTACCTAACTACTTCTTTGTTTTTTGAGATTATAATAAAATTACATTATTTCCCACTTTCCTTTCCTCCCTTCAAGTCTCCCATAAACCCTTCTTGCTTTTCTTTAAAGTCATGAGGGTTTTTTTTATTAATTATTAGTAATTTTCCATTAAATGCTACACACACATATTCCTAAATGCAAAATACATAAATAAATTATGCTCATCCTGTATAGTATTACTTATATGATTCTTTTCAGGGCTGACCATTTGCTATTCCATAACTGATTGATGTACTCCTCCTTGGGGAATACTATTTCCTGATCTCAGCATTTTTTAGCTGGTTGTGAGTTTTTGTGTACGCTTGAGGTATTATGGCCTTTCACCTATCTACTTTAGCATATCTACTGCTCTTATCTTTTTTTTTCAGCTACAGTTTAGGCATCATTTTGGTGAGACTTCATGGTTGTATCTTCTGACATTCCTAGGAGACACGATCTCACAACAAATTCCTTGATCCCCAGGCTCTTACATTTTTTGCCTTTCTTCAGCAGTGTTTCATGAGACTTAGGGTTGGGGATTATTTTGTATATGTGTCTGTTGGATCTGAGCTACATAATTCTGCATTTTCATTGCTTTTGGTTTTCTCTAATGGTCTCCCTTTGTTACAAACAAAAGTTTATTTGATGTGGAATGAGGACTAGTATTTAGAATATATTTGTAGGGACTACTCCAAGAACTATGAATTTACTATCCCTGGGTAGGTAGTGAGATTTTCAGTACCAGGCATGATTACCTTCTTGTTGAGAGGGTCTTATGTCCAATTAGAGAGCTGTTGATTACCACCAAGTTAATTGTGCTATGACAAATCCTTAGGGTTACCATGCCATGTGGTTATTTGTTGTGGTTCATAGGCATTATAGTTGAGAAAGACTGTTGATTGCTTCTCTTCTTTAGAAACTTGCATGGCACCTTCATGTAGCATGAAAGTTAGTCTTCAGGGTTGAGGCTTTTAGGTCAGTTCCACTTCGGGATCCTACATCTACAGTACATGGTGTCTTCAGTAATAGAATCTTGCCTTTCACCTATGGCAGGGAGCAAATAACAGCAGTAACCTGTAAAATTTAGAAAATTTCTTGTACAACCTGACCAACAACTCAAAAGAGACCTTCTTATGGAAGATATCAGGGATTTGGTAGATGATCTTTGACTCTTGGAGGAAGCATTGTTTGACAAGATGAGGATATTAAATTTAAGCTACATATTTATATTTACACACAAACTTATGTGTATTTTTAAGGTAGATAGAAGTGTATGATTCTTTATAAAAATTTTCAGATATATTTATTATTGCTTTTTCTTCTCTCACTTTTTTTCTGTATTTATCTTCCTCCTCTCTCTTTAATAATTGGCCACATTTTTTGTTGCTATTTTACTCATCATATCTTGCATCATGGGTTTTGTTGAGTGATCTTTCTCTCTTGGAGAGGACATTGTCAGTCCAGATGGTAAAATTTCAGTGGGAGCAATAAGGCAAAAGAAGGGAATTAAAGGGATGGAAATAGGAAAAGATGAAGTCAAACTATCCCTGTTTTCAGATGCATGATGGCTGTGCCTGGTTTTCAACTTCCCTATATCTGTAAATAACTAAATCCCAAATAGCTGGTACACCTGTGAGGAATCTTTTCTTTTAAAAAAAAAAAAAAAGAGTTGAACTTGAAAGATCCACTTTTAATCCAGATCTTTCAAAGCAGGAAAACCCACCTTTAATGTGGGCCACGCCTTCTCCTGGCCACCAAATAAAGGACATGGAAGAAGGAATCCAGCTCATTCTTTGCCCATTTGCTCTTCCTCACACTAGCAACTCTATTCCTTCACTGGCATTAGAGCCTGCTTCTTCTGAATTCTGGTTTACACAGAAGACCAACTGAGACATCCATCCTCCTGGACTAAACGAGTACTGGATTGTTGAAACTTCCATTAGGGACAGCCTTTGTTGTTCTAGCTGGACCACAACCTATGAGCCATTCTAATAAATCCCCCCTCTCTCTATACATACATACATATATATTCATTCTATAAGTTTTGTTCCACTAGAGACTGATAGAAGATAACAAAGATAACATGATACTGTATATTAATAATCCCAAGGACTCAACTATAAAACTTCTAGAAATGACAAACAAATTCAGCAATTTTGCAGGATGCAAAATCAACTTGCACAAATCAGTAAAAGTCATTTCTAAGTGTATCAATAAATAGAACTTCAAGTAGTTGCTTAATTTCATGGATCCAAAGTTGAAAAGTGTTAATTTTAGAATCAAATACTAATTTGAATGTGTATGAGGCAACAGGACATAGTACTTTGTAGGTTAACTAAGTGGGCTTGAATCTGTTTTTCAGAATCTTATTACAATTATTGCCATAAATTTTTGTCAGTCCTTCTATGAAAACAAGTAAGAAAATTTATCTATTAAAATATGTAATTCATGACTACTACAATTGATAGTAGCTGTTAATATTTACTTAATATTCAGTACATTTTAAAGATGTGAAGTAAGTAAACAATAAAAATAATCATAAAATTTGCTGTTCATTTATTTATTTTTAAGACAATTGTAACACAATAAAAATCTATAAAAGTTCAATACTATTTTCAAAATTCAAGCAATACTATTATGTATCAAATAGAAAAAAATGCATAAATCTAAAATGTCAGAGACTATAAAGGAAATAATGTCATGTTTATTGTACTCTTTTATATATCAATAAAACTTTATTTTTCAAAGAAGAATACAATGAATCCTTTTTTAATATCTGAACAAAGGATCCATCTCATACATAATAACTATAGTTCAGCTTTTAAATATCCTCTTTTAAGTAATGTTGGCTCACAACTTCATTAAAAATATTAATCATTCTTGTAACTTAATCTTGTAATTTTAAGTAATATATGCATTTAAATATACCATATATTAGATGTATAACAAAAATGCCTTTTTTATGTTGCTCTCATTACATAAAATAAGAAATCTACACACTTGTTAGGAAATTTCACTTGATCCTTCACAAAACACACACTTCACTTTTTCTCATCTCATTTTAAATTATGTATTTTCTTTTAAACACTGAAAAACAGAGACAATCCAAACAGTAGTGAAACTACATTGAGCTTATCTTTTCAGAGTACCTCAAAAATACACAAGAAAATCCATGTGTTCATGTTACTGCACTGAGCACCCAATTTTCCTATCAAATCACATTTAAAATAGTCATGAAGCCCTCTTAAACACTCTTGTCAACCAAATTCCTTCAACATTTTTAGTATTCTGGAAATAGTTTGAAGAAACTCTCATGTGTTTGGAGCAAAGTAAAGCAATATGTATCCCCTTAATCAACTTAAATGAGGATTATTCATTTCCAGAAGAATAAATGTCTGTGGGTGTCTTGGGGAATAACTTTGGCCACTTCATGTAGAATAAATCACTGATTTTTTGTAGCTGTCAAGTAAAATAAATTCTCGTACAATATCTCTTTGTCTAAATGTATATGTTCATACAGGTCTGGTGCTTAAAGAGGCCAGAATTGAGTGTTTTATTTCTTGGAACTAGAGTTAAAAGCAAGTATAAGCCTATGGGTGCTGGGAAACTGGGTTCTCTGCAAGAGCAACAAGTGTTTTTAATAACTGAACACTCTCTACAGCTCCACATATTTATATTTTGTTTTGAAAGTGGTCAACTTTAAAATGATGTACTATGTCATTTTATTTTCACCTTTAGAATTCATTTAGTTGCCTTCTTTCCCTTATTTTTTTTTCAAATCTGTGAAAACTTGACCATCATTTAGCTGTGTCTATTTAAAATTTAATTTGTCCAATTTCATTTTGACAATTAATGATGCTGAACTCTTGAATTATTATTCTTTATCTATTTTAAGAACAATATTCATGTGTGTATGATTACTTCATGTAATACATTAATAATATACTACAAATCTTTTTTAATTTTATATAAAAGTATACACATTTTTATCCAAGTATTTCTTATTATATGATTTCCTTTAAATTTTGTGCAAGGTACATTTTCTTAATCAATTATATCATGTCAACTTTTTGAATTTTTCATCTTTCTATAGTTAACAATGACTTTTTAGTATTTGATTATATGAACTTATGATAAACAGTACTCAGATTCTTTGCTAAATCATAACCTTGATAACCTCTTGCCTAGTACTCAGTAACATCTTTGTTACCCTTTGAAAATCCATGAGCCCGTCTTCTACAGCACACCTATCTCTCAGCCTTCAGGTCTTCTGAATTGCCACTATACTGATTCATTAAACTCTTTATAGCATTCTAGTGCTTTGGTTTATGGCTCCAAACTCCTCCTTCAAGATAGTTTCAAAAGCTGAAGTTCCACATGATGTGGTTTATCAGAGCAATGAACCCATTTCTCCATACCAATTTTTTTTATCATGATTACTTTTCCTGTGGTGTTAAAATACTTGACAAAAGCAAATTAAGAAAGCTATCATTTACTTTGGCTGATGGAGAAAAGATTCTCTTCCAGAACATACTTAGAGGCCATTAGATTGTTTGAGCCTATCTGTAACTGGAATATTTCTTCTCTTTGAGTTCATTCTTTTCCTGTGTGACATAGTCCAGAGATGATAAAAGTAACCAGCCAGCACTGTTGGAGTCTTTATTTTTACAAAAAAATGAATTTCATGGAGTCTAATTTTCTTGATATTCAAAAGAGGACAATTTGAAGCATCAAACGCAGGACTCTTGAATTACTTAAGGTATAATTTTGAGTATTCTCCCTGATACCAGAATAATTTTGAGAATCTGTAGATTTTTCTGATTTAGGAAGCAGATAAATCTTTAGAACTCTGTTTCTCTACAGTCATTCTCTGAACCAAGGAAAATTAACAAATAACTTGGAAATGTGTCTGAATTAACATATTTAGTTGCATAGTATTTAATACAGTTATTAATGAAAACAACCTATGTCTATGAACTGATGGATGGTTAAGTAATCCTATAGTAAGAAAACTACACATAACATTAATGTAGTGTAAGTCTAAAATAACTTGGAAAAGAAAATATTTTTAAACTTCTTATGTAAACAAATCCTAATTGAAGAAGTATATGTGTTTTATCTGACTTAAAGTGCAAAATAGTTTCTAAATATGTAGGAATTTCTCATAATAGTTCACCAAAGTAAATAGCATTGATGTATCAGTTTTAAATGAACTTTAAATTTCAAAAAATGTTTTATTTTTATAAAAACACAGAAAATATACAAAGTGAATTATAGATAGATAGATAGATAGATAGATAGATAGATAGATAGATAGATAGATAGATACAATGTATATATCGGCATAAAATATAGACTAATTCCCTTGTGTACTTGAACATCTCAATATAACTCAATCACCAGGGAGAAAAATCAGACATGGTATAGTAGATGTCAATACCAACTTAATGTACAATGTCTATGAAATAAAACAAAAGCTTTGACTTAACATTATACCATAAGCTAAGATATTACACCCTACATGAGGGCAAGAACATGAGAAATATGCCCTTTCTCTCACATTTTACCACATTAGACTGAAAGCCCTCCATAACTCAAGGAATAGGAATTGAAAGCCAGACATGTTATTTTTGAGAAGGAATAAATCAAATGTTCTTTGTTATTAGGTGGTGTGATTACCTCTGTAGCCTGTCTGGAGGAAGCTATATAGACATTCCAGGTATAGAAATAGTCAGTTATGCCCAGACTTCAATTTGCAAGGTGAATGTACAAGGTATATATTCTTTCTGTTTACTAGAAACAAGTAAATAGATTTGAAATGAAAAATACAAGCAAAGTGACAATGAGTTTACTCAAGGAAACTACAAATATCTGGAAAAGCAATCTACAGATAAGTGGACAAATATTTGTCTACATAATTAATAGAGAAATGTTTCATGAATCTTCCATAGAGTAAAGTGTCAGTTCTATCAACCTTATCTTTAGAGTTGATGGTGATGATAAAACAGGAAAGCTTTGTGTAGAATAATGAACTTGATCCTTATCTACTACCTTGCAAAAAACTCAACTGCAGGTGGATTAAGGACCTAAACACAACATCTGATAAGCTAAATCTGATATAAGAGAAAGTACATAATATGATTGAACTTATAGGTACAGGTACAAGCTTTCTGAAGAGGATCATGTTATCTCAGGCATTAAGACCCATGATAAATGGAGCATCACGAAACTAAAATGTTTCTGTGCAGCAAAGGACATCATCATGCAAGTAAGGAAGCAGCTTACAGAATGCTAAAAAAATAAAACAAACAACAACAAACCTACCAATTATGCACCTGACAAGTGGTTAGTACCTAGAATATGCAAAGAATGAAATTACAATAATATCATCACTAAAAATCCAACTTAAATATACAGCATGAAACTAGAGAGATTTGCACTTGAAAAAATATTTTAAATGTTGAATACCTTTAACCACCAGAGAAATACAAATAAAAATTAATTTGAAATTCCATACACAAGTCAGAATGACTGATTTAAAATGCCAAAAATTATGGTTTTTGACTATCCCCCATAAATTTATGTTAAGACATTGTTGCTTAAAATATTGTGTATTTATTTCCTAGAACATCAAGAAACCAAGCTTGTATTGAAATGGAATTTTCATCACTCCAGTCTATTTTTATGATGCTGGAAGCTGTTAAGTATACTACCGTAGGAGAATAGTAATCATCATTCTCATCTATCCACTTGTGAACCCTGGGAGCTACGATTCCTACTGGCCTGACAAGACATGCTACTGTTCAATAGTAAAGAGAATGATCTGGGAATATCCTACCAATTCTGATTATTTTCTAAACCTGCTCCATAAAATGGAGTCCACATCTAGCAACAATATTGAGGCCAAGAACCTGTGGCTAGAAAGTCTTAAGCCCTAGTACTATTACTCTGTTAAATGGATATAGTATTAAACTAACTCCATTAGTAGTCAACAAGAATTTATGACATAGTTGAGTGTATCTCTCAAACCCCATTAGAGAATCTTTTGACAATAGATGGTAATTAAGACAAAGACACACAAATTATTTGAGTGTGGAGAACATGAAACCTGACAGTGAACAGGTCCTAACCAACTCCATCACAAAGCCGGTGTCTGCAGAACTGATACAGTGCTAAGCAGAGAAATGCAATACAGTCTATTGGACCTGTACTAGAATCAGCACCTCCTGGGCCTGGGGTTAGTGATCTCAGACCATAAATACATGGTAGCAAGAAGCTCAAATCTGAGTGAATGTTGTCAGCTCATCCCTATGTCAGTCTCAAATGACTATGACTCATTATATGGCACAATGTTGCAGAGTTGGGTGGCCAGAGAACTGTTCTTTTGTTTCTTTCCCAGGTGTAGGCAACACACCACAGATAATGGGAGAAAAGGGAGAGAAGACAGAGGTGGAAGTGGAATTTTTATGTTGTGGTTTGTATATATCACCCACAAAGTCTATGTGTTAAAACTTCGTTTCCAGGGTGTCGCAATGGGGAGGAGGTAGAACACACGACGAAAGATGTGGGACTCCAGCCTCTCCATTTTTTTTCTTTTTGGCTTAAGATGTTAAAATTTCATCTACATCTGAGCTCCCATTTTGCCATCTGCTATGAAATAATAATGCCAAGGGGTGGGGGTGGGGAACTTGCCAGAGTCTGCACCACCACACTGTTTGGGATTTTAGAATCCAAAACCTGCAGTGAGTGCACTACTCTTTCTTATAAAATTCATCTGCTTCAAAATATTTCCTGATAGTAAGAAAAATTCATTCCCTTTACCTGATCAAAACATATGCTCTCCCCATTAACAAATTTTAAGTTTGAAATGCATCATTAAAAGCAAGGCATATACCTCTGTGCACTAGAATTTGTTCATCAAAGTCCCTGCTTCAACACTGAGAGAGTCAACAACTGTGTGCCTATTTTGAGAGATTTGGGGATGATTTCACACTGTGTTATTTATCTCGTGTACACCTTATCCTCTTTTTGCATCACAGACCACTATTTTAATCCAATTTGAAAGGAGAAAACATAGCAAAGCCAAGAAAATAAAAATGAGTGGTATTTTTGCAAAGTATGAGATGCAGGTAAAGAGAAAACTCAATGTAGTGGATTATAATAGCCCCATAGCTAGAAGAGCACATATATTAACAATGTTTAGTTTTTATGTGCTGTAGTTAAAATAAGTTGTAAAAGATGAGTACAGAGTGGATTCTGTGAGATAATTGGACAGCACAGCACAGAGAGTAAAAATATACCTTCATCTGTAGTCCAAGAATCTGCAAATCCCTTACTTAGAGAGACTTGTATTTTTCTCATGTATTATCTATCACAAGAAAGGATGGTATTTTTGACAAAATAAAATGCTAAGCTGCTAAAAGGTTATTTTCGCTATTGTCAAGGCAGAATTGAGTAGAAAATATGAACCTAGAAATTCTAAATAATTCTGAAAAGCTACTATTATTTTTCTTTGATGACTAAAGCACCAGCATAAAAGCAATGGGTTTTTATAACCATCAATAATAAGTTAATCCATTTTATCTATATCTAATATTCTTGGGAGAGTTGGCAAAAAATGTGTAGCTAGCTAGCTGGTAAAGTGTTATTTACTTGTTTCATTGTAAAAGTCTTGAGTTTAATGCTTCTGCTGGAAAATATGACAGGGTGCAGAAGTGCCTTGGCATACTGAAGCATCATTTCTGTGGCTGTTTTTATTTTTTATTCATGTTCTTGTGCTATGATGAACATGTTTACTTATGAACCTATCTCTGAAATCTCTTTATCTTTCCCTTTCAGAAGTTGCTTTAAGTAGACGTATTTGTATAGAATATAAATGCTCAAAATATACTCTATACTGGCCAAACCAACTAGTCATATTATTTTGCTTGCTAGATCACTGACTACTTTGGTTTTTCATTTACCTGATTTTAAATTTTAAGTAGAATATAATTATATAATTTCCCTCCTTATCCCTGCTCTTCCGTCTGCTATCATGTCCCTTCTTGTTCCTTGTCAAATCCATGTTCTTTATTTATTACTGTCACACACACACACACACACACACACACACACACACACACACACACACCAATATATAAATGCAACCTAATAAATCCATTTACTGTTTTTAGTGTTGTAAGTATGTGTGTTTTTTATGACTGAAATCCTGGGATTGGATATCAATTGCAGGGCTCATTCCTGGGTAAGATGAATATTCCCTCTTTTAGAAGTTATTTTCCAACAGTTTTTATCTAGTGGTGGTGTCCCATTCACCTTAGTATGTCAACTGCTGTTGCCACTGTTTAAGTGGTTATGTTGCTGAAATTTCTTGGGTGTAGCTTTCCTATCATATCTTGAAAATCCAATTTTCCTGTTCTTCTGGCTCTTTCAATCTGTCTGCCCTTTCTTATGCCATGTTCTCTGAGTCTTAAGTGCAGGAGTTGTAGATATATTAGTTGGGTCTAGATACCCCACAGTCAACCGCTCACTGAATATTGTCTAGTGTAGCTTTCTGTAATGGTCTCTGCCTGCCTAAAAAGAAACATTTTTGATGTTGGGTGAAAGCTACACTTATCTGTGGGGATAAGGATAGTCATCTAAAGTGCAGTTAAGAATTGTACTTTTCAGAAAAGTGGCAGTAGTATGTTCTCCTCTGAAATCCAGGACCTCCATAGCTATGGGTGTGGTCAGTTAGGTTTACAGTTGAATATTCCACGCTTAGATATTGTCCAGGTTTTCCCACAGAATTCTGAGAACCTTCCTGTGCCAAAGAGACTAGAACATAGGGGTGAAACTTTCATTCAGGCACCAGTTCAATCTCTCTGTGTTCAATGAGCTATGCAGATGTCCTCAACAATGGGGCCCCTGCTGTCAGTTCCAAAGATTGACTGTCCTCACATCAGCCTGGGTTGTTTAGGGATCTCCATCTAACCCCCATGGCCAACAACTCAACCAAATGCAACCCAGTCCCACTACTGGAAGCCTTGCCTTGCTACAAAAGAAGGCCAATTTAGAATGAGTATCCTCCATCACTAGTCCTCTTCACTAAGGTCACCCTCAAAGATTCCAGGAAGTTTCCATTGCACTAGGTTTGCACTTTATCCCCTAAATGCCACCCCCAGTTCCAGCTGTTGCTCAGCCTACAATCTTTCAGGCCTGCAAGATGTGATGGGGCAATAATGGAACAGAACTTGTGAAAGAAGCTAACCAATATCTGGTTTAATTTGAGACTCACTCCATGAGACAGAGCCCATACCCTCTACAGCCTGAGATTGGATAGCCCTGAGATCTGGGGTAGAACAAAACACAACTAGCAAAAGAAAAAAAAAATAATGAAACAAGCACTCCATGAGATGGAGCCCATGCCCTCTACAGTCTGAGATTGGATAGCCCTGAGATCTAGGGTAGAACCAAACACAACTATCAAAAGAAAAAAAAATCAATGCATGAGTACTAATGACATTCTGCTGTATATGCCCATAGATGGGTACCTTATCCAAATGTCATCAGAGAGGCTGCCTCCAGCATCAGATGGGAGCTGGAGCCCAGATAAAGACATTCATTATGCAGAGGAAGATCTAAAAAATTGTATACTTAAATAAATAGATGTGATGATTTTAAAACTATCTTATGCAGTATGATTTTTTACAGGAGTTTAGATGAGCTTTAAGCTTTTAAATGGTTAAGTGTAAAGTAAAAAAAAAATACATTCTCAGTGACTAGTTAGTTAGCTCTCTTTTCCAGCATCTCAAGTTCCAGTCAAATTTAAAAGTAATCCTCTCATGATTCTTCAGATAGATTTTCAACAGCAATGGTATTTTAATAAAATTTTCATATTCATGAAAATTATATGTTATTATGGTCACATGGCTTTATAAAGGCCTGTGTGAATTTTGAAACATATAATTTACATTTTAATATTTAACTTGGCAAACAAAAATTATCTTTTAATATTAATAAGGAACATTTGAAAATGAAAATATTGTATACATTATCTGACATAAAAGTCCTCATTAAATATGATTGGATCTTCTTAAATTTATTTTTATACACTGAAGTCCTGAATTAAAGGGAAAAAAAAACTAGTGTAGATGTAACCAACCGTCTTATTAAATAAGAAACACAGAACTAATGTAAAAGAGAAAGCCAAGAGATCAGAGCTCAGAGCTAAAATCTCACCCTTTCTCCTGCGGTGGTCCTAGCTTCCCTAAAGAGAGCTATATCCTGTGTGTCTGTCTTTTCATAGTATTTTGTTCTGCCTTCTCATTGGTTATAAACCCAAACACGTGACTGCCTCATCACTGTCTGTATGTACAGCCCCCCAGGTCTTAAAGGCGTATGTCTCCAACACTGGTTGTATCCCTGAACACACAGAGATCTATGGGATTAAAGGTGTGTGCCACCACCACCATGCTCTGTCTATGGTTCTAATAGCTCTGACCCCCGGGCAACTTTATTTATTAACATACAATTAAAATCACATTTTAGTACAATTAGAATACCACCACAAACTTGCTAAGAAGTTTAGATAAAGTCTTCTGGCTTTATTGGTCAAAATATGTAATTTATGTTTATCTTATACGATTACAGACTCTGGTCAGTGTCTCATAATCAAAGACATGTATACGATGATGGCCGATTTATTTGCCAATCGATGTAAACATGGAACATTCTACAAACTAATATTTGCAAAACACTATTCTAAAATTACTGAATTTGTATATTTTGTGTATTTCGTTTTGTATTTTGTTAGCATTGTTCTTAGTTTTTGCAGCAGTCATTTCATAATAGCTATTCTTCATACTGTAGCAAAGCTTTTAATTCAGAAAGTAGTGATCCATCTCTCCCGACATTTTCATGGCCCACACTTATCACAATGCCCAAAGGCCTGCTTATTATTTCAACTATTTCATGAGGAAGGGTCATTAGTGATACTTTAATTGTGAACAACAGAACCCTACTAAAATGATATCTTATGCAGAATAAAATTTGGTAATATATAGAATTACCAGACTTTATCCAGAAGACATTAACTATTAAAATACTCTACTAACACTATCTCATTACAGGATAATATCACATTTAGTATGATTTCCATCACAAAGGTGAGAACAATGACTTTATGAAATCAGGTATTTTAATACAAATGGTTTTAAATAAAAATATAAATAAAGTTAGTTTACAAGTCAAAAGGGGAAAAGAAAACAAATGAATAAACACCAAAAATGGGTACTACATTCTCCAGTCTGGAGAAACTGATTTAAGCTTGTTACTCAGAAGTCTACTTTATTAACAAGGAATTTTGTACCAGAAAATAAGGAAGATTGTGGCAAAGTAGAAAGAAATTGATTTAGACCCAGGACTGTGTCAATGATACAGGGAGCAATGTTCCATTCTAATCCAACAGAGGAAGGCAAACTCCATAAAATTTTAACCCTGAGCATTTCTGTCCCTCTAATGATACTCACCAGCATCAGTATTATCAAAGCATTAATCAGTGATGCAACAAGGGACTATTTACTCCTATTACTATGTGTTGAGTTGAAATCATGATATAAAGATTTTAGATTTGTGGAGAACAGGGAGTAAGAAAGACTTCAGGATTTTATTATAGGCAGAGGTTGAAAAAATAGGATGTGAGACATTAGCCTCAGACAAGGAATAGGACTTTCGTATTACATGTCTTTTTATGCGACGATGGTATTTGGATGTATATTCTGTGACTGTCTCCAGGGAATGCCTTAAAGCCAGATTAGGCAAGTTGGACACAGAAAGGTGTGTCTACTTGAATGGTATCTCTGATAGGAGTCCTCATGGCAGAATTTTCACAGAGCACACTGAAAATATCTTAACTAGTCACCAAGACTAAAGCTATATACTTCATCATCATTTTGCTGGCAAAACTATTTGCTCCTTAGCTTTATGCCAATAGCTCTGTTCTTTGTATATGATCTCTTTTAATAAAACTATGAGCTAGAAAATAACTGTGATGAATTTTCCAATGCTGAGCTAACTTTTGATTATAAAAAAGAGGGAAGGTAAGAGAATGGAAGAAAATACATAGAGAACAGGAGAGGTGGTAGGCAAGGCCCATTTTCGATGGCTTTGCTGTCCCCTAATTATCACTATTATTTTCCCATAAAAATTTGGAAGTGATTTAAATATTTCTTTCACACCTATTCTTTCTATCTCTTTAACTCCGACAAACTAGAAGAGGCACACCAACTTCTTACTTTTAAAGGTTTTACTCAGGAATTTGTGAACCTGGAATGAATAGTGATACACAATGATTATTACATCTTGCTTAAACTTTGTTAGGATTCCAAATCTGTCTCTTTTCATGAAATACATCCAACATCCTGATGTCTGATGAGGAAAGTTACCGGACTACCTGGCGTGTCTCATATCATGAAGTCAACAAACATTTATTCGCAGAATAATTTACACATTCCACTGTGTGTCCATTTCAAAGGGCACCGCACAGTGGACCCTCTATTACGAAATGTATTATTTAGGGTTATTTATGTGAGAAAACACCACAACCCAAAACAACTTATGAAGGAAAGGGTTTGTTTCATTGTACAAGCTTGTGGTCCCTTATGGAAGGAAGTCAGGGCAGAAACTCAAAGTAGGAACCTGGAGGCAGGAAGTGAAGCAGATACCGTGGAGAGTGCAGCTTGCTAGCTTCACTCTTCTTGCTTATTAAGTTTGCTCCGCCCAGAGGTGGCACCATGCAAAGTGATCTGAGAGCTCTCATATCAATCATCAATTAAAAAAAATAAACAATCCCATAGGCTTACCTATAGTTAATATGAAGCAGGATTTTTCTCAGTTGAGATTCCTCTGCCCAAACAAATCTGGGTTTGGGTCAAGTTGACAAAAACCAACCAGGACCTTCCTTGCTTTGCCCTTCCCCTCATTCCCCGTGTGTTTCCTTCTTTTTTCTTAAGTTCTCCTTCACTCCTCTTTGTCATCTAAGGTTAGTTTAAGGTTGGGAAATGTGTGGGGGAACACAGAGACTCTATAGTGTGGTCTTATTCCATCTTGACTCAAGGTCAGAGAGTCGGAGTTTGTTTTGCCCTACGAGGATGTTTTGGCCAAGGGAATGGTTACCAGGTGTCTGATACTTTAAGGCCTAATTATAGGTCTTTGCTATAAGACATGGCTACTAGATGTTTTGAGAATTAAGGAAGTGTTTACACTTGTCTGTACTTTATACATTGAACCATGGTGTCCCTGAGAGGGTGAAATCTTTTGCCTCTCACCTTGTTGGTATACAAAAAGTCCATGAGGAATAAACTTGGGGAAACTGTAATATTGACTCAGTGACCTCTTGAAACTATTCTATGTCTCTGTCTTTTTCTTTTACATCTATGTCTCTATTTTTCATATCTATTATTTCTCAATCCACACTCCCCTATATCAAGGACTGTCCAAAGGTTGGGCTAGACTGGAAGTTGGTGCCTGGATAGTGGGGCCTGATATACAGGGGATGTCAGTGATGGACGCCTGAAGTTGAAGCAAATGCTCAGATAAGAATAGTAGAATGGTGATTTATTTCAGGAGTAAATTGTACATACAGAATTTGGTAATAGTAGACAGCTGTTTACATATATGATAAATGCCAGAGAAACTGAAGTTGGAGCTGCAGCAAGTATCTATGTTGTGAAGGTTTGAGTTTGTGATTATTATTTTTTTTTTTTTTGGTCTGAGAAAGTAGTTAGAAAGAGTGAACATCTGGGTATGTCATGTGGGTTTGAATGAGTGATGATGTGAGTCTGAGTGAATGATCTGGATGTCCTGAGGATGAAGGTCTAAGATGGGTCTAGAGTTGTTGGAGGTACTAGATGCAGATGCCTTTATGAAGCTGAGTTTGAGGAACAGAAAACTTGTGATGAGACTAAGAAGGAGCAAAAGGTCTTGAGAGATTTAGTAATTTCCCTTTCACAAAGTTGGAAACACTGCAGGTTTCCTTTTCTCGGAAGGGTACTGCATTTCCTACTGTAGTGGTTGGAGAACGTCCTAAGGGTTGGCCTGCCAGCATAACTGGAGTCTCTGTTTCTCCCTGTCTGATGACTAGAAGTTTCTCTGCTTCCAGCAGAGGAGGTGGCAGTGGCAGAGCCCCAGAGAGCAAAGTGGCAGGCAGCAAAGGCAGGGTTGGATCTCTGGAGGGGGCCACAGGCCTCCAGACAGAGAGCCTGAGCTAATAGCCTGGGCTGTGCCGTCACCAGACAGGGACAGCTTGGCCAGCATGCACACACACACACACACACACACACACACACACACACACACACACACACACACACACACACACCATGCAGGCACGTCCTGCCCAAGTGGGTGCTCCTGGTGGGCCATTGGCATGGCTCTGGGGCTCTTGCCCAGATGTGGTCAGTAGCAGCAGCATGAAAGCTGCTGATGCTGGCAGCTGCTGAAGCTGGAGGAGCTAGGGCTCCCAGGAGAAGAGTCAGGGTACTCATACTCAAGGCTGAATGGCGACTGAGCTAGATCAATTTCCAAAAGTTTATATTACTCATTATAAGTTTTTGCTTGCAATATATGGATAGCTTCAGCAATGCTTTGTCTGTGCAAAGTTAGTGATTGCCCCAGAGAAAGTGCAAAGACAGCCACCTTTTCAATATTTGGGATATATTTTGTATCCTAAAGAAATTAAGCCTCAGAAATTGGAAATTAGGAAAGATAGCTTACAAATTTTGAATAATTTTCAAAAATTATTAGGGAATATTCAATGCCTATTTGAAGTTGTCTAAGGGAGATCTTGACCTCCTTAGTGAGATTCTTAAGGGGAATAGTGATCCTAGTTCCCCTAGGTATCTTACAGATGCTGCTAGACAGGTGCTGGTTCAGGTGGAGCATGCCATTCAACATCAGCAAGAATGCTATGTTGACTATGCGAACCCACCGGAAACCTATGCGCTTCCTACATTGTGTTATGGTTATTCCAACAGCTGTGCTGTGGCAAGATGTGCCCTTACCGTGGTTACATCTGCCTCTATTTTTCATATCTATTATTTCTCAGTCCACACTCCCCTATATCAAGGACTGTCCAGAGATCTATCTGGAATCAGCAGAAATGAATCTGTGGTACAACACAATTTTCCTTGTTGTATTCCCTTTCCTATGTTACCAGAATGCAATTTTAACTGTTGAGTGCTGTATATTGTTCCGTCTGCATAGGATATCTTCTTTCTCACTATTAAAAACTCATATTATATTCCATATATTGCTCTAATTAAGTCAATCAGTGAAAATGTCCCTGATATTAGGATTATAAATATTTCTCAATTGTGATATTCTTTAGTAAAATTTGGCTAAAAATCTTTCTGTATTTATTAGCAGTAGCATATAACACTTCTATATTTGATAAGTATTTTCTATTTAATTGAATATTCTTACATTATTTAGTATTTAATTTTTTCTTATTTATTTCAGATAGATTCAGACTGAAGTCAGTTGCAGTAACTTACCCAGTATTTTTAGTGGCAATAAAACCTTATATTTTTGGATTATCTAATATATTTAGAAAACCTTATTAGTTTTCATGTCATTTATTTACAGCTTTTGTTTATAAATTGTAGCATGAATAACATCTCATTTATTATGATTTTAGAATCCGATGTGATTTTCTCTCTTAGTTTTATATGAGCTTATATGAGATTTAAAGAATACTTCTGTCTTTTATCCAGTTTATTCATGAATCTTATTTGTTTGCAATATAATATACTGAGAAGAGTTCAATAATTGGAGACAATATGCCCCAGTCTGCCTAGTGTTTACACTAATCAGCATTGAAGCTGAAAATTCTACTCCTCTAAGCTGATAAATGCTCTTTTTTAAATGGAACTCTGGCTTCACATACGTAGCTCAGGCTGGCCTTGAGCTAGTAATCGTCCCTCTTAAAACCCTTAAATGGTGAGATTACACATGTTTTCTAGGATGCCCAGTTAATTTTTTTTTTTACATTTGGTAGTTTTTAAAATTTTATTCTCCATCTACAACTTATTTTAGTAAGTAATTGTGAAGTATACATAGTATCCTTTTCATAATATTTCTCAAGCATGCCAATGTTATTGAGAAGTAAACAATGTTTTCTTTTGAGTTGAGTTGCCTCTTGTAACAAATATCAAGCTGTTTGATTATGGTACCTGTTTACAGGTAAGCAATCAATTTCTCACTGATACCTCTTTATTATAAAATACACAAATCAGTATTTATTTAAGACAATTTGCAGATTTTAGTAGTTACCAGGTATAGTATCACTATATGTTTTCTTTCATCTTACGTTTAATTGTTAAATTCTACAGAATCTATTTTTCAAATGTTTTTTTTTTTTGATAGCAGATTTCATTTTTTAGCAAACTGAGTATACCCAGCACTCAGAAGTATAAAAGAGATGACAGCATATCTGTTCTGGATGAAAAATCCTGATACCATGAACACCAAGACTGTGCAGCACCCCACCTGAACAATTATAGGGCTCCTGAGTCTCATGCTTAAGTCTATCATCCTACCTTGACTTTGGCATATTTTAAACAAATTCCCATGAAATTGTACCTGGCTATCATTTAAAATTGAATTTAATACATAAATTAGGTAGAAAATAATTCGTTTTGAAATTTATGTATTCTATTGATGGCCAGTTTGTTGCATGATGCTGCTTGTGGCAATCCAATATTTCTTCTTAATCACATGCTAAAGCATTTTGGCACTACAGGGTGACCCAAGGGTTCTGTTTCTCTGATTCTATGGTGTACTGCCTCTATAAGTGAAGGGAGACATGCATAATGTTAGGCTTCTGCCTATTCTCATGATTATATTATGATGTTCTCCTGTTTTTCTATCAATTAATTGTCATTGATCATTTTTTGTCAGACTGAAAGAATGATATAATATGCTCTGAAACAAATTCAATAATTTATTTTCTCATTAAATGCTCATAATCAACCATTTAAATAATAATATTGTTCTTCTAAGTTTACAGGCAAGGAAGGTAAAATGATTACCTAGAATATAATGTTCCAAAGCTTGGGATAAATACTATCATAAGGCTAGTATATTCTTAAATTTTCATTTGTTGCCTTTATGCATAGAAGTAGAAATCATATTGAATACAGTGCTATGAATATGAACATTTCCACATTAGAAAATCTAGCCCATTATTGAGTCTGTATAAAAAAGGAAGAAAAAACTTTTGATAAATAAAAGTTTCACAAAAAATTTTTAAAATGTCCCTCAAAAATAACTTTTATTTTGTTTTTGTTTTGCCAATACTAGTCAGGTAGGCCAGATTTTAGTATATCAACCAGTCAAGTTTGTGGTCAGTAACAGTTATATGTCAAGTAGCTGTAACTCAACCTTTGAAAGCTTTCATAGGTCCCTGAATGCATTTTTACCAACAAGACAATGGAAAAATACTGTTTTTCCACTGGAAAACCAATTGCTGAAGAAATTGTACAGGTAGGCATTATTGATGAAAGGAACAAAAATGGAGTTAAGAAAGAAAGAAGGGAGGAAAGAAGGAAGAAAGGAAGGAAGGAAGATCTTTGTTTTGTGTCTCAATACCCTAGTCAATTTTGTGAACAAAGAAATACATAATGATTGACAATAATGAGGGTACTTTCTGTGTGCTTGGGGAAAATCCATTTGAAGCTATCACACCCGGTACTGGATTTATAGTTGGAATTCCTTCGTTATTTATAATGTAAAATTTTCTAAAGTCATAAGTCATATTTGTTTGACCTTCTTTTCACAATACGTCTTGAATTCGAATTTGGATGCTAAACTGAGAGTGGATTATCTCTTAGAGAGACAGAAAGACGCTTCATAACCGTATGTCTAGGAGAGATCAAGATACCCTTACTATATCTCATTTGGGTCACGGCAATTACAAAGACTAAGAATATGACCAATTACACTACTATTCCCTTTCTTCAGAAGAATCAATGAAGACAAATGAACAAGAAGATTTCATGTCTGAAGTGTATTGCCATGAAGTTCTATATAGCACTAGGCAGTATGTTTGGGCAACCATGGAAATACTCTGCTCAATGTCCACTGTCTAATAATAATGTACATGGTATAGTTTCTTTGAGATAGTCTTCACAAAACATGCCTTTTTATTTCTACCATTTAATTTGAAGTAGTCTATGTCTTTAAAATGTAAGGCATGTTTGTAAGTGGCATACAGTTGATTCTTACTATTTTTTAAATGGAGATGTTTGATTTGTCACTGCCATGTTTTGATCAATTGCATTTAATGTAATTTTAATAGAACCAGCTCAATGGTTTATATATGTGTCCTCCAAAAACGTAACTTAAAGGCCTGGTCCACACTTTTTTTTTTAACATATTGGGTTATAGTAAAATGTTAAAGAGAAGAGGCCTGATTGGATCTCTTCTGGTAATGCAAGTATGGCTTTAAAAACATTATTTGAATTGTGGACCTTCTTTGTCTGTCTGCTTTCTGGTGGCAGTAGAATCAGATGCTTCCCCATCACATACACTTGCTAGGATGGGCTACTTACTACCAGCCAAAATGCACAGATGAACAATAATGTCTTAAAACCTCAATATTTTTGTAAGGACACCATTCTGCATTTTAAGTTAAATGACTCAGATATCTTGTGATGAGAATGTAAATGTAACACAACAAAAATTAAATCAACAGTCTAAAGCTTATATCATATTATGCTTATTTTTTTCCTTTACTGTTTTCCTAATTTCACTTTTAAATTCTTTTTTTCATTTGATGATCTTACTTGTGTCATTTCACTTCATTTGCTTTGCAGTACTAGCTTACTTTTATATTTTTACACTTTAGGTGTTTTCTCCAGGCAGCCTGCCTAGTACTACGGGCACAATGAATGCATGTCATCAGCATGGAGCATTTATTTCTCTAAGTTCTTTGACCAGATTGTATAATATCTTCAGCAATAGGTTCTTCCCCTAAAGGTCTGGTAGGTAAACATGTGCAAACAGAATGGCATGCATTGTTGGGGGATATCTTGGATTCATCATACCAACAATACCAATTCTTGGCTTTCTGTTTAATAGTTTATGGTTTCTGCAAGGAGCATGATTCCCAATCCCTTGTAACAAATATATTGTTGAAACTTTGAAGGACTTATTTGATAGTGGTTGTGGTTTTGGTAGTGGTGGTGGTAGTATTAGTAGTAGTAATAGTAGTAGTAGTAGTGGTAATGTGTATATGTGTGTGTGTAAGAGACAGAGAGAATGGTGTTTATGCACTTATATGAATTGGTGGGTATATGTTGAGGTCAGAGGTCAATTTTGGGTATCTTCCTCAATATGTCTTCATCATTTTTTTAGAGAGCATCTTGTAGTGAATATTTAGCTCATCAATTCAGCTAGGTCGGCTTGTCAACAGGCTCTAGGTATCTACTCTGATATTTGTATATATTGAACTATAGTGATGTTAATGTGGATGGTGGTAATGGTGATCCAGATACAGAGATACTTGTTTGAACCTCCAGCAATTTACTAACTTAACCATGGCTATCCAATGTTGATATTATATTTAAAAGAAAAGAAATGTTATGACTTCAGGAAGGATATCTCACATTAGGCATTATGATAAAAAAATGTGAATGGCATTCTCTCCAAATGAAAATAAAAAATTCTTAAAAACTACATATTATTTTCAAAACATATAATATTGTACATAAGAGAAAAAGCTAAGTGGAAAAAAGCTTTATCTGAACCTTCATCCATAGCCCTCTCTGTGATTCCAAATAATCATTTGAATTAAGAAACAATCCAGTGTGTGTGTGTGTGTGTGTGTGTGTGTGTGTGTGTGTGTGTGTGTGTGTTTGCGTAAATTATTTATTTGCACTTTGGACTCACAAAGAGAAAAGTGAAATTTGTATTGGTACTCCATCTTGTCTATAATATGTCACAATTTACAGAGAAGATGAAATAAATCGAGTCAATGCACATATGGTAATTTAACTGTGGACCCAGTTATTTGATCTGGGAAATAATTATTTCTACTGGAACCTGGGATCCAGATTCTCATGACCATTTTCTCTTTAGTAATATGGTTGTGGGATATCTTGGATGCCTCTGACAAATAACTTGAAGGACTTTATGTTTATTGTCTATGGTTTCTGGAAAGGAAACTTATTAGGAAAGCATGGTATTTCCTATATGAACACTGATTCTTAAGGCCCTGTTAAAGGAGGAGCCAGAAAAATTAAAATGATTATAAACTAAAGGATTTATCAAAAAGAGCCTTTGCCAGAAGTAATGAAGCAGAAGCCTTCAGAGGCCCAAGGTACAGAAACAGTAGTTCAGAAAGCTGAATTTTCATTAAAGGCAGAGATACAGTCAACACAACAGTTCATAGATAGTGATCTCTTCAATGTTCAAAACTAGTCTTTTTTAATCTGGCATCTAGTGAAACACAAATATGTTTATAACTAGAAACAGACAATCAAAAGATAGACTCAAATGAACTTGGGGGGAAATAATTTAGTTAAAAATAAACAGCCTAGAAGTGAGGTTATGCACTGACTGCTTGAGCCCTGTCACCCTAAAAGAAAAAAAATCTCATGTTGAAATTTTGTTCCCCAATGTGATTGAGAATGGATCCTTTTAGAAATAAATAGATCATGACAATGGAGCATACATTACAGGATTAGTGCTAGATGGTAGAATAAACTGAAGGAGTGTTCATCTTCTCTCTACTCTATCATGAGGCTATAACAAGACATCAAGTCTCTATCTGTAAACTAGGAAGTAGTTTCACCAAAGAACCTCAGCTTGCCGGTGTGCTAGCTTGGATTTCCATCTTCTAGTGCTATGGAAATAAGTAAGTTTGTTTAAGCTACCTATCTATGGTATTTGAATGCAGCAATAAGCTAAAACAACTAACAAATGTGAAGGGTTTTTTTATTCTTCGTTTTGTCATATCAGAAACAACCATTTATTGATTCAAAAACAGACTTCAAGTAACTCATTTGTGAAACTATTAATCCTGAACCCCATAGGGAAATACTACCAGTTTATATCATTGCTACCAAGAAGAGAAAAAGAACTTACCATGTAGTATAAGCAAATCCTGTCGGGTATAGACTAGAACAACCCTAAGTCAGCTACACTCCAGGAAAAAGAAAGTATATCAGAGATATATTTCATAAAATTTCTTTCATTTTTCCCCTCATTTGACAAGTTGGAGTTAGAAGCAAAAGATGAGTGTTTTAGTTACTTACCTATTACACAAAATTATGACAGAAGTGAACTATGAAACATGCTTGGGAGATTTTTATTTCAGGTAACTAATATGCATCAATAAAAATAAGAAATAAGATAATGAGAAAAATGCATATTTATCTACCACTTTTAAAAGGGTAAATTAAATTCTGTTTTGTCTTGTCTTCATGTTGAACATTTGCTAATGATAAATAGCATTTCTATTCCCAAAGGACATTGATTTGACTTCAATTCCTTCTTTGGGCCCCAAAACACCAGAGTGAAAACAGAATAGAGCAGACTTAATAACATAACCAGGATTGCAATATGAGTTTTTCTAGTCCTCAGCAAACATAACATGAAGGAACTGTATTTGATCCATCTATTATTATTTTCCTAAGCTCTGTCTCCTCATGGGACAGTGGCATTGTGATTACCAGTCCAGATGTGTTCTGCCCTTCTGATAACTTCAGCCCTTCTCTCAGTCTGCTCTGCTCTTCCCCTCCAAACCTCTGTTCTATACTGTGGACTGAAGTGTTAAGTAATTCTAGAACATAGTCAGTTAGGAACTACATTGTAATTAGTTTCCTTTGACCAAAGGAATTGCATTTTATTTTACAGTTCTATTGGAAATTAGTCGAATGTCTACTGCTTAGACAGCAATGCCTTTTGGTATGACTTTCAATTCATTACAAAAAGGAGTATAATCGTTACAACCTTAGTCAACAGCAACAATGACACAATCTTCATGGTATTTTAAATAATAATCTTTTTGAAATTTATGCAAATTTATTCTCCAAATTTTGCACAAATAAGAAACAGCCATAAATATAGTTGTATGGAAAAACACACTAAATTATTTCTTTCTTGGAAAAAATAATTTCTATATAAAAAATAGAACATTTCAACTGAGCTCCAGTGCTCCCCATCACCAAAAAATTAAAAATGCATTTGTTCTATTTATATAAAAAACTATTTTAAAATAACTTTGAACTGTGTTTTGAGTTAGTAATCATGTTTCCAGTACAGTGCTTTTTCTCTTTATTAGTTTCTGACTGGGAAAAGTGGGAGGTATCTAATTCTAGCATAAGCAGCTTTAAAATTCCTGCTGAGTTTCATGAATAACCAAGAAAGGAACATAAGACATTCAAGTTGACTTCATGCTAACAATGAATAGTTGGTAAAGTACTAAAGCCTCAAGGCAGAAATCAAACAATTTTAATGATTGACACCTTTTTCTTAGAACAGTTTTTGACACAGAGGGGAAAAAAAGCTGAAAATGTTCTTCCTATTCTGTATTTAAATACTTATAATTACTATTATAAATATATTCAAAGTATGTCTTATTTAAAAGAAGTAAGAGGAATAGGAAGGAAATGGTAGTCAGTAATATATTCTAAAGTATTATGATAATAGACACTCTAGTTTGATTTTAAGAAAATTTGATCTAGTGCTCTAAAATTAATAATGAGACATATACATTATTTTATGGAAGAGAGTGTTTCCTGGGTCTTGTGTGGCAAATAAACTTAGGTAATATTTTTAAAATATAATAGAAAGGAAGTCTGTGGAGATGGCTCTGTGGGTAAATTGTTTTCTGTGCAAGTGTAAGGATCAGAGCTGACATAGGGCTGGTGTGGTCGTACATGTCTGAAACTCCAATGTTTCTACACTATAACGAGATGCAGAGACAGAAGGCTACCTATAAGCACCTGGCCAGCAACCCTTGTATGGACAAACAAGAAGTAACCTCATCACCAAGCAGGTATAGACCAGGACCAACATCCAAGGTTGAGCTGCCCTCCACATGCATGCTGAGGCACATGCAGACATACACTCACTCACCACACACACACACACACACACACACACACACACACACACACACACACACACACCATTGTCATGAGTACATACAAATAAAGATACTTAAAACAATTAAATAAATAAACATTAAAAATAAAGATATAAACTTGATTTTACAGTAATGTATATTTTTGAAAACTAGCTAAGAACTTAATTTCTAAAGCATAAGTGTTATCAAGGATATGAAAAATAGTTCATGTTATGAGAGTTGGTAAGATTATTTAACTTAATTTTTTATGTTTTGAATTCTATAAATAAGCAACAATTTATGAAGTTTATTTGATATTTGATACCATCTTAAATCTTGGCCTCCAAAGATATTAATAAAATGTGGATTTGTGGGTGACATGGTTATAAAGTCTATCATCATTTGAGCCACCATGTAGTTGCTGGGAACTAAACTCTGGACCTCTGGAAGAGCAGCCAGTGCTCTTAACCTCTGAGCCATCTCTCCAGTCCCCATCTATCATCATTTGATTACAAGAGTTGTTATGAAGATCTACTAAGCTTTCTGAGTTTTTCTGTGTCCATTTCTCAAGAAGCTGCACTCTCCCTGTTGAGAAGAAATCATTTCTCCAATAAAGTATTGTTGTCAGTAATGAATAGAAGAGTAACTACACCCCACACTAAAATGTCCACACAATCTCTCAAACATAAAATAAAACACAACTGAAATATTAACTTTCTGATAACAATGAATATATGCAACTATTACTTAATCAAATATTTCACCTTACCTCTATTTCGACATGAAATTGGTGCCCTCCAGAAAATAGTGAGACTTCTGTCTTAGTTCCTTTTCTATTGTCGTGAAAAGGCACCATGACCAAGGCAAGTTATAAAAAGAAAGTATTTATTTTGGAACTCTCTGTTCTAGAGGGTAGTAGAGTTGTAACCAGTATGGTACCAGGCAGGCAGGTATGGCACTGGTCACCTAGCAGTAGGCAGAGAGATAACTAACTGGGTATATCTTGAGCTTTTGAAACCTCAAAGCCTACCCCAGTGACATACTTCCTCCAACAAGGCCATACCTCCTAATTCTTTCAAAACAGTTTCCCTGACTGCAGACCAAGCAGTCAAATATGTATCCTATCAGAGTTTTTCTCATTTAAACTACCAGAAAATTATTGTTGAGGTTACCATACACTTCAGACTCAGGATTTAGAGGAATCAATCTGGGTTTGACATGGAAGCCTCCTTATTGAAGAATAGGTCTCACAGTTTTGGAAGGAGCAATGCAAGTTCACAATAAAGAAAACAAACAAATATTCCTATTTGTAACACCAAAAAAAAAAAGACAAGAAAAGAAAAGAAAGAAAACAACAATAATTTGTAAGTGTAGTTTTCCTGTCCCACAGCTACTCTCAAATAATCACTCAGAGGCTTAGTATCAATTACAACTGCTCAGCCAATAACTCTGGCTTTTTACTATGATTTAAGTTAACCGGTATTCTTGTGGCAGTACCTTTATTAGAATGACATATTTATCTGCTGCTCCCTTTGTGTCTGGCTCGTGACTCCAGACTCCACCCTTCTTCATCACAGCATTCTTCTAGTCTGATTCTCCTTTCTAACTTGATCCTCTTCAGCTATTGACCCATCATCAACATATAATTTACACAGTGTAAAGGAATGATTAGTACGGCAAGATATTGTAATAGGTTTCATAGTGGCACTCATACCCTTGGGTAACATAATTGGACTAAAAGCCTGCTATGTAGGAGGGAATTCATGCCTAACACTGTAAATTTAGCCAAGTATCAATGGTTGTTGAGGCCAATGAATATAAAGGGAAACCTGCTACCACCACTTTCCTAAGCCAGTATAATCTCTTACTGTATTCTAAACATTTATCTTTTATCAAAAGACAAATGTAGCTCTCATTCCTTGTCAAAGAAATTTATTTTTGTAGTAGACAGAGATCATTATATACACTCACAACTGGGTCTAAATGCAGAGAGCAACAGACTATGTGGTGCCTTCCACAACTGATACATTTATAACGCAACACCTATACTTTGAAGGTTCAAGGAACATCAGGGAATGGCATGGCTTGTAAAAGCCAGAGGATAAAGACAGCTACTGAGAGATAGTCTTTTCTAGGGAATTGGAAAATGAAGATTGCATGGATCTAGGAAGAAGTAGGAGATGACTATGTTAAATTATATATTTAAAAGGATAAAACTAAAACAATAACAAACAGACAAACAGGATGAAAGCCAGGTAATTCTTTTCTTTTATATTTTTCTGCAATTGACACAGACACTGGGAATCACAAAATGTCCGATACAGCTACTTTTTCAAAGAAGAGCAAGGGGAAGTAATGGAGGAAATTTAGGAAATGATTTAAATTAACAGCTATTTTAGAAGATCAGATATGACATAAGCTCCAGGTTAAAACAGAGGAATAATTGGGACGAGTGATAGGCTTGTATAGTTAAGAAGTCTTAGTCAAACTGTGGTCTGACTAATCATTCTGCAAGGGGACTGAAGAAGTTAGTATTGCTTGAGGGACAATACAATTCTGTGAGATTTTTTTCTATTTGGTAGAAGGGGGATTGAATGCATCAGGGTTGTTTTATTTGCAGTACTCGATTGTCATTTTTAAAATGGTGACTGAGTTTAGGACAAAAACTAAATAATTCCCTTGTGCCTTTTATGGGGCTATGACAAGGCATTGTGAAGTCTCATAGTAAAACATCTTGGTGATTCTTACCTTTGTACTTACATCCTTGAAGGTAGATGAAATGGGCCTACACCACCAGATTTTTAGACAGATATTCTTTCTGTGATAAGCATGCCTAAATTGAGTTAAATCTATCTTGAACCAACCAGAAAACTTCCTCCTTGATGGCTATGGCTTTCATAGTATGAGATGCTGCTTGCAGGCTACTGGGGGAGAAGTCATGGATATTCTACCCAGTTGTGAACACTATGAGCTATAATAATGACCAGCCTGGAAAGACATGGCCATGTAGATAATTGTAGCAACAGTGTTATTGGGGTAACAAAAACAGCTTGCTGATTTGATTTAAAACCTGCTCTGCATGAGGCAACATATGCCTGTCACTATAAACCTGTCCCCAGATCCTTGACTAGGGACACATGAACTATTATTTTGCTAAATGTACATAGTATCAAACTTCATTTTTCAGATTTTATCAGAGAAGCTTCTTTAAGCAGTGTACAACACTGATTAAAGAAGAAACTCACAAGTAATCATTTCATTGAATGATTGCCTTCTTAGTAATCAGCTAAAAATATGGAACAACTATATAACACCTACTCCCATCATAGTTCATGGAATATGCTTTAGAAAGGGAATAAATATTGTAAGAGCTAGAGATGTGGAAGTAGTGTGGCAAACAATGTCTTCTGAATATGAGAGGACCGTGAAGTTCATGAACTGACAGCAGCTGTGATTGCCTGCACAAGACCTGCGAAAGATCAACCCAGTCAACATTCCAATGGGGGAGGGCTTTGGTTTTGTGGGCACCCACCTCTAAATTACGAATTATTAGTATTCGATGGCTGCTAGCAGAGGGACCTTACCTTTCTTTCAGTGAAAGTAAAATGTGATCCCGAGTATGTTTCTAAATCCATATGAATTGTGGCAACACAAATTGAACTCAGTGGATTATACGAAAAAAGTTTAATATTATTCGTCATTACTATTATGGAAAAACTAGTTCTGTTTTGGGATTTTTCTTAGTTAAAAAATAATACTGGCATTAAATGAAATAATTTTTTTCCAGGCTTCTTCTTCTTGTGGTCTCTTACATTGTTCTCCATCTTGTCCCCACTACTCATCCTGCTAAATGAACACCCAAATAAAACTTTTATTCATTAAGTTTCTATTATGAGCTATTTCGTCACAACAATGAAAAGTGACTGACTCACCTCTCCACACATCTCTAGCTTGAGAAGAGTCTTAGAAATCAAAATTCTTCTAACAAATGGTGCTAGGGAGTCCCAGAAACTAGAGTGTTTTGCCCCACACCAGTCTTTAAATTCAGAAAGGTGATCCCTACCTTTCCTTCTTAAAACCATCATTCCACAATGGTCCTGCCTCTTACCCAAGAAGAACAACTCTTTTACAAACCAAGATCATTTGTACAGACATAATTTGAGTTGTCTTTCCACATCAGTTTATTACCATTACATCTTCTTGGTTCAACATGTTTTTCATGGCTAATTCACTCATCATAAAACTTAATCATAAAAGTAGATGTTTCTACTTTTTATTGTATTTATTGGTTATATGAAAGTTGCTCACATGGGTCCAATTTAAATAGGATCAAGTACAATCTCTTACCCCCTCCAATTCCTTACCAGAACACAAACACACATTAAAGAAAACCACTGAAAACAATTATTGCTACCCTGAGGGTCAATAGTATGGGGCCCACTGGAGTATGGGTAATCGAATTGTGGACACTGACCACACCCTAAATGACTCTTCCTTTCCCAGAAGCTATCATTTGGCAGCAACTTCTCTATTAGGGGTGGAGTTACATGAGACTCATCTCAACCCTTGCTGAGGTATTCTTCATTCCTTGAGCAGGTAATTAGACCTGAAGAGTTCATGAGTACAACAATCATATCTTGTCCAGAAGAGAGTTTTTCACAATACTTCTTACCATCCTCTTAATTTTGTGAAGTTACATGTAAAATTGAACAGATCTGATTCCTTAAAATAAGGCAATCCTATAAAAAATTTATGGACATTTCATTCCAGAAGACTATCCAATGCAACATTGGAAAGCAACACTACCAAGTTTGCAAAAACAAAAACAAACACAATTTAAAGTAATTAAAAGTGAAATCAGAGTTTAGAATAATGCCATATATTGCGATAAACTTTAGCTGCCTTTGAAATATGCAGCTTTCCTTTTCACATGTATATTTGTGGTTAATAATTAAGTGGGGAAGGAGGAGAAACAAACCATACTGATGTAGAATGCATAGTTACAACAAATAATGATTGTCCATTAAGAAGTCATGATTACAGCTTGATGTTTCTGTGAATTCAGACTCCAGCTATTACACATACAGGTCATAAAACTTCAAGCTAAGACATTAAAATAACTATATAAGTAGTATATTTCATACAGGGAGGAGTGCCATTCATAGAACATTTATTGGTAAGTTTAAAGGGTCTTAAGGGTCTTTTTTTTTCTTTTTGCTTTTTGAGACAGGGTTTCTCTGTGTAGCTTTGCACCTATCCTGGAACTCACTCTGTGGCCCAGGCTGGCCTGGAACTCACAGAGATCCATCAGCCTGGCTCTGCCTCCTGAGTGCTGCAATTAAAGGCATGTACCACCTCCACCTGGCCGAAAGGTTCTTTAACGTAAAACACAGGCAACAAAATCAATAAGTAAATACAGAAACAACCAATGCTATCTTTTGAATATGAGTATAGTTCTTCAACTGTCCATTGTTAATAAAGGTGTTGCTATAAGGTGGGAGCTTTAGAATGTTATGAAAACTTTGGAAAGTGAAGCTGTGGGAATAGTGGGAATGTTATGGGAATATGTCCTCAGAAGTGATAATGGAACCAGGCTCTTTCTTAATCTTCCAATTGGTGATGTAAGTTATTTCATACATAGGTTCTCCCTCCAGGATATATCACCATCTCTTACCACTCCAGATGTCAAAATAGAATGCCCAGCTACAATCTAAACTTTACATTTCAACGACCAAAATGTTCAAATAAATAAACATTTATCTTTAATTTATACTAGCTCAGGTATTTTGTGACAATAATGTAAAGCTGACTAATACCTCAAAGAGACGTCAACACTGCATTTAAAAATGAATAAAGGATACTGATAGTGCCAGAATCCACAAAAACTGTGCTACGGATGGAGTTTCAGGGTAGCTTGTAATACAAAATGAGACCCAGATTCAAACAAAATGGAACAGAGCATTAAAGGACTCTATAGGCAAATGATTAAAATTTATAAATACATTTAGGTAACCTAATGGATCTAAAGCCAATGTTTAAAAATTAATTGCTTTACTATATATACCACAGAACAAATATAGTTAGATAAGAATTCTGTTTTATGAAACAAGAAAGACTTAATAAGAAAATGAAAATGGAAGTGAAATTATAGTTTTTTTATTAAGTAACTTAAGTATATTATACATTTATCAATGAATTCAAGACATTTGCATTTCACTTTTATCAAAAAATAATTTTCATTAAATTTTAAATAAAAATTATCACTCTATGTAAAGTCTCAAATATTGGCTGTAAAGATCTGTAGTGGTTAACACTATAGAAGAGTTATTATTGAGGGCAAACAAGTAGAGAGCGTTATCAGGAAATTTTATTAAGTATATTAATCAAGAGAATACAAGGCTTAAACTCCATAAGTGAGCAAGCCACTGATCCACTGACACAAGAATTTTGATATGACAGTACAGAGGCTGCAGATATTAAAATCCAAATGAAAAATATTAAAACTACATATATAAATTGAAGTGAATCATTTGTTCATTGAAAAAATTGTAATAATCTATAAAAAACTTGTGGAATTGCAAGGAAATGAAATTATGAAAAAATGTTACCATTTTAAGAAACCATTAAAGTTTTAAAAATTATTTTAATTTATTTACCATTATTATCATCATCATCTTGAGTGTGTGTATGTGCACTTCTGTGTGTGTGAGTGTGTGTGCATGTGCACTTCTGTGTGTGTGTGTGTGTGTGTGTGTGTGTGTGTGTGTGTGTGTGTGTACAGGTACATGAATGCCGTGGTGAACATTTTGAGGTCACAAAAATGATTTTGGAAGTCATTTTCTCTATCCACTCTGTATTGTGGGGATTGAAGTCAAACAAAAGCTTTAACCTACCAAATCATCTATTCTAACCAGCCATATAAGAGAATATATTTATGATACTAGCATGGGAAAATACTCATTGAGGCATATACATAACACACACAAAATATAGTAAATTATTTTTGTTTACTTTTTCAATTGATGACACAATGAAATGATAAAATGACGCACTGAAAAATAAGTGCTAATAAAATACGCAAAAAGAATTTGAAGTAGCTTACAAAAATGTATGTAATGTGTGTAAAGAAAAGTACACAAGCGTGAATAGGTAATAAAATACTAGGAGTTCTTAAATATTCACTACTTTGTAGTTGAGAATTGTATTCATTAGCAAATAACCCCATTACCTATAAATAAACATATTAAAAACTCCCATCATAAAACAGAGTTGTAATAATGTAAACCAAATAGAAATAATAAACATTACATATTGTAGTTACTGAAGTTTAAGAATACTATAGAAATACATTCCCATTCCTAATCTATAATTATTAAATGTTTACATTAAGGAAGTTTTAAATGATTATTAAAATATCATCTGCCTATTGATTAACAGCTAATATTTAAGTGCTTTGTTTGGATTACATCTGATGGATTATATAAAAAGATTTAGTGGAATTCAGTTAATATGGACTCTATCAGAGGGCATAGATAGATTAGACCAATGAGTGTGTTCTTAGAATAGCAAATAACTATTTGTAAATGTAAATACAAAGTGTTGCAGGTGCAGAGGGTGTTTGTGGGAGCTTGTCTATGAGGACCTGAACTCAAACCCCAGCATCAATGTAAAAGCTAAGCATGGCTACACATGCCTGTAGAGCCAGTGCTATGGGAATTGAAGAGAGCAGATTACTGAGGCTTGCTAGCCACTAATCCCAGTCCAGGTTCAGCGATGGATCCTGTCTGAAGGATTAGGTCAGACAGTGAAAAAGCAGGATACTAGATGTCTTATTCTGGCTTCTGCATGAGCAACCCTCAGTATAATAGACATACTTACATCACACATACAGATTTCAATGCACAAATTATATTCATTGTAGCCAGTGAGAGAAAGTGAATTTGGCACAAGCTGTTACAAACATATAGTATTTTTATTAATTATTAATTAAACTACTATATTATAGGATTCAGCAATATAAAACTGAAAGCTTTGTGCATGTGTAAAAATAAACCATAGAAGGATGTTAAGTAGGATATTATTTTAATATAAAATTAAATGACTTGAATATACATAAATACAATTTACATACCTACATAAATTAATAACACCAATTTTGAAATGCATATGAAGCAATATGATATATTTAAATCCTACATATCATATCACTATCATAGAATGATTAAATCAGCCTCAAAGAAAAACAGTTGCTTTGCTTCATTAAGCATATTTTATATAAGAAAATGCACATGAACTATAAAAATAATGCAGAATTGAGATCACCTATGCAAATAAGGAGTTAGAAGTAAAAAGAGTAATGAATGCAGAAGTTTTCCATGATATATTCAATTGTTTCTTCTTCATGTGCATAAGAGGCACTTTAAATTTCCTTTGAAAACTAAAATATATTACTTAAATATAAAGAACATTTACATACCACTAAAACATGTTACAACTAGACTTGTCACCTTTCTTATGGTAGTGTGGCAGAGGTTTATTTATTAATTTACAGGGCATTTCTTGGAAATTAACTATAATAGAGGTCAGATTTTGGGAGATCCTAAGCAAAGAACTTATTCTGGAAAAGTTTTTAATTTTTAAAAAATCGTCCAAGATTAGTAGCATATTCTACAGAGTACAGGAACCATTTAATACAGGGAAAAATGGTCCTAGAAGACATAACAGCTCCTGAGGGTGTCACTGTACTAAAACATGGCACAAAACGTGCCATAAAACTTATCAGCAAAATATCATGCTGTAAGTTACTGTTGTATATGTTTCCAAGGGGACATTATAAAAGAAGTATTGGGAGGCAGTAGCAGGTAGCAGATAAACCAAGGGTTCCTGAATCACAGTGCTTGAATGAGAATCATGGATCACACATTTGTTTGCCTTATGGTTTTCGGAAAGTTAATCATATCATTGAGCCCCAGAATTCTCATTTATAAATTGAAGTTAATTAAAGTTCTTAAACCATAGGATCATTGAAGAGTTTTCAGGGAGATGAGATGCAGAGAGTCAGTGTACCTGAAAACATGCAATGAACTGTTTAAAATAGAAGTGTGTTTATTTTCACCACTAAGCAGATGTAGACATGATGTTTCACATATTATCTTAAGGTGTTTCTTATATCCCTGTTTGAAAACAAATAACACTTCAATTAAAGCTGTTTTCCTAAGAAGAGAAAGTGAACCATTCCTACCAAAATAACTTTCAACATTCCACACCTTAATGGTCTGTAATAGTCATGTTTTTGTTCTGTTTTTGGTGAGTAAAAAAGAGGATTTAAGGAGTGCTATCATTGAAACAAAAGGACAAATCACTACAAAGAGATCCATAAAACTTCATCATCACTAAACAGTAAAAAAAGAAGCCAGAATAACAATTTTGAACTCTTTATCTCTATAAATACTATTGAATTATAATCATAGCATACTCCTCATTAATTAATAACCACTAATTATAAAATCACAAATATCTGGATCATGTGTGGCACTAAAAATTTAGACAGATAGTTGGATAGATAGATGCATAGATACACAGATGGGAGAGAGACTGATGATATATAGTAAAAGGTAAATTTAAATTACCTGAAATATATTAAGTCCAATTAATAAATATTTCTTGGTAAATACTGATGAGGAAACATAAAATCTGACAGGAAGAGAAAACTGAAACTACCAATATTTTAAAAATATTAAAATATGCTTAAATATACTATGAATGAACCAAAGTACTACATGCAAATGAATAATGACAATGATACTCATCATGCGATGATTAAATGAGTTTAACAAGGCAATAAACTCTATTCCCACTGATGCTTGTGCTTTTGAGGAAATATCTTTAACTAATTAAAATTAAAATTGACCTAGTACTGGAGAGTTATCTTAGCATCTAAGAGCCCTTTCTGCTCTTCTAGAGGACTCAAGTTTGGTTTTCAAAAAGTACCCCCAGGAGGCCCACAACTTCAGCTGCAGGGGCATCTGTGTTCTCTGGCCTCTATGGGAACTTGTGCTCCTATGTACATGTTCACAGACAGACAGATATATGATTAACCCTAAAATATATCTTTATTTTTTTTAATTATCAGAATCTAACTCGTCCCGAAAGTCTCCAGATAACAGAGCTTCAAGTGATCCATTTTTGTATAGTTTATATAAATAACAATATCTTTTTAATATTACGACTGTAGTGAAGTGAGATCTACTGTGGGAGAGAAATAATATTTCACAGTCTTTGAAGAGATAGGAGCTACTATATAGATACGATATTTAGTTCTATTTCAAGGAAGAAATCTGTGGATGAAAAAAAGATAACAAATCACTTAACTCGATAGAAATATTAGGGAAGACTAAATCCATTCTCTCCCTCATATTTACCTTTCAAGTATATATATGCTCGTGTCTACTTTTCAGAACTTAAGAGTTGTATCTCTGTATGTTGAACATACTTCATCTTCAATAATAACTTTATCGTATTTTAGAATAATGCACATAGGTAAGATGTTTCCTGCCTGATAAAATCAGCTTTGATGTCAACTTGAGAAGATAAAGGATAGTGAAGGAATTTCTGTTTTATCTCAGATACTCAAAAAGCTTAAATTTAATCATCACTATTATAAGAAACTCAATATCCTCCTATCTTGAACTATGGAATAAAGGAATTATAGAATAAGGCCATTCTGCACAGAGATACCTATTCTTGATAGTTTTATATAGATTGTTAAAAACCACATCGTCATTTTTTTTTGCTTTGTAGATATTTGGAATAGGAATTAAAGCTATCCACTAGAAATTATGTATAGTTAAATATTTTTTACATTTAAAATAAAATATTCCTTATTCATCCTTGGTTATCTAAACTTTTTTGTCTCTCCTTGTAGCTTTTTATCCTTAGGAAGGATAAAATCTTAATTTAGATTATTTTTATCATACCTGTATTCAATTCTTAAAGCACGTTTTTCTTTCTTCACCAATTGTGGAAGAAATATGTTCAAAACTCACTGTGTGAATTTCTCAAAGAACTAACATAGATGTATATTGTATAAATATGTGCTTTAAAAATAAAAGACAGTTTGATATTCTGTGCTCAGGATGCAGCTCAGTGGTCCAGTGTTTGCCTGGAATGTGTGAGATTTTTAGTTCAGTCCTGGTAACCAGAGATGGATAGACAGATCACCAGCAATATCAATGTCATTTCAATATCTTTTAATATTTGTAATATTGGTCTTGTCTCTCTTGTCTCCTCTGACCTTCAGTCTATCCATGCCTCATTGTTGAGTATATCCTGTGGATTCCTATGCCAAACCTTGGGTGTGACTACCTTCTCCTTTGCCGGTGTTTAGTTCTTATTAAAAGTTACCTAATTTATCTGATCTCAGTATCAGACTGTTGGCATTTGTTAGTGACCTTATTACACATTTTATTACTTAAATCTCCAAATTATATTCTGGCAAGAATTATTTATATTTCTTTTGTTAGCTCTGTGTAGGTTTTATTCTTATTTATTTATGAAATTAATTATTTATTTAATGTTTATGGATATTTTGCCTATATATATATATATATATATATATATATATATATATATCCCTGTGAATCATGTGAATGCCTGTGAAGGCCAGTAGATTGTGATGGATAACTTGGAACTAGAGTTGTGAGCAGTCAGGTGTGTGCTGGGAATCAAACCATGGTTTTCTGGAAGACTATCCAGTGCTCTTAAGCATTAAGTCATCTCTCTACACCTTCTGTGCTGTGTCTAATATTTTAACTTGTTCTGTTAAGTTCTCAGGTGTGTGTGTGTGTGTGTGTGTGTGTGTGTGTGTGTGTGTGTGTGTGTTTGTGATGGGGGAATGCCTTTATGTATGCTGTGTGGCTCTGAATGGTTGACAAAGTTTTGGCCTATGGCAAGGCAGCTTAGAGGCAAATGGAAAATTCAAAGAGAAACACAGGAAGAAGGCTGGGAGAGACACCAGCCATCATTCCAAGTAGGAACATGTAATGGGATACAATAAAGCCATGGACTATGTGGTGATACATAGATTAATAGTTATGGATTAATTTAAGTTATAAGAGCTACCTAACAAAAAGCTTGAGCCATGGCAGTTTTATTTAATATAAGCTTCTGTGGGTTTACTTGGGAACGTGCGGCCACAGGAGTACAGCAGGACCAGAAAAACTTCAGCTACATGTGTGTGTGTGTGTCTCTGCGTGTGTGTCTGTGTGTTTGGTGAATAAACTTGTTTGTTTGTGTTTGGGTGTGTATGCATGTGTGTGAACTTTCAGGTAGAGGCTAGAGGTCAACATTGGCTGCCTTCTTTTGTTCTCCAGCTTATTTTCTAAAACAAGATCTCTCATTGAGTCAGACTTCAGCTCATCATTATGCTAGACTGGCTGGCAATGAGCCACAGAAATCTGCTTATTTTAGTGTCCCCACCACTGAGAGTATAGAGTTAGACCTTTATACACAGCTTTCATGTGAGTGATGGGGATCTGAACCTAGGTAGCCATGCTTACACCACAAGCACTTTAACAACTTTGCCATCTCCCTCTCCTTTACGTTTTGATGTTTTGTTTTTTTTTTGTGTGTGTGTGTTTGTTTTTAATTCAGTTTCTGTGCTTTTCATAGCAAAAATTCTTAGATATTTTTAAAATAAATTTCTATTGGTTCCTATCTGCCTCTCCTAACTTTGTGTTAATGTTGTATCGATGTTAGTGATAATATAATATATCCATCTATTTAAGCATCATCATTGTAAATACTGTATAAATATAATGAAATGTAATGGACAAAATATTGAGTATTTTCCTTAGACATAAATTTCACTTTGAACTTTGACAGCTGGGCATTTTATTAAGATTTGTAGATATGGTTTCATTTATACCACTGTATCACATGCAATTACTCATGGGTTCCTTCCCTGATGCATAAAGCCAGTCTCATTTTAGAAGGGGTTTGTAGAAACTTTTTAACTATGTTACAAATGGGTGTTGTGAGGTGGGCAAAATAATGGCTGCCAAATGATCTACATCCTTGTAGCTGAAACTTGTTACTGCACATGTTCCATAATAACCAAATTTAAACTGCTCTGAAATCCAGAGAACATCTTTCTAATCAAAATCTTTGATAATGAACATTGGTTTAAAATAATCACAAGGAAAGTTTAAGGAAAAGACAAAAGCAGAGAAAAGAACCAAGGAGGATAAAGCTTTGGAGGCATTTGGAGCAATCCCATTGGCGTTAGAAATGTAGGCATTCAGACTGATTAACAGTGCTTGGAGAGGTAAGTGCACACAGGTCCCCAACCTTAACTTAGAGGCTACTGATCTGATAGTACTCTCAATGTGTTATATACCACCAGGTAAAAAGTAAGAATGGAGATGTTAAGGGTCAAATTTTCTTAACAAAATGTCAAAACTTTTCAAATGCCATACATATTTTAATGGAGACCTAATTCCAGACCAAAATCTCTATTACATCAAGTTCCCTCTTCATAAAGCAAAGTTTTGTCTTATAAGAAAAAGAGAAAACATAAAGGAAGCATTTACAGTGTCATGCATTACTCTCTCCATGTCTCTTACTACAGCAGTCACAGATTTGTGTCTTTCACTAATGTGAATAGATATAGCACTCCCATCAGGTTTGTTTAAATTTCTTAAATATACTCAAGTAGTTTTTGCAGTTACACAACTGTGTTCAAGAGGTATTTCTACCATCTTTACTATCTCAATCAATCTTAAAATTCATGACAGATTTTTTTTTCCTTTCCTTCCCTGGTTTTAAGATGTCATAGTTTGAATAGAAAACATTACTCACAAAGGCTCAGGTGCTGAAGGTAATTCTCCTCAGCTGCTGGTATTCTTGAGAGGTGAATGTTGCATGAGATGTTAATTTAGACTGTAAATTCATCTGAGTTGGTAGATGAATAAGTATGGTTGAAGTAGGTCTCAGGAAGCAATCATGTTGACACTCAGCATGCACTTCAATCTTGCGTTCCCTCTCTTTCTTCCCCTCCCTTTTCTTCGCACTCTAGTCCCCTCCCTCTCCTCATGCCCACCATCCTCTTCCTTCTCCCTCACTCTCTCCCTTCCCTTTTTCCCCTCCGGTTGGTTTGTCCTGAGATGAAGAGCTTTGCTTTCACATGCCCTCCTGCTTCCATGGTTATTCCCCTCATCACAGCCCCGTAACTTTGGGGCTAGTGGACAGTAGATTGCAACCTCTGAAACTGTGGCTTTCTTCAAATTATATATGAATGTATGACAGATATTTTGTCCTCGTGAAAGGAAGGGAATAACACAATAGTGCATTTCCACAAGTCCTGAAAGTTTGTACCATTAAAAAACAAACAAACAAACAAAAACAAAAAAACAAGACAAAAGAACATTTTCTACTGGGCTACAGACTCACATTCTCCTCATTACTGCCACTGTATCTCTTATTTATAAAATCTAGAAATTGCCTAGTTTTAGGACTGGCCAATATATGGTGGAGAAAATGTATATCAAGGATAAGACATGCATTTCACCTGACTTGCTATTTGAAGTGAAAAAATAAAGTGTCCAAATAAATATACAAGTTGAAGTCTTGCTCTTGGTTGTCTTTGCTGAACAATACACCCATAATACATTTCTATTTATCCAGACTCAAAAATCCCCCTTCCTTTAAATACTCATATTGATTTCTGAATTTGACACAATTTAATTTTACTTGGCAGTTTCAGTATAATAGCACTTCTAGAGCAAGACCTGCAAAACCACAAAATACTTACCAAACTTCAGAGACAAAAAGTTCCATTGTGATTTGTTCTAAAGTACAGAATGCCGAAGATTTCCTTATTTGCATTTCAAATGGTGTATATGAGAAGGACTTTCTCAGAACATATGGGAAAAACGAAAATTATAAGGTCTCAAATTCAATTTAGATTTTTTGCTAGATCATATAATTTTCTCTGAATTGCCTGCAGCTACAAAAACTTGTCCCTTATTTGAAGTCACCCCATGGTAAGGACTTGGTTTTAGGATTGAATGCTTTGGGAAACAGCTTTATTAATATAATTATAGAAATAAGATTTGTAGCCTCGGGATATTTATTTTTTCGCAAAAGATAATGACTCCAGAAGCCTGATATTGAAAGTATAGAATTCAATTTAAGTAATAAATTTTTATGAAATATTGAATTTCAATCTTTGGACTATTAATGAAAAGCTAGTTTATTGATAATACTTAACTGTATTAATACTACTGGTACTTTTCTTGAAAGTGTAAAACATAAAATACCACAGAAAAATAAGGTTTTCCTTGGAAATTAAGAAAATACCTTGCTGAAAATATACATTAATTATCCTAATTGTCATCAGAGATACTCTATCAAGTAACTAGTGGAAAGAGATGCAAGGATCCATAGCCAAGCACTGGGCTGATCTTCAGGGAGTCTTGCTGAAGAAAGGAAGGAGGTATTGTATGAGCCAGGGGAATCATGATGGGGGAATCCACAGAGATAGCTATCTGAGCTCCTGGGAGCTCATGGACTCTGGACCAGCAGTTGGAGTGCCTCCGTGGGACCATCCTTGGTCCTCTGCATGTTTGTGAGGGTTGTGTAGCATGGTCTGTTTGTAAAGCTCCTAACAGTGTGATCAAGACTTGCTCCTGGCACTTAGCTGGCTTTTGGGAACATGTCCCCCATGCTGGATTACCTTGTCCATCCTTGATGCAGGGGGAGGAGCTCAGTCCTGCCTCAACTTGATGTGCCATGCTTTGCTCGAGCCCATGGGAGGACTACCTCTCTCTGAATGGAGGTGGAGGAGGAGTGGAAAGGTAGGGGGTTAGATGGGAAGTGGGAGTGGGAGGGTAGGTGGAGGGTGGGGTGGGGATGGGTGGAGCGAAGGGAGGGGAAACTTTAGTTGGTATGTAAAATAAATAAAAATGTTATTTAAATAAAAGATAAAACATTTTAAAGAATGTCAAAAAATTTAAAAGTAAAAGATAAAATAATCCAGAGCATAATACATGTATGTTTATTTCTTTTATAAGCACATAATTTATATATTATGCTGTTACTTCATTTAGTATATGCTCTTTAGTAACATAGAAACATGGATGCATATATATTGTACATGTGATATAAAGTAATTCTCAATTCTTTGTGCATTTCTACTTTTAAAACATAATTGAGAGTTACTTTATTTCATTTACTTGTTATTTTGTGTAAATGTTGGGGGGATATATCTACTTTTATTTTTAAAAAATGTAACATTTCTTCCCCTTTATAAAGGTAAAAAATAACTTTATAAAGAACTGAGTAAAATGTCAAATGTCTGCTTATCCAGAACTAGTAGTGATTAATAGAACCAAAAACAAAGCATAAAGAACTAATTATAGTGATTTCAACATGGTTTAAAAATGATTGGATGTCATTATAAAATACCAGAAGAGGGAAGAACCAAATCTGAACATATTTTTCATAGTGGTATTCATTAATGTGAAGAAGGCATGTAAAATAAGACATAAGCATAAGTAATCTTCCAAAACATTAAATAGCATTAATAATAGCTGTGTTTTTCATATGAAATACAAAAAAAAATTACGTTTGTTTCTTTCCACTCAACCAGGTTCATACAGATCGATGCTCTCATCAGTCAGATAACTAAAAGTACAGCTTCCAATAATCAGTTATCAAAACTAAGCTTTATATTTGAATTTCCACCTATCCTATCTAAACTTCAGCACATCCATGTTCCTTGAAACTGTTCTTTGTTGAGGGCAACAAGTAGGCTGAAGATGGAAACACACTTCTGCTTCTCCAGATCCAGTGTTCCCAGTCTCAACACCAACTCTGTAGCAGAAATCATGCTGCAGCTCCCTTTCCTCCCTGCCCCCATCCTCAACAGATTATAAAGATCTTCTTCTCCAACCTTTCTTCCCCAAACTCATCCCATTATCCCAACCTCCCATTCCCTGTGAACAAATCTTCTGGGAAGGCCAGGGAAACAGATAAGGCAACTGAAGACCTTTAAGACTCCCTATTCTCCTCCAAATCCAATGCCCCAGTCTCATCCCTAACTCTGCAACAGAACACCTGCTTCAGTCTTCCTTTCTTTCTGACAACATATCCTGTGGACAGTACAGACCATGTTCTTCCAAACTCCATCCCCCACTTGTTTCTTCTGAGCCCCTAACTCTATCAGGCATTCTATGATAACCCACAGACCACTCCTGCCAAGGAAGTGTATAGATCTTTCCCCTTCCTTAAAAATGATTGGATGTCCTTAGAAAATACCAGAAGAGGGAAGAACCATAGCAATTGTTGTCAAACCAGGACAAAACCAAAAGTTGTTACATTCAAGATTATGGGTGCATCTCAAAGACATATGTTAAATCAAAGAAGTGAGACACAAAAAAATGCATTCATTTAAAGATTTAATTTATATAAAATGTAGAGGAAATACAAATTATGGAGACAAAAAGTGGAAGCTGCCTGTGACAGGAGATGAGAATGAGAATGAAATGTCTTCTTACGGTCAAGTACATATTCTGGAAGTTGTTTGTGGAAATGATAAAATTTGACAAGTTTAATAAAAAAATAAGTACACTTGAAAATGTAAGATATGTTTGTCCCATTAAATCCATTTTAACAACTTTAAATTTTAACTAAGAAAATCTGGATTATATACTAACCCTGTTATTTGGTGAAGACCAGACTTTCTGGGTTTCCAAAATGCAGACTAAAATAATTATTTTTAGTTTAGTTTAGTTTTGTTTTGTTTTACAAAAAATACTTTACACAGGGTTATTTAATGGAAATTATGTTATTTTCTTTTTTTATGTGTGTATTTGCATTTTGCTTGCATGTGTACCTGCACAGCACATGAGTGCTTATTGCCTGTGGAAGGCACAAGAGGGTATTGGAACCCATAGAACTAGAGTTACAGGTAGTTGTAAGATAGCATATGAATTCTGGGAACTGAACTAGATCTTTTAGAAGAACAGTGAGTGCTAAGGCATCTCTCTGGACCCATTTAATAAGCAAAATAAAACAAAAACCATTCATTTATATATTTGTTCATTCATTCATTCATCGTGTGTGTGTGTGTGTGTGTGTGTGTGTGTGTGTGTGTGTGTGTGTGTGAGAGAGAGAGAGAGAGAGAGAGAGAGAGAGAGAGAGAGAGAGAGAGAGAGTGTAAGTTATAGAAGAACTCACAACTTTCTGCCGTCAGTTCTCTCCTGCCACCTTGTGGCATTGGGTACTGCTCTGGGGTCCTCAGGCATGTGCCAGCACTTCAACCACCTGATCCACCTGTCAGGCCAACTTTATGCTATTTTAGAAGAACATGAATATACTTTTTTTGTTTTTTCTATGTATCATGAAATTTATTTTAATTTCTATACCCTACTCTTTCGCTATTGTTTTAACATGAAAGATGTCTGGGGTTTTTTTGTTTGTTTGTTTGTTTGTTTGGTTGGTTGGTTGGTTGGTATATTTTTTTTTTAAGTATCTAAGAACAATTACTAGTCTTACCTAAGTGTTTTATTTTTTTGAGCACAGTGTGTTCTACCAACTTTTGTGGGTGCATTTTTATATTATTGAGACTTCCATATAATTTAATCTTTTCTTAAGTGATGAGGCATTTCTACATGCTCACATCTCTAATATGGAAGACACAAATGTGTGGATATACTCAAAACTCTGCAAAATCAGAATTTATGACTAATTCAGGACTAAAAGAAAGCAATAACAAGATCTCAGGGCATGTTTTCATCCTGGAAGTGTTTATTGTTTCCTGCATACTTTACTCTCATTGTGCACTCACTAAAATCTTTTTTTATTGTTTGCCTTTGTTTTTTAAATTTAAATTAAATTTATTTTTTCTCTTGTTCTTTTTAGGTCCCTTTTTGTGTCTGGCCATGCTTTACTCTAGCACTGGCTTCCAAATTTCCTCAGAGGTACTCTAGATCACAGAAAATCAACTAGTGTTTGGATTGTTCAAAAAGTATAATAGGGAAGTAGCTTTCCATCCTTACTGTATTTGAATGTTTTGACAAAGGTTAAATTTGCCCTTTATTCTTTGTGTTAAGTGATACTCCATACAACATCTGTGAGTTCTTCTTTTGGACATCAGTAGAAATAAAATTGTAAGTGGAAAAAAGAAAATAGCAGTACTGAAATAGCAGTACTGCGATTTTTCATACATGTCTGTCCACCATGACAGTTTTATTGTCTCTGATTTCTCTCTATGTATGAATAGATTTAATTTGCTAACTTCAAGCATTTTTTTTATTTGTCCATCATCATAAGATGTTCTGCAAACTTTTTCTTGTCCTTTGAATAATCCCTATATTGAAAAAATAATTCATATTCTATGGGTTTTGCTTTGCTTATCACCAAATTTTAAGAACCTCCTGTTTCTAATATTGGGAACATGATGTGCTTGATTTTTAGAATGAAGATATTTGAAGAACATACATTAATTCAAGAACAAAGCTTTAAAATATTCTTAAACATTATACTGAATATATTCAACACAGTTCAGTTCTAACTTATTTAGGATTTAAAGTTGAAGCAAATATAAACTATGGATTCTAATTATATAGTTTCACATACATTTTCCTCTAGTGATTTTGAAATCCAGTAATTTGCAAATGATGGGGAAATGTCTTTTTGTATGCTGTGAAAATATGTTGCTCTGATTGGTTGATAAATAAAGCTGTTTGACCAATGGTGAGGCAGAATAGGGTTTGGCGGGACATTCTACCTAAAGAGGAAGGAGAAAGGCCAGCCGCTGCCATGAGAAGCAAAATGTAAAGATAGCGGTAAGCCACGAGCCACGTGGCAAGGTATAGATTTATAGAGATGGGTTAATTTAAGATATAAGATCTAGCTAGCAAGAAGCCTGAGCCAACATGCTATACAGTTCATAATTAATATAAGCCTCCCTGTGTTCATTTGGGTCTGAGTGGTTGCAGGACCACAAGGATGCGGGAGCTGGGTGGGCACATGAAAACTTTCAGCTACATGCAAAGGTTTATAAAAAAGAGTGTATTTGTTGTGGTATTCATAGCATAAATTTATTGGCCTACAATAATGAGTAGTGTCCTTGAGTCCAAGCAGAAAAAATAGTGATTTGGTTTGGACTAATAAAATGGAGGTTAACCAGTTGTCATTCCTTTGATAGCATCATGTTCCATGGCACACTGGTGTGTTCTGGCCATGTTTACTTTACCTGGGCCTCTATCTTCCTCATCCAGGCCAACCAAGACCATCTTTTTGGAATTCAAGAATTAAAATTATTTTATAAATTTCTGCAGAATTTCTCCCAATTATGTTATTGTTCATTGTAAATGAGTACATAAAACTTGTCTTGTATTTCTCATACCTCTATGATTTCTCTTTGGTTACACTGTCAGTTTCTGTGTGGTGAGTCATAAATGCTGAGTATATGGAAAACAACATTTGGAAAGTGTCATACTGGCGACTTCCTGTGAATTTTCTCTTTAGACATTCTAAGAGGAGATGGATTTTCTGACAAAAGAGCCTTTTATCTTCATGCTCTGATCTCCTTAAAATATGAGTTTATTCTTCTTCATAGGAAAAGTTGAAAGGATACAAGATAGCTGGGTGTATACCTCCTAACAAATCTTCCTATTATTTCTGCTTAGAGCTCTTAGGTTTGAAATGCCTCAGATTGCTGTTGATCTTGGTTGGGCAGCTGCATATCTAAGCATGCTAGTATGTGACTATTACTACCCAAGACCCAAGTATGGATCTGCCAAGAGGAATGATGAAGAAAATTATTGGGAACCTTTCTTGTCCACAACTTCTAAAATCAGATTCTTTCCCATATGTAAAGATTAAATCTTAAGAATCTCCACACTTATTTGGCTTTCAATATTGGTCTTATGAGTTTTTGTCCTCAGGTTTACCATTTGTCTATGAATGACCAGTGAAGAAAGAAATAAGACATCATTTTAGGGGATGCCATTGGAAGCCACTTTCTCTGCTGATATTTTTCCCTTGGGCAGGTAAAACTTTTTCAAAGTTTCTGTTAATATTATTTATTTTCATAACTCTAATTCCTTCAAATAATCTTATCATACTTTTAAATATCTTAATTTCAACACTCCATCTGTTGGGTAATACTTTAAAACTTTACAGAAAACATAATTTAGTAAAGTTTTTTTTCTGTTTTGTTTGTTTGTTTGTTTTTGTTTTTTAATTTGTGACAAGATCTCAATATGTATCCCAGGCTGGTCTCAAATTCTTGACCTCTCTGATTCAGCATCAGGAGGGCTCAGGTTACAGGCAGGTGTAAAGATCTGCAGCTTCCCAAACAAATGCTTTACATCGGTAGCACTATTTAATGAGCCGACACCACAATTTAATGTTGCCTCATTGTCATAAAAACTTTTTTCTCTTCCCCAATCATAACACCCTACTCCAATCATCCTCACTCTTAACTTCCATTTTTTCCTCCTATGTACCCCATAACAACCTGGTAAAGCATGATGTCTGATTTAACTGCCTCTTGGCTTCCATAGTTACTAAACTCAGGATGTTTAACAATGATGAACTTCATTACTATTCTGAAAATTTCCTTGGAATAAGCAGCATATATTTTGGTGTATAATCTTTTCATTATTTTTATTCCCTATATGAATATTCCAATGTTTCTCCTCAATTCCAACTGATCTATAATTTCATTTCTCTGAGAAAAGAATAGTAACTCAATCTATAAACATCTCTATGAGATTGTTTGATAAAGTATATTCCACTCAAGCTTATCAGAAACATTCATATCTAAAAGAGCTCAATAACCACAGTCAAACCCTCTGAAGTATAAGGTTTGAGCTTTCAGTCATCATTCTCAAGAGCTTTGCTGAGAGAAACTGATCCTGTGTCTTTCCTGATCACCCATCAATCAACCAACCCTTGCCCTATAAGCCATCTTTATGGTTCCCAAGACAAACTAAGGTAATTGTTGCCTCAGCATGCTGACCTCTCTACATTCCTTCATTGAGGAAACATTTTACATCGACTTTTATATTAAAATTACATTTGTTTTCCCATCCATCATTTCCTAGCAAGGGGCCTTGTCTCTTCTGGCATAATAGGATTATTATCTCACATATTTATTTCAAAGTAATTGTGATATCTGAAACAATGGTGTTATTTATTCTATTATCCTCATTAGATTTAACTTTCATTGGTACAGAAACTTTTCCTCTTATTATTCAATTTCTTTGGTACTGCATGACACATTGCTGACACACAGTAAATTTTTGGCAAGTGAGTGGAAGACAAGGTGAGCACCAATAACAGCGACTAAGCTGTCAAACCACACAGCTTTCTAAGTTTTTTGCATGCATCTCTTCACTTAATTAGCAATATCTCTTGAAACATGAGAACTTATTTCTTCTTTATAACCAGGAAACTGAAGTCTTGATCATTTAATCAATTTGATATTTGTCATATATAACATTAATTTATACTCTGATAACCAGAAAATATTCTAAGCTTTTGAGTTTTCAAACTAAATTCTTGTAAACTAATTTAGTGAGGCAAAGAAAAGGATCATGCATGATACCCTCTTCACTATAAAATTTAATGGGGCTTTTTCTACCAGGACACCTGAGAAAGCAACTGTCGTGACCTTGAGAACTAACAAGATGTTGTAAGAGAGGAGCAGCTGCAGAAGTGTCTAATGGGAATTTATCTCTGCACATGGGTGGTTATGAAAACTTCTCATTACAGCATTAAGTTTAATTTTCCACATAATCAAATGTATTATCTTCTTCTATTATTCTCCTTTAAAATTGAGATTTAACATTATGAATTTAAGTGACTGGCTGGCTACCTGAAAGAAATAGGAAATGGGCCCAAAATATGAGCTGATATGCTTAAAGAGAGATCTTTGTTTCTTTTATCAATGAAACAAAAGAGGTGATGGTGGGGAATATTATAATGAAAATAGATTTATGCAGATAAAGATTTTGGAAGATGAAATTCCTGAATCAGACTGCCACCATGCATCATCCTCTGGTTGGTTGTATGGTTTTAGATTACAAATCAGCATGAATATATTTGGGTGTGAGATACCACATCACCATAGAGAATGGTAAAGAGTGACTTCAGTATCAGATTCAGATTTTCAAAATAAACCACTCCTGGGAGAACTACCTCAATACCCCATAAGACTCTCTTTAATCTGTAGCATGAATCTTAAAAGTTCTTATTAATAAAATCAAACCCGAGCCAGGTATTGGGGTGAACTGGAAGATCAGAGAACCAGAACAAGCCACAGCTATCTCACCTCACCAGATCCTCAGCTGGTCTTGCTTCCTCAGACTGGAGGCCTCTGAGTCCTCATCCAGAATGGGTCTCAACTGAACTGCTGCTCAAAAGCCTGAATGCTTAACCAGGCCAAATGCTTAACCAGCCAAAATGCTTAATCAGGCCAAATGCTTCTAGTTTCTGGTCCTCACGCTTTATATACCTTTCTGCTTTCTACCACCACTCCCTGGGATTAAAGGCTTGCTTTCTGGGATTAAAGGTGTGATGAGTCACCATGCCTGTCTGTATCCTTGAACACATGGATTTCTGCCTCTGGAATGCTAGGATTAAAGGTGTGTGCTACCACTGCCTAACTTCTATGTTTAATATTGTGGCTGTTCTGTCTCTGACCGCAGATAAGTTTATTAGCATGCACAATATTTGGGGGAATATAATACCACATTAATCTCTTCTGAGGACAGCTACTCTAACACTGTCTGAATTACCTCTATGCTGTCATATTGGGGACACACCAGTCAGTTTCTGAGTATATGGGGAAATTACACATATTTAAATCATAACAACTTTGTCTACAAAAATTATGTTAATACAATTTTCAGATGTTTTGACACTTAACAATATGATTTCAGAGAAATGAAAGAAAAAGTTTTTTTAAAGAGTTTCTACAGTGAAAACAATAGCACAACCTCTGCAAACCTTTGAAAAACAACCGAAGCATTTCTAATAGGAAAGCTTGTATCTATCCAAGAGCTCTCGGGTAACTAATTGAATGATGCACTTCAAGATCCTAGAAAAGGGGATCCTGGGGCAGGAATCAATAAAACAGAGACAAAAACAACAATATGCAGAACCAATAGAATAAAAACCTGATTCTTTGACAAGATGAACAACATTGGCAGCCCCACAGCACAAGTAGCCAAATGTAGAGACAAAAGACATAAGGAATAAAATTAGAAATAAAAAGAGAATGGATAGAACAGACTCCTGTAAAATCCAAAATACTACTTGGGAATATTTGAAAACATAAACTTTTAAAAGCTGGAAAATAAAGAAGAAATAGAGAAGCACATAAGCTACCAAAATGACTTCATGTGGTATCACAGTGGCCTGAATAATAGGATTAAATGGCACCTACTATGAGCCATAATAGTTAAGAAGTCAACATTAGCCTTGTCGTGAGTGCATTGCTTGAAACATAAGTCAATATATTTGTGTCGTTCCATATAGAATTTAATGAAGAGCTGATACTTCACTTAGTATGGCAGCTCCCTTGGAAGCAGTTTTCCAAATAGTACCATATTCCTTAGTACCCCTGGCTAAAGATACACAGGCTATATTTTAGTTTCAAACTTAATTACAAATATTAATTCTCAGATCATACATGACACAGTATATATATCATATATGTGTATAAATATAAATCAGAGAAGCTAAGAGAGGTGAATAAAGTCTTTTTGGAAATAAGATAAGTAACAGGGGCTTTCCTCTAACAGGCTTTTCTGCGGTCTCTAAAGGATCACAGTTAAGCTGCATGGGTGAGGTGAAATGGACGACAGAGAAGCAAAGGGCAGAACTGCTTTCGGGTGGATGGGCCAAAATTAGGAAATTTTAGTAGGCTGCATCAGCACCTGAGGCCCAGTCAATCAGAAGCTCTCAGGAACAGATGGGAGCAGTCTCTGTCTGTTGGTTCCTTGGCACACACACTGGGTAGTCATATCACAGGTTGAGGGAACCACGGAGTTTTAGATTCCTACTTCTTTAAGGGATCCAAGTGATTGAACTCTGCCTGTTCCTCAGTCTGTATTTCAGATAAGCTCTTTGGAATAGTTTTATTGATATAATTTGATCTAATTTGAATATTTTCATGTTATTCTCTTCTCTCAACTTGTTCTGATATATATGTATATATAGTTGTACTCCTGGGAATAAGTCATATATCAATCTTCAGTATCAATGATGACAGATAGGTGGTGCCATTCACTTTTCCATCAAGATACAGACTCAGTCATTATTTTCAAAATGAAATAATAATTTGTTGAGCCTTTTTAATGTTGCTTGTCCATATATTTTGTTAGGAATGACCATTTGCTGTTGTATAACTAATTTGGAGGTTATCCCCATGGAAGACTAATTCTCCCCCTCTCTAGTCCTTAATGGCCTATAACTTTTTATTTAGGGGTGGGTCCCATAAGATTTGACCCATCCACTTTGGCATATCAACTGTTGTTGCCATTGTTCAGGTCTTATTTAGGAAGCTATATTGTTGTGATTCAATGACCATGTCTTTACTGTCATGTCTAAAAGACACAATCTCAAAGCAGATTTCCTCATTATTTTTATTGGAATTTTTTTTCTTAAATTTTGCTGCTTGAATTTTAAATTTTCCTTTGATTATCTCCGAGATGCCTAAGAGATGAATGATTCCATCAGTGAGATTTTAATATTAAAAACAAACTTTTTTTGTTTCTTTCCATCTTCAGTTTACACAAAAGCATGGAAAGAAAGGGATGAATTCCTTCAAACTAAGTAGCAATTCTTCTCAGCTTAAACTCTCATAACTCCCAAAGACTTCCACAATTTGCCCAGGGCTAAAGAAAAGATGTATATGGACATCATATTGGACCATTCATAGAAAAAAAAATCATCTGTCAGAAGAAGGAAGACTTGACAGCTGAGAACATGTTAGCTCTTCATTGACATGGGAGTCTTCAAATAAAGATTAATAATTTGGAAGAGATATCTAATGTTTATCACTACAATGAAGTAAATTACAATATTTGAAGTTTAGGTCTTCTAAAAATTTTTTTTGTTTACTTGGAAATGACAAAAGGAAAAATGTCATGTTAAAATAAAGCACTTATGTGGAAATAAATCTGGACAAGATTGAAATACTGAAACTAATGATAAAAGAGTAAAATGGAAATAAAAAGTGATGTAGAGTAAAACTAGCTATGTAAATATTGTACCTAATAACAAGAGGACAATTGAGAGACACTTCAACATCTTTCAGAACTAAGCTATAGAACCAAAGATTATTGAAACAATGGTTAAGGAACAAAGAATCACCTAGGAATTATAGGTGTTTCAAAGGAGTAATTATGATAAAAAACTAAATTCAAACTCAAAGTTGAGAGAAATTTTATTGAACTAAAAATAGTACCAGTTATACAATTTTAAATTAAATTAAAATTTGAAAGAAAGAAAGACAGACTCACAGACAGACAGATAGATAGATTGATCAGTACATAGTTTGTATGGTGGAAGATTCTGTTTTGATATTGTGGTATTGCTCTGTTGTCGGTATTGAATTGAAAAAATGCCTCTCTAAATAATCTTCAATGAAGAAAGAAGGTAATGATGTTTGTGGTACTATAAAAATGTTCTTCCCTCCATTGTAAAATAGAACATGTGACACATATATACAGCACATGTACCTTCTATCAGAACTCAAATCTTTTGTGGTTTTCAGGTATGCATTTTGTAGAACAAACTTCTCACAAGACTGTCAACACTACCACCCTATTTTAACGTGACATTTAGTTAGCTTCATATAAGAGGGCACTGAACATAAAGCTTAGTTTAGAAGATTTAAAAGAGGCAGTCATTCATTGAAGAGAGAAGTCTTCAAGGGCTTTTATTACTTTGACAAGTAAGGCTAAGGGTCTTAACACCCTGGCTTCATGATCTGCTAAGAAAGTCACGATGTAATTGGAGAGAAGAAATTGACAATTGGAGAAGATAACAAGATTGCAAACAACAATCAGGGATCTGCAGGTGCTTGTATGAATTGTGTCTTCCAAATCTTAGTTCACAAAGATACAGCCTTCTTCAGCAGCTCCTTGAAGGTATATATTCACAAAGTACATGAACTTTTCCAACCTTCAGCACTGTGGATCAAGGTGTGGCAAGAAGTAGAGACAAACTTTTTCAAAGAAATAAAGTGGGAACCTATCCCACTGTAAAAGTACTCTGTGGAAAAAACAAAAAACTAAAGAACAAAACAGAAAGACATGAGTAATCCGCTGCAAAATCTTTCAGACACTGACTGTGATCCCACATTTGGAAGACCTGTGAGCTGTCCAAATCCACAGTCAGTAAATGAGACAGACACACCTTTCTTGCACACCTTATATGACCTGACATAAGCATGTACCATTGAGAAATTTTGGATAGGCCAAGTCCAAGTGTTTACTGCTGGTCTCAGGCACAGTCCTTCCTCAGTAACTGCATCAATAGCTTCACTGAGCATTGTTATGACTTATTTCTGTTTTTCATTGTATTGAGTTTGTTGATTTGAATCTAAGACAAGGTTGATACATTTCTGGAATTTTAGCTAATAAAATTTTTGAAAAATGACAGGTTAGGAATGGGCTTAAAATGACTTTGGTGTGGAAGGTAGATTTGATTAGACTTTTGTTTTAAACCAAACTACCCCATTGTTCCTTGTGCCTATGACTGTGTAGCACCCTGCTACATAAAATAGCAGCCTTTAGAACTTTACCTTTTCAAAGTCTCTAGCACACACCTTCTCTTTCTACAATGCTCCCTTGTCCTCCTTACTCCACATTTCTATAGAGGAATGATTCCCAAATGCTTTGCTTGCATTGGCAATAGCTCATTTCTTCGAGGCTTTGGGAAGACCCTTCCTGGCTCAATGCAATCTTATTATAACCTAAAGAAGGAAAGGAGTGTGTCAGAAACTCCCAATAGCTGGATCAAAACCATTAATTTGAAGAAGATCTTGAAAATTTCTGGAGGGCTTTATGGAACAAATGTTTCTAAAAAAGTAATAATAGAGTCTTGAAGAAAAAACAACAACCTTCTAAACTTGAAGTCACTTTCTAGGTATCTTTATAAAGACATGGAGTGCTGCAGACCTAGTTTTGCTTCCCCTATCAACCACATACCTCCCTTCATAGGAAGGTGAATAGAGACATGTCACTCATTCTTTGAACTTGCTGTTAAGAAAACAAACTGGTTTTGTTTTGTGACCAGAACTCTTGTAACTCAAGCATAACTCACTATCTACATAATGATTGAGAAAAATTAACATTTACTCATAAAAGAAGTTGAAAAGTATATTAATGTAAGTTAACTTCTTAAATGTTTAATCATTTTAAACATTATATATTGCTATATAGATTTCACTAAAAAGTGCCAAAAATTTCTTTAAATTTTAGATGATCATCAGTGGTATGTGTATTAAGAGAATATATTTAAGATAATTTTAATCTCACAAGCAATCACAGACTAGTTTGTACAGTGCTAGCTGAATATAGGAATGACACTTTACAAAACATTGTCTTCTCACCTGAACCTTTCTATGCTTGGTTTGCCAACTTTATTTATTTTTTTTGAGACTTTCTTTTATCAAACATTTAAAAAATTAACTGATGTGCATTGATGCTTTTATAAGATATTTTCAAAATAATGACTCAAATCACTCTGCCTCTTTCTCTTCTATTATCATTTTCCTGTTTTTAGCTCACTCTGGAATAATGAAGACAAGGTTGAGAGTATATCCTGACATAGAATCGGTTTGAGAGCAGATGCTGACATAGAATGTACTAACATCAAGTTGATTAGCCATGATGGAGGAGATATAGGCTTTTATTTTCCCCTAGTTGATTCAGCTTTTTGAGTTGCTACTCATGATACATTTGCACTTTTCTATTTAGAATACAACAATATTGACTGCAGTATAATTGTCCATCAACATGATGTCAACTACTATAGAACTCTAACTAGACCTGCTCTTTGTGACCATAGTGTTCAATGCTCCACAGCTGAATTACATCATTTTCCTTTTGGGAACTTTTGATTCCACATTTGGATCTTGACCCACAATGTCCTTCAAATCCATGCTATGATCCACTGCCCATTTTTGGTCTAATTTCCCAAATTTCATCTTTGACCTTGGGATGTCTTTTGTGTGTGTGTGTGTGTGTGTGTGTGTGTGTGTGTGTGTGTGTGTGTGTTGGTAGTGGTGGTTGTGGTGGTGGTGGTGGTGGTAGTGGTTTTTTGAGACAAGGTTTCTCTGTGTAACCCTGGCTGTTTTGGAACTTGTTCTGTAGACCATGGTGTCATCAAATTGAGAGGTCCACTTGCCTCTCACTACCAAGTGCTGGGGTTACAGGTATGTGATGCCACTCTCTAGCTTATTTTCTTAATAATATAAAAAAGATTCTCTTTTAGAACTTAACACTTAGCATACTAATATAGCATGGTGTACAGTATCTGAGATGATCCCAATCTGTCTTCTCCTCCATTGGTGCCCTTATAATAGAAGAAAAGGAAGTCTGGAAAAACTTTGAATAATTATATAAAAAACTGTGTGATACCTTAACTGATGTAGAGGAAAGTGTCAATTTCTTTATCTTAATGCATACTTTGGTGCCCTTTGAAGAAGAAATGTTTTCAACATTCTTTGTAATTATGAAAACACATTAAAAACATCTGTAGAGCAATGCATAGTTTCAAAGCTGTATCATATTCAACTTGTTCATCTCTGAAAAAATATTCTTAGAAATATTGTTGCCTCTACATATGAGAAATGCTAATTTAAGTTTTATAACTTTAGGTCAATGAAATTAATAAGCCAATTTTTGTTGAAAATAGGTGGAGCATTAACTTTCATTGTTTTGGCTTTAACATATGTATGGCTTATTAAATTATGACAAAATATATTTTAGGGAATTAATTCTATCTTGATAGATGTCTAAAACATATTACCTTGCATATTTATAATTTTCTTGCCATGAGAATATGTATATATCTATTTCTGCCCATTCAGTCTCCACAACTGTACTCTTTAACCAATGTCTTTTCATTATATCCTATAATCCTTCCACCAAGGTATGGGAACCATAATTCGACTCTGATTTTATGAGTTTAACAGCTTAAACTTAATATGTATATGAAAACACATTGGATCTGTCTCTCTGATTCTTATGTCTTATTTATTTATTTATTCATTTACTTTGGTGTTTGAAACAGGGTTTTTGTGTGTAGTCCTGGATGTCATGGAACTCTCTGTGTAGACCAGGCTGGTCTTGATCTCAGAGGTCATCCTGCCTTCATCTCCTGGGTACTAAAAAGGAGGTCAGACCACTTTTTGGTTTGTGTGTGTGTGTGTGTGTGTGTGTGTATGTGTGTGTGTGTGTGTGTTGACTTATTTCATATTGCCTACTTCAGGTATAGTCAAGTTATCACAACTGATTGAATTATTTTTGAAAAATTGGATGTAGACTAGCATGATAGCATATCATTTTTAGTATGTGCTTTGCTTTTTACTTAATCTATTGACTGGATACTGTGAACAACTAGCTTGACTATAACTAGCAAATGGGAATGATGCTGTGATGAACACATGTGAATTAAAGTTTTTTTGAACTGCACATTTCAATTCCTTTGGATATATTCCCAGAAATAGAATTAATACATAAATTGGTCCTTCCGTAGTTATTTCTCAGTAGCTTTCTCAGTTTTCTACAATTTCATTGATAATCTTTATTCTCATTAGAATTATACAAAATTATCTTCTAAATGCCCTCACTACTCTGTCCTTTTGGGTACTAGCCATTAACCATTTTTCATAGACATATGGTGAAATTTTATTATGGCTTTAAGTTTCATTTCCCCAATTACTGGTGGTGTATTTTTTTCAGAAGAGACCTGCTTTCTTGTACATTTTTTTGGGCAAATGTCTACCATTTGTGTGGGATCCTGCCTCTCTGGGAACTTAGGTCCCCCAAGAAGGGAGACCTGGAACTGTGGAAAGGAAATTGTGCTGCTCACCAGTTCCCCAGCCTCTCTTTTTTCTGGGAGACATTCAGACACAGCAGGGAGCCAAATTAGGCAAGGACTCATTTATTTAAATACAACAAGCTCCTTTTAAAGCACAAAGAAAACAAGACTTGGGGGGGAATCCCCCACTGGGCCTATAAGCTTAAAGGTACCCAATCACAACTACTCTATAGTATTTACAATGTTGCCTATGAGGAAATCGTGTGCAGACACCATCTTTCTTGACCTGAAGCTCCAATCATATTTTTTTTTTTTGTAAACAACTTGGTTTCCACCCTCTACACTTTTCCTGGGGGGCCAGCTTGACCAGCACCTGGCTCCATAGGCCCTTCCCCCACACACTTTTAAAAGTAAGAATAGTCACTCAGGAGGCAGAAGCAAGTGGATCTATGTGAATTTGAGGCCAGCCTGGTACAGAACAAGTTCCAGGATAGCCAGTACTGTTACACAGTGAAACCATCTTGAAAAACCAAAAAGAAAAAAAAAGTAAGAACAGTTTTCCTGCCTTCATTTATTTGGTGTGCTAATGTTTTGACTGCTAGTTCTTAAGATTTTGAAATTGTATGGTTCGAAAATACTTTTTTTTTTTTTTTTTTTTGCACTGCAGAGGTGATCTCTTAACCATATTTATTTATTTTTCTGCACCAAAGATTGCTAGTTTGATAAAATGCTAGTGGAGCATAAAATACAATTCTAGTTTCATTCTTTAGGCAGGCTATTGGAATGTTGTTTTCGTACCACATGATGATCATTCTGCTCTCGCTTTGTGGTAAGTCAACTGACCACTGATACACAGTTTTACTTCTGGAATCTTTAATTGTTCAATTGATATATATATATATATATATATATATATATATATATATATATATATATATATCAATTGAACAATTGATATATATATATCAATTGTTCAATTGATATATATATATCAATTGACTGTTACACAGCCAGCACCATGATATCTTGATATTGCATCTTTGAAGTATATTTTTGAATAAGAAAACAATTAAAAGAAAAGAAATACACATGAGTAATCTAGCTTTATTTTTATTATAATTTTTGGAGGTGTGGACTATCAATGGTCCCATGACATTAGATTCCACTACTCAGTTGTGCAAAGAGGCCACAGAAGTTCATAAAAGACATACTAAATGTGTACATAAACTTGAGGAATTTCATTATCATTATAATATTAATTATTATAATTTAACAAGTTTTCTATTGATTTATATCTTCAATCATTTCTCAGATTACAATATTTTGAAAATGTTAACTTATATTTAGTTCAATCTAATGCTTTGAGAACAAGAATTTCTTTCTTGAAATAATTGTTAGCATAATAATAAACATATGTTTCTTAAAAATACTTTTTGTGTAAATGTGTGTGGCAGGGTATGTATGTGTTAATGAATAAATTAATATATTTCATATGTGTGGAGGTGCCCATGAAGACCAAGAGAGAATGTCAGGTCCCCTGAAGATGGAATTTCTTCCTACTTCTATAGTTTTATAAATCATGAATTTATAAATTTTTCTACATGTTTAACTCCAAAATGTCTGTATGAAGTGATATTCTTGTTTATAAATAGGATTATTAGAGAGAAGGCAGAGACTGAGCTGAAGGTTATAGGTTTTTTCAAATCCACTCTTCAAGGAAAGTGAAGCTTTAAGATTTGAAATCAGGAAATATAAACACTCCAATTTTGATGTTTTTAGGAATATGTTAGATTTTGACTAAAGATAGATTTTTTTCAATATTGCATATTTTTTATTAGAAACTTTATTTAAGCTGTTCATTTAAATAGCTTAAATCAACAGTTTCTAAAGCAATCTTTAAGAAGAGAAAATTTTGAGATCTTAGAATAGTATCAAGCAATATATTGTAATTACTACATTGTTTCTTTTTCTCAACTACTGAGTTCAAGAAACAATTTTCTTCTGCTTTGTAAATATTTTGTTTAATTCAGGTATTAGTTTAATTAATTTTGCAATTTGAGAAAAATTAAAACAAAAATAAAATGTGGAGGAGGAAGGAAGAAAAAGAGGAAGGGAAAGAGGAAATGTGGGAGAAAGGAAGGATTGAGGAAGGATGACTAAACTAGACAAATTGGGGATGACTATCTAATTTGAGCATAATTTATATGAATACTTTTATGGGAAAATACATCTGTTTTTTTATTACTGAACTATCTATATTAATTAATACTAGCTAAAAACTTAACTAAGTTTGATAATTGAGAAAATGTAATTGAAAACATTCCAGGTGCTTCATTTAGAAATATTAATTTTTATCCTTCTTTTCTGTGATACAAATGTATAGTGACTCTAAATAAATGAAATTGAGTGGTAATATTAAAATAAAAGTATATAAATTAAATACTTCAAGTTTAAATATGTTATCAAATGATAGCAAATATTAGTGAACTGAAATTAAGTTTAGCAGATTTCCTATTCTTTTGCATTTCACTATTCCATTTCTCATAATTAGCTCTTTTTCCATAAAATGGGGAAATATTACCTACTTCTAGGCAAGTTTTAAATATGATTCTAGTTTTAGTAGATGGTACAAATATTTTGTAAACAAAAGATGTGGAAAGTTATTAATGTTTTCTGTGTCTCACAGTCCTGTCTCTGAAGTTTCATGATTGTGCAAACTTGGGTTACATAAAATAAAGCTAAAACAATGTTTCTTGGCTACAGGTTTCAAATGCAATTTTATGTAATTGTACTCAACATAGTTTTGGAAGAAATTTCATGAGCGCTTTTGCCCCATCTTTGAACATAGTTTGTTGTTGTTGTTGTTTTATTGGTTTTTTTTTTAATGCAAAGTAGACTTTTCAGAAAAAAAATTGTACTCTTAGATTTGGAAAATTGGCTATAATTTGATATTTTGGCTTTAACCTTATTGTAAAACTCTAGTTTTGAGAAATAATGTTTGATTTCACTTTTAGGGCAATTACTTAGATATTTTTGGCTAAATGCATGAAGAGGTTGGCCATCATGTGGATGCCTATGAATAAGCTTAATGTGACCTTTGACATAGGTTGCTCCATAGAATTGTTAGCAACACAATATAATATAAAGATGTTGTTTATTTATTTGTTTGTTTGTTTACTTGTGCTGGAAATTAAATACAGGGTCTCTCATATGCAAGGCATGCACTTTTCCATTTATGATTTATTCCCAACTTCCTTTCCTTTTTCAGTAAGAATCTTGGGCTCAGTAAATTGTCCAGGCTAGTGGAATCTCTCTTTAGCTAACACAGGTCATGAAATTATGAGCTTTCAGCCTCAGCTTCTCAAGCAAATGGGATTACAGATGTATGGCAACAAGCCTGGATCATATTAAGACATTTTAAGGTTGCGCAAGAAGATTTTTTTTAATAAAACTATTAAACTGTATAGTTAAGTTAGTATGTGCATTGTATTTGATTGAATGGTGAACAATAACATTTTAAAAACTTCCTGGTTGAAGGTTGTTAGCTCCTAGCTTTCTACTAATAATGTGCTTTGCCATGACCTTTTATTTCTAATTCTCATTTTGTTTCACGGATATGGTCTGATGTATTTATTACATCCTTCAAAGCTGTCATTTACTGTGAAGACACTATATCTTCCAAATATTCTAAGTACATGCTAATCGTCCTACCAACATTTAACTGAATGATGAACTTACAGATGATTATTACAATGAACTCTGATAATTACCTAGAGAAATTATGTATGTGATACACAATTCTCTACATTTTATTAATATCTTGGTTTTAATATTTCCAAGTTCCTAAAATCAATATTTATGAAACCATTTTCGGCAAATTTTACAACCAACACTGCAATCATATCATAAATTTTCTTGATGCTGTATTTAAAGGGTAAGCAACTGAAGGCTTTCATCTTTTGACCTTAAATTGACAAAAAAAAGACCCATTAGATGAAATGAAACAGTGACATATATGTGCTCATGTAAATGCATAAGAAGTGATACTTTGATCTACTGTCACGTTAAATTATCGCATCCATAGGACACTATTTGGGTGAAAAAAGAACAAGTGCTCTTAGAAATAAGTAAGTGGGGAAACTGAAGAATTGACCTGAAATCAACACTGTTTAAGAGAATGATTCTTTCAGAAATTTACATAAACAGAATATTGGATTTTAAAGGCATGGGAAATGGAAAAGTACATGAAATCTAACGTGTTCAATTCAGAAGGCTGTAAATGAAATAGTTGCTTCCAAAGATTTAAAAAATATAATTATATTAAAAGTTATGAAGTTATATAATGAGGATGGATGTGATGTGGAGTAGATTTTGTGATAGGAGAGGTCCCAGAAATGGGCCAAGCATATCAACCACCAAGGCAGTACATTGGTGTGAAGTATGGTTTTATAGAAATAAAAACCTTGTTTTTAAAAATATTGTGCAAGTTTCATAAATATTGAGGTTTCAATTAACTGAGTCTTCAGAATTCAACTTCTTTATTCAAATAAATCAACAAAATTGAAAATTACTGCCAAAGACTGTTTTTATCATAAAACAATATTTGATTCTGTGTAAGATAATAGTTTAGAAAAACTACAGTCTAAACTACACTAATATCTTGCATTTGAGTAATTTATAATTTTATTTTATAAGAAGTTATACAACTTTAATGAAAATCAAGTTTTGTTCTTTGACATGGTTACTCATCTAAGACCATGTTAAAATGAAACACTCAACTAACTCCCATGAAATGTAGAATTGTCTCAGGACAGGGATGCTTCAGCAAGACTAGCAGAATTTGAATTGTTCTTATTAATTGTGGTCTTTGTTTTCATAGAAATAATATTTTTCCAACATCATGCCTCAAGTTTTCAGAGCACAAAATGAAATTATTAAAAACCACAACAGAGTTCAGTTGAATTAATTAAAATATATTATGCATGCATTGATAGGTAAATATTATAATTTAAGGAAAACCTCTTCATGGACAATTAAGCAAGAAGCAGACCATGCAGTAACACTTACCACTAAAAACTGAAATGGAACTGAATATTTGAAGAGGAAAAAAGTAAGTTTGAATAAAATGTTGAGCTGTACATTTTTACTAGTTTTCACTAATACATAAAATAGATAAATACATATATGACTTGTATTTTTAGTATTTTGTGTTTATATTTTTGGTGAGTATACTTGGTAATATCAAAACCAAAATTAAAGATTTTAAATCGATAATTTGGAAGGCATTAATGTGATTATATTGCATTTTTTGTATTCAGTTAATGGATATTTAAAAGAATATATCTCAAAGAAAAATATTTAGTCTCATTTCTTAAAGTAAACTGTCACATTTGTTATGTTTTATTTAATTATCTCATATCAAACTACATTATCTCAAAGGCATATTGTAAGGAAAAGGGGCTGGCTAAAGAAACCCACCATGACTCTACAGCCCAGAACTAGAGAAAGATGGCTCAGATATGGCCAGTGAAAGAAACACAGTTTGGCTCAGTCAGATCAGAGCCATCTCTGCCCCTGGTCAAATGACTTGTGAAATCAACCAGTCACAGAGCAGGACAGTAGAACCCTGGGCCCCAAGTCAACACCTGGTTTACTCCACACCCAAGACATCCTATGTAAACTGCCCTGCCTGGTTAGTCAGAAAAGGCTGTTCTCTCCACCCTGGTAGAAGCAGCTACTCTTCTGGACTCCTCCTTCCCAAATAAATCTCTTTCTCAAAAAGAGTATTGGGCATGAAGATCTTCATTCACTGGCATAGAGGCATAGAGAAGATCCTTGCTGAGATGTCCCTCAGTGGACAAAGCAAGGGAGAGCTGAAAGAGCAGAGCAAGGAGGAGCTGAACAGAAGATCGTTGCTGAGACATCCCTCAGTGGACAGAGCAAGAAAGAGCTGAAAAGGTAATACTTTCTCTGGAGCCAGAGGGGATTACTACATTTCTGCAGGGTTTTCCCCTTTTTGCAGAGCAAAGCAAAAGAAGCAACTTCTTAGGCCAGAGAAGCAGAGCTCTGTTAGGAAGCCCCATTAAGTGGGGACTGAGCAAAGCCTAGCTGTAGAGGAGCAGGATTGCTATATTCTGCTGGGAGAACATCCCCCATCCTACTGGGTATAACCGGACTTTCCCAAACAGTCAGGATACCCTTCCCTACTGAAGGAGTTCCAGGCATGACTCTACCTTGCAGTCAGAAAAACTTCCCTTCCAAGGTGTTCAGGGATACCTCACCCTCCAGGATTGAACGGTCCCTTTCCAGCTCCAGCCCTCAGAGCCACGCTAAACAGCTCCAAGTGTCCAGTACACCTCCTGGGTAGAGCTGTTCTGAGCAGCTCAAGGTGTCTGGGATGCCTCATCCTCCAGGACTAAATTGTCTCCTTTTAGCTCCAGTTGTCAAAGCTGTGCTAAACAGCATCAGGTGTCCAGGAGTCCTCCAGGGCAGAGCTGCCCTGAGCAGCTCCAGGTGACCAGGATACCTTGCCCTCCAAGGTTGGGCTGCCTCTTTGCAGTTCCAGCCACCAAAGCTGTCCTAAGCAGCTCAAGGTGCCCTGACTCCCGGGTAGTCAGGACACCTCTCTCCAGAGTTGCAAAACTCACATTTTGGTGCCAAAACCTGGGACCAAACCCATAGAGTTGCAACAAATTTACTTACACATATTACATGATATACCAAAGAATTTCAAACTATGAATCACGAAAGTTGAAAATTAAACAAGAAAAAAGTTCTCTTTTTGGAGCTGGCATTTATTTTTTCTAGACATAATCTTAGTCATATGTGGTTTAAAGTATTTTAATCAGACTTCGTGTGGACTGACTGATTAAAATTGAATTTATACATTTATTCCTGTACATGAATACAGTTAATCAGGACAACTATTATTTTTTAGACATGTCTGGGTTTATATTTTTTATATCTGTAATTATAGCTAATATTTCAAATAAAAACCTTTTACAAGCGTTCAGGATAAAAATGGCATGAGATTGCAAAGTGAAGTTCATTAAATTACACCTAAACTTTCATATCATTTAGATTTCTTCTTGGAAACTGGACATTCACAATGCCAATTCAAAAAAACTATCAGAACTGGATATTTATTTACTCTGAGAAGCAAAACTACAATATTTAAATTTTGAAATAATTACTCAGAATGGAAATAATCCAAGTGCATAATATTATATTTAGATTAATTTACTTTCCAATACTGCTTTGACAAGAAGTACATGTGGCAAAATGACAAATCTATGGTTTAACACATCACAGCCATAGACTTGAGGATCATTTAGGTTCTTGATTTAACAACAAAATGGTTAGATATCATTTTACTTATCCTTTAAATGAGACATGTCTACTCAGTCTCATTTTTTTACATAATTACAAAATCTAGATACTATGTTGAAAATCTACTACAGAATGACTAGGCTTGATATTTCTATCTTTTAGTACTTCTATTTGTAAATATTTATCAATAATTACTATATAATAAATAGTTAAGTGGCAATATATATTGTAGTGAAAACATATTTCATTTAGGTCAATTTAGATATAGTAAATTAGTCTCTAATGTTATAAGTATTAGTTTTAGTTGATAATAGAAACAATGACATTATTATTATTATTAAACTTTTGTTTATTTGTTTCTCCTCTTTTCTTTCCTCCTATTCCCTACCCACACCTCCTTTCTATCCCTTCCCCATCCATTCCTCAGAAAGGGTAAGGTCTCCCATGGGAATCGACAAAGCATGGCATATCAAGTTGAGCCAGGACTAAGTTCCTCCCCGCTGCCTCAAAGCTGAGTAGGGCATCCCACCATAGAGAATAGGTTCCAAAAAGCCAGTTCATGTGCTAGGGATAGATCCTGGTCCCACTGCTAGGGTCCCCACACACAGACCAAGTTACACAACTGTCACCCACATGCAGATGGCCTATGTCAGTCTTATGCAGGCTCTGTAGCTGTTGGTCTAGAGTCTGTGAGATCTCACGACTTTGGGTCAGCTATCTCTGTGTGTTTTCCCATCATGATCTTGACTGTCCTTGCTTATATAATCCTTTTTCCTTCTCTTCAACTGGACTCCCTGAGCTTGGCCCAATCTGTGGCTGTGGATCATTATATCTGCTTTCATCAGATACTGGGTAAAAGTTCTATGATGACAATTAGGGTAGCCACCAATCTGATTATAGGGGACGGTCCCTTCAGGCACTCTTTCCACTGTTTTTAGAAGTCTTAGCTGGGGACATCCTTGTGAATTCCTGGAACTTTCCCTGGTACCAAATTTCTCCCGAACCCCATAATGGCCCCCACTATCAAGACACCTCTTTCCTTGCTTTGCATCTTAGTACCTTCCCCAACTTGACCATTTTGATCCCTCATGTTCCCATCTCCTCCCTTTTATCCCCCAGTTTACTCAGGATATCTTAGCTCTTTCCCCCTCCCAGGGCTATCTATGTGTCCCTCTTAGGGTCCTCTTTGTTACCTAGTTTCTCTAGGGCTGTGGATCGTAGCCTGGTTATCCTTTGCTTTACATCTGCTGTCTACTTATGAGTGAGTACATACCATATTTGCCTTTCTGGGTCTGGGTTACCTCACTCAGGATGATTTTTTTCTAGTTCCATCCATTAGTCTGCAAGTTTCATGATGTCATTTTTTTTACAGCTGAATATTTACAATACTCCATTGTGTAAATGTACCACATTTTCTTATCCATTCTTCGGTTGAGGGGCATCTAGTTTTTTTTTTTTCCAGGTTCTGACTATTATGGATAATTCTGCCATGAGCATAGTTGACCAAGTGTTCTTTTGGTGTGATTTAGTATCCTTTGGGTATATGCCCAATAGTGGTATCCCTGGGTCTTGAGGTAGAATGATTCCCAATTTTCTGAGAAGTCACCATACTGATTTCCAAAGTATTTGTTCAAGTTTGCATTCCCACCAGCAGTGGAGGAGTGTCCCTCTTACTCCACATCCTCTCCAACATAAGCTGTCATCAGTGTTTTTGACCTTAGCCACTCTGACAGGTGCAAGATGGCATCTCAGAATTGTTTTATTTGTACTTGCCTGATGACTAAAGATGTTGAACAATTCCTTAAATGTCTTTCAGCCCTTGTAGATTCTTCTGTTGAGAATTCTCTGTCTAGATCTGTACCCCATATTTAATTTGATTATTTTTTTATGTCTGGCTTCTTGAGTTCTTTATATATTTTGGAGATCAGCCCTCTGTTAGATGTGGGGTTGGTAAAGTTCCTTTTTCCTTCTGTAGGGTGCCATTTTGTCTTATTGACAAAGTCCTTTGCCTTACAGAAACTTTTCATTTTCAGAAGGTCCCATTTATTAATAGTTGAACTCAGTATCTCTGCTACTGGTATTATATCCAGGAAGTAGTCTTCTATGCCAATACACTCAGTGCTACTCTGTACTTATTATTCTACCAGGTTCAGTGTAACTGGACTCCTAACAGTGGGATCAGGGGCTGTCTCTGATTCCTTTTCTGGCTTTTGGGACCCTACTCTGAATACTGGGTCACCTTGCCCAGACTTAACACATGGGGGGATGCTTAGTCTTCCTGCAACTTGATGTGCCATTTTTGTTGTTGTTGATATACATGGTAGACCTGCCCTTTCCTAAGCAAAAATGGAGAAAGAGTGGATTGGGGATTGGGATCAGAAGGGGGATGGGAGGACTTGAAGGAAGGGAAAGAGGAGAAACTGGCCAGGATGTTTAAAAAAAAAAAAAAAAAAAAGCAGGTCAATAAAAAAAAAAGTGCCTGGGTCACCTCAGATTACCATTTATTTTGTTGTGTTTAAAGCAAAGTGCACACAAAGATTACAAGAATAGGGTGAAATTCAAAGAAAAAATGACTCTAATTTGAAGTCTTATCAACAAAATCTAAAGTCTCTGACAAATAAGGACTCCAATGAGCTGTTTATAAATACTTTAGATTAGATACTGTTATACAGAAAGTCTTGTTTGAAATCCTCAAAAAAAAAAAAAGATGTTTCTGTTATTTCTCAAATAGTACTTGTCATGATTTAAAGTTTCTGTTCTTTTTTTTAAATTTTGTATCATAATGGACTTTTATCCATCTATTCCTTGACCATTCTCCACAGTTCTCTTTGTAATTATTATGTTTTTGGCCATTGCTCTCTTAGTAGAAATTGACCTTGATTTGAAGTTGTTCATTCCACTGCTGCCGAGTAATGATGAAGAGAGTGACATAAGATTCCCCTAGTGACTGGAAGGGAGTGAACCTGGTTCCCAAAGCAGGAAATCGACCTTCAGAAAGGAAGGAAATCCACTGGAGGCAGAGGAAAACTAGCTTGCATCTTGGCTTCTAGTTCCTTAGGGACCCCTTCAGTTCCCAAACAAGTCATCAAATGGGGCTTCAAAGAAGAGGACAGAAAATGGGTCCCTTACACTAATAAAAATTCCCTGAACATATTGTCTGTATTCTGCAATATGGCACCAAACTCAAAGGGACTGTCAAAACTACTCCAGCTTCACCACCACCACCACCACCACATAATCCTTTTCCCCCCTGGATTTGTCATAGTTAAGCCACTTTTAGCATCTGATAACATCTAGTATGCCTCAGCTACTTGTTGGAATCTCTGCTCTGCTTCTTCTTTATTTCCAGCATACTTGTGTGGGCGCCATTTAAAGTGTTTGTTTTGCAAATGCCTTTTTAATATCCTCAGGTCCAGCAGGTCTGTGCACTCCCAGAACTTGATAGGAAACCACCATGGTTCTTTTCTTTTCTTTCTTCCTTCTTCTTTAATTTGTTTAAATTTAAAAAAAAAAAAAAAACTTATTCTTCTCTCATACATTGCATCCTGACTGAAGTAGCCCCCTCCCTCCATTCCTCCCATTCTCTTTCCCCACCTTCCCTCTTCCCCCAGATCACCCTCCTCTGTTTCATCTCTCCACCCCTCAAAAGAAAGAGCAAGCCTTCCTGGGATATCTACAGGACATGCCCTAACCACATACATTAAGACTGGGCAAACCCTTATATCAGCAACCCAGTAGAAGGAAAAGGGTCCATGGGAGCAATGCTTTTAATCCCCACATTTAGAGGCAGAGGCAGACAGATCTCTGGGAGTTTGAGGCCAGCCTACTCTACAGATACAGTTCCAGGACAGAGAAGACTAAAAAGAGAAATCTTTTCTCCAAACAAACAAATAAATTTCACCATTTTTTATCAGACAGTTGGAACATCCAAGGACACAGTGGCTGATGGGGGAGGGGAGTCCAGCAGCAGATCTCCTCGAAGTTCTGGCACAGCTTACCTTGTGGTGGTGGTGGAATCTCACATTTATCTAATTTTTAAAATTATGTATAGGTTTGTCTCTGTTTGCAGCTGTGCACAGATATTCAAGTTCCTTTGGATACCAAGAGAGGGTACCTGATCCCCTAGAGTAGCAGTCACATGTGATTGTGAGCATTCTGACATGTATGCTGGGAAACAGATTTAATTTCTCTGGAACAGTATGCACTCTTAACCACTGAGCCATCTCTTCAGCTCCATAATTAGGATGCTTATAATAGTATGATTCGTAGCCCATTATAGCATACAACGATAACACTCTATAAGACAAACATTTTGAGATTGAATAATGTCTTGATTACTTTCCTTTTTCTTTTTCTGCTGTTGTTTTTGTTTGTTTGTTTTTCGAGACAGGGTTTCTCTGTGTAGTTTTGCACCTTTCCTGGAACTCACTCTGTAACCCAGGTTGGCCTCGAACTCACAGAGAACCACCTGCCTCTGCCTCCCTAGTCCTGGGATTAAAGGCATGCACCACCACCACCTGGCCTTGATTACTTTTCTATTGCTGTGATAAAACACCAGTGAACAAAGCAACTTATAGAAGAAAGAGTTTATTGGAGACTTACAGTTTCAGAGGGATACAGTCCATGACTATCATGGCAGGTAACAGGATAGTAAGCAGCAAGTAATATCCTTAGAGCAGTATCTTAGAGCTCACAGCTGATATGAAAGCACTAGGCAGATAGAGCTAACTGGGAATGTTGTGGGCTTTTGAAGCCTCAAATTCTGCCTTCAGTGATACATCGCCAATGAGGTCACGTCTCCCAATCCTTTCCAAAGAGTTACACCAACTGGGGTAACTAGGTAACAGTTACCTAGCATTCAAATATATGAGCCTAGAAGGCCATTCTCATTTAAACTACCAAAGGTGTATTATAGAAAATGAAAAAAAATGTTTGAGATTGATGATTATTGATGATTATTTTATCTTGTTTAGCCAGTTTCCTTTTATAATCAATTATGAGCCATGTGTTTATACGTATACCTGTGTCTACATAGGCATCTGGTTAGGTTCTATCTTGCTGAAAGAGGAGTGGTGATCAAGGTATAACATACAATGTTTTTCTTATTTCATAAATGGGAATGGCAATGCAAATAAAAGAGTCCAAAAGCCAGGAGTGTATACCATCATTTTACTATGCACCAGTTGTAGAATCAAGGGTTAAGATTCTTGCACATCTTTTCAAGAAATAGCAATATTTACTTTTTGTTTTTTATGATAAGTTCAAAACAAAAAAGGTATCACAAGTAGCAAAGACAGATGAGGAAAACTGAAAATTCTCAAAAAAAAATAAAAGTCTGACAGGGAAAGGAACAAGATCTATATTTTTACATATGTATAATAGATTGTAAATTGCCTTGGAATGTAAAAGTATTATTTTCTGATTGATTACTTTTGCTTCTGGGATTTCAGTTGATTTTTATAATTTTGAATAAAAAATGAAAGAAATTTCAATGGTGTTTCTTTTTCATTAAAGAATAATTGCTGACTTCTTTGTAGTCATTTTTTTTTATCAATTTACTCATGCAAAAAAAGAAGTTAACTTTGCTTTTTGGTGTTTTGTTGCTGTGTGTGTGCATGTGTGTATCTCTCTCTCTCTCTCTCTCTCTCTCTCTCTCTGTGTGTGTGTGTGTGTGTGTGTGTGTGTGTGTGAGAGAGAGAGAGAGAGAGAGAGAGAGAGAGAGAGAGAGAGAGAGAGAGAGAGAGAGAGAGAGAGAGAGTCTAGGGAGAGATCCTGGGCATAATCTAGTAGCAAAATTACTATTAATAAGGTGAAAGGCAAAGTGAACTATAATGAGGAAAATAAAGATGAGAGAAGAACAATATGTGACTAAATGAGAAAGTCAATTACGTGTCTGCCTTTGAGTTTGCAAGTTCTCATTTGTATTATGAAGAGGTTACAAACTAAAAATGGAACTAGAGCAAAGGAAATGCATTTTCCCTTGGTGTAACAGTTATAAGGTAATGAGAAGCAATAAATGTGAAGAATAACAGTAAATGAATATAGAACTAAATGTAACCCAGCCAGTATGTGTTTGTTCCTGTGTGTTTACTATTCTTTAAGAGTGACCTTATGATGAAGACCCTGTTCACAATATCTATGAAATTTCATTATGCGTTCGTCTCAGAGGAAGAAGGAACTGACACTGGAGTCTTCCTGCTTTGATGAGCAATGCAAATACTATTTCATTTAATTTCTAGAGTAACACAGGTTATCAAAATTGCCCTTATTTTACTCATAACAATTGAAATACAAGTGACTATTACAGCTCACATGAAGAACATCCATATCATTTTAAGATTACTAACTGCTAGAAAAAAATTAAACCAGTCTTAAAATTTCATACTTATATTACTTCCAAATACATTTATGAGTCAATATTGAAATTGATATTCTACTTAAATAATTTATTTTTGCCATTTTCATGAAAATGATAAAACATAAAGCTATATTTCAACTGAAGTTGAAATTATTTGATATTAAATCATCTATTATGAATATGTTATGACATAAACTATGTCTAAATTTTAAAAAATTATACTGTATGCTATATTTGCCCCAGGTTATGATATAAGATCTTAAATATAATGTAATATACCACAATACTGTGTGTATGACCCATATTTATATTACTTGTCTAATTTTAATAGAGTTCAGTACTATTTATCTGTAAAAAAAGTAACAAAAACTTGGTTTACAAATTTTTAGGATAAGTACTTTTCTATATATGAATTAATTTCAGTTACATAAAGTATGTTTGTACAATACAAGGTAGTTTATTCATAGTTATTTCATATTCATATTTATTCTACTTATTTAAACAGACATTATACTTTCTCAACAAATTTTTCTTCTATAATTCTATTTTTTACATTTAAACATCAAAATACATAAATTAATCATGGACAAGATGTGATCATTTATTTTACTTTAACCAGGAACAGTTCTCTCAAGTTACATTTATTGTCTCTCTTGATTGAAGCATTTACCATTGATTTCATTTAATTCTACATTGTCTTCTTCACCATGGATCTCTAATCAACAGGTCATAATGTTTGAAGGGGATGTTTGCATGTGGATATATAATAGAACATAGATGTGTGGTAGAAGAAATCATTTATGTTTTGATACATACACTTTATTATGCTTACACAAAAATTAAATAACTTCACATTGTATTTCTCAAAAAGTATCCCCATTGTTCATTGATGCATGACTGTTATTATACTTGAAGATGACTTAATAGTACATAATAAGATTAACTAAAATAATGCAAGAATTAATAAATTTAGCAGAATGTAACATTACCATGCTAAGTGTGAGTATTCACGTATGAAATCATTTAATGTGTATAAAAACTCCATGTAAAAGAATAAAAATTAACTCCAGAGTGAACTTTAAAATAAATGCTCAAATCCTTTCTGAGAAAAAGGAAAACAGAAACAATCATCAAACTCCCTTTGAAGTCATGAAAAGACTTGAATAAATACAAAACAATAGCGTGATTTTGCATAGGAAACACTAAATTCATCATAATATCTGTACTAGTACCAATTCATTATTGCGGCATAAAAATGACCAAGAGAAACAACTGAATTCAATTCAGTCACTGTCTTTTGCTCCACTGATTCCAGGCCTACTTATGAGTTAAAGAATCAGGGTAGTGGGAGCATCATGCTGAAGCTCCTCAGTTCTTGGTAGCAAGAAGAAGAGTATAGAAGGAACTGGAGGTCTTGGCTAATCTTCCAAGGTTTATCCCATTCACTTCAGCTGGCACTTACTTTCTAAAGTTTTCAACTATCACCATATTAGAGCCATTAAATGATGACCAAACATATAACACATGACCTGAGAAGGACATTTCATATTCAAACAATACAATTTGTTGACAATTATTTAATAGACAAAAGTAATGTAATCCTTGTGATGTGATTGGTAGATTTAGAAAGATGAATCCTAAAATTTAAGAAAAGTAAATTTATCTATGAAGGCTGTAAATAGAATGCCTTAGTGGATAGAACCCCATTATATAAATGTATATGATATATAAATACATGAAATAAAATTTAAAAAGCTGTCAAATTACTCTAAAATCTGGAGATAGGTAAAAGTTCTTCAACTGTTATAAGTTCAGATACATATTATGATAATATGAGTATATGTGATGATGCATAAAATCAAAGCAATATATGCAAAGTATAGGACAAAGACACAGCTAGAAAACATATACTTTAGTATATATTAAAGACCTTTACTCAAGACCTACTATTGTAGCTAGAGTTTTCCTGCCTTGCCCACAGTCAGGACAAATCTTTGTCATCCACCAGTCCTACAGCCACTCAGACCCAACGAAGTAAACACAGAGACTTATATTGCTTACAAACTGTATGGCCGTGGCAGGCTTCTTGCTAACTGTTCTTATAGCTTAAATTAATCCATTTCCGTAAATCTATACCTTGCCACATGGCTCGTGGCTTTCCGGCATCTCCACATGCTGCTTGTCATGGTGGTGGCTGGCAGTGACTTCTTCTGCCTTCCTGTTCTTTTCTTTTCTTTTCTTTTCTTTTTTTTTGCCTCTGTGTTAGTCCCACCTATACTTCCTGCCTGGCCACTGGCCAATCAGTGTTTTATTTATTGACCAATCAGAGTAATTTGACAAGCAGACCATCCCACAGCATACTATACAAAGAAGTTTTGCATAAAGGAGGAAATGAGAAAAATTTGTGTAAGTATTGGCAGAAGATGGAAATAAACAATTCAATAAGTAGAAGACAATCAAATTCTTAGAACTTCAACAATGTAAATTGCTTGAAATATCATATTTTCCTTAAATTAACAAAATTTAAAAAATAACTATACTCAGTAAATTTGGTGGTAGATTTAAGGTCACAAAACAATTGTTGAAATGCAAAATAATATATTCCATATAGAAAATGACTGTATAATGTGTAAATAAAATCCTGTATATGTTGTATATTTTATAGTTAAAGTACCACAGGCTAAGTAATTTAAATATCCAACTTACTATCTTAATATTGCTTGGTATTCTAGAAATCCAAGATGAAGAGATCAAAGGCTCTGATGGCTCTCCTTGGCTAGCAGATGGCTTCTCATTGTATTCTCTTATCTTCTTCCCTCTTTGTAAAGCTTTTGCAATGTCTTTCTTCATTCAAATTTCCCCTCCTTCTAAGTGTAAATCATATGTACTCATTTGAACTGAATAGCCACTTGACATAAAAAAATGGTCATATTCTGTTTATACTTGGCAATGTCCATCAATATGTAAGTTCCCGAAGGTGATAACTTAGCCCATCAATTTTCCCAAAGTGAATTTCCCAAAGTGAATAAGTTTTCCTCTAATAATTGAAAACATACATGTAAAAGGAAGGTCACTGCTATATATTCTTTATATATAAGCTCAATATATTTGAAACTATCTAACGGCCAGGCACAAGAGACTACTACAATAAAATAAATAATGGTAAACTTCAGTGTGGGTATTATCAGACTGTAGAATATGTCTGTGAATAAGATGTCATGAGTCTTAGGAAACATTCCGTGCAATATGTACATGAACATGAATATCAAACCCCCATTTGTTTGTGATAAAAATAAAATATGATACATGACACATTAATATTTATGCATTCACACATGCATGTGTGTACTTTCTAATTTAGTATATAAAATATAATTTATTTTATTGATTATATTACATATATTATGTATAATATATTAGAAATGAAAGACTGGGTGATTAACATATTTACTAAATAAAATAATTACAAAAGAGATGTACATCAAAACAATGAATTTTAATATTTCCTGTGTGGCTTGAACTTGACTGACAACTGAAATGAATTTAGAAATACCTAGGAAATTGCTGATGCACCTCTGGCATGTATGGAAAGTATTTTACTGAGAGAACTAAATGATGAAAGAAAATCCATACTGCATGTGAGTAACATCATCCTGTGGGCTAAGACCACAGACAGAATAAGAGGAGGAAAAGTACAGGGGCAGAATTCACCTCTGCCCTCACTGCGCTTCCCACCAGCCTCTGCCTCATGATCCAATACAACTGGAATGAGCTCTACACAGAGACTGGGGCTAAGAATGATGAACTGAAGTATATGAAACTATCCTTGAAGTAAATGTGTCCAGCTTTATTGCACACCAAGTGTTTTGCTCAAAGCAACAAAAACTTAACCAACACACTTGTCAAGATTGAAAAGAGTAAGACAGGATGTAAATAAAGAAGAGTAGCACTTGGGGTATTTTATTATTTTGGAGTTTTAACTTTTGAATTACATTGTACAAATTGAAAAGTTTGATTTAAATCAATCAGTAAGGAGACAAGAATTATGCTAATCTAAAACAAATTAACTTAATGATACATTAAATAACTTGTTCTTTTTAAAGAATAGTAAAGAGAAAAGAAGGAGGAAAATGAGGAAGGAAAGGAGACAAGGAAGAGAGGAGAGAAGCAAGTAGGAACAGAGGGAGAGAAGAGTTCTGAAGGTGAGACAATATTCAAACACATTTTATGTGTTAATGTATTTAATAAGTTAATGTGATGATGATGGCAATGTTTGCACAGAAGAGACATAGACACATAAATGAAGTGAAATATAATTTAATCTATATTGATAGATTTGAGTGTAGGCATGAACTCAGTATTTTAAAATGTATGTTGCATATAAGAATGCATGTGTATGCATGTGAGCATATATGTTATACTCATATAAAAGCTTCTACATATACATTTCCTACCTCTGTGTACTATTACAATGAGCCTAGGGGCTGAGACCTGTGAACAAGGACCATCTTTTCTCAGGTCTTGTTTTCACATATTATCATGCTACGCATGAAATCTTACATTGTACATCATAGTTTCAAATGAAACAGTAGATTCCAGAGTCTGAGCAGGGCCTAGAGAAGATGGACATTAATTATGTGGATATGATGACAGATCACTTTTTAAATCATGGATGAAAAGAACCAAAAGGTGGAACAACAAAAATAAAAACAAAAATAATTTTCCCTAGGAGAATTTACTAGGGAAATGCAACAATAGCCACAGTACAGACATGAAAAAAATGGATCATAAAAAATAAAGAGTGGAACCAACTCTAGCCCTTCAACAAATCTGAAGGGTGTACATGTATATAATAATGGACAAGCAGAAAGGGAGACTGGTTCTAATATCAGGATGCTGAGTGTTTCTTGACAATGTGAGGGGATATGCAGAGGAGGTCACTCATTTCTTATCCATCTTAGCCAGTAATATTCCAGGAAAGAATCCCAATAAATGCTGACCAACTGAGGAGGAAAGTTTCAATAAGAAATCAGGCAATTCACAGGTGTGAGATGATCCTCCACAGATTGTAAGAGGAAAATACGAACCTGATGGAGTTATATGATCAAGTGGTAAAATTACTGTTGCCAGCAAGAGATGATAAATAGCCAATGCTTCATGAAGTGATATTGAGAAAAGGTTTTACATCTGTTAAATACTGCTGCATATAAATCATGAGAGAGTAACCATAAATATAATCAAATGAAGAATTTTTTTTCATAAAGGATATAGAGTGATATATTCTATTTGAAGGTGTGAATGTAAAATAATATAACACAGAGATGAATGACAAGGGAGATTCGTGGCAATCTATTGTGGAGTAGGATCTATGTAGGATACAACACTGGAGAGGAAAGAAGACTCATGTCAATAAAATTACCATATGATTGTAGATTGTATAATGTACTGAGTACAAATGTATTGAAATACAAACAATAATTATTGAACAAATAATCATATTAGAAATATCCAGAATAATATCCTTGTCCTTATTCTTAAGAAGTACACACATAGACCCACAAGAACCTGGTACATGTTGCTGATTCTTAAATATTCATTTAAACAAAGAAATATAACAGAAATACATATTAGAATTGTTCAACAAAGTGAGAGTGTACAAGCAATAAGGTAAGTAGAGGAAAGTTGACAATTTATAACTTTTTAAATAAATGTAGAATTGTTCTAAGCTTATTTTCTCCAAGTTTAAATTATTTCCTCTTGGTGTACAGTATATTTTGCTAATATTCACCACCCATTCGTCCCATCACATCTTCCCTGAATCTACTCTCCAATCTCTCAACCTTGGGCTCCTTCTTTTCTTATTCATTACTACCTAGATCACATTCAGGTTTTCCAAGCTCCTGTGAGTTCTTTAGTGCAATGCTGTTGTTGTGGCCACAAAGTGCTATTTTGCAGAAATCCTCTCTGGCCTCTGCCTCTTACATCCCTTTTATTCTCTCCTTCTCTATGATGCTGAGCCTCGAGAGTGAAGGGATGTGAGATATATGCCACCTGTGAGGTTAAAGACTCCAAAGTCACTTTTGCCTGCAGTTTTGACCACTATCGACTACAGAAGGAAATTTCTCTAATGAGGACAAGAGTTGCACTAAACTATGATTATAATGGTATATGCTAATAAAGCAATAAGCTACTTCTTAAAGAAGGATTGGATCCACAAATATGGCTAAAGGACAGTAGAACACCTGCCATCCCAACCATAACAGGAGGAAATCAAATCTAGGGAAGTCATTATATTTTTCCTTTTGTCACTCTGATTTCTCCTAAGGCACACAAAATGAAAGGCTGATGTTTTATAATAGTTTTCATATGATGCAAAGAGAACTTAATTTGATGAGAAGTGAGGACTATATCTATGTGAGTATAAGGATAAATATTTAGAATATAGTTAGGAATTATTTTAGTTTAGTAAAGTAGCAACTGAGGATAAAATTTATGATTTTGTGAATATATATGTATGTGTGTGTGTGTGTGTGTATGTGTGTGTATAATTATATGTGTTGCAACAACTTTGATAGAGGCAAAGAGGATGTTTATGAGGTCAAGGCAAGAAAAGGAAAGGTTAACTGGAATGATCACATTATAACTTTAAAAATAAAAAAAAAACTCACTTTTAAAAACACAAACATTAAAGACTTCCCTTCTGGACCAGAGGTGAGTACCCGGGTCCAACCCGGACCGCATCCCTGGCCACCAGCCACCCCGGGAGGACCTGCCCAGCTTGGCGCCGGGTTCTGGCCACCGGGCAGCTCCCCTTCTAGCCCCACCGGGAGGGATCCCCATTTCCAAGCCCCCGGCAGCCCCTGCAGTCTCCGCGCCCTGCCCCCACGCCCATCTGCCCAAGACCCCACCCACTTCCTGAGACTTAGAGACCGGCCCCCAGCTCCCAGCCTGCCCCCGACAACTTCCCTTCTGGACCAGAGGTGAGTGCCTGGGTCCAGCCCGGACCTCATCCCTGGCCACCAGCCACCCCGGGAGGACCTGCCCAGCTTGGCGCCGGGTTCTGGCCACCGGGCAGCTCCCCTTCTAGCCCCACCGGGAGGGATCCCCATTTCCAAGCCCCCGGCAGCCCCTGCAGTCTCCGCGCCCTGCCCCCACGCTCATCTGCCCAAGACCCCACCCACTTCCTGAGACTTAGAGACCGGCCCCCAGCTCCCAGCCTGCCCCCGAAGACTTCCCTTCTGGACCAGAGGTGAGTACCCGGGTCCAACCCAGACCGCATCCATGGCCACCAGCCACCCCGGGAGGACCTGCCCAGCTTGGCGCCGGGTTCTGGCCACCGGGCAGCTCCCCTTCTAGCCCCACCGGGAGGGATCCCCATTTCCAAGCCCCCGGCAGCCCCTGCAGTCTCCGCGCCCTGCCCCCACGCCCATCTGCCCAAGACCCCACCCACTTCCTGAGACTTAGAGACCGGCCCCCAGCTCCCAGCCTGTCCCCGACTGCCATTCTGGACCAGAGCTTGCCCCTGACTTCCCTTCTGGACCAAAGAGTTGGACAAGAGAATTCCCTTTTGGACAAGAGAGAGAGTCCTCCTGAGTCTGTCAGATCTTTGTGAAACAAGTCCACTGATAAGACCAAGAAGGAATCACAAGGAGATGGGCAGACGTCAAAGCAGAAGTACATACAGCAAAATGAAGAGCAATACAGCATCACCAGAACCTAGCTCGCCTCCAACATCTAGACCTGAACACCAAAAATTGGAAGAAGCAGAAGAAAGTAGCCTTATGAGTAACTTCATGAAGAAGGTAGAGGCGTGTGTAGAGGAAAAGACAAGAAAATTGGAAGAACGCTGTAAACAACTAGAGGAAAGGGCAAACAAATTAGAAGAAAACAATAAAGCCCTCCAAGAAAACAATAAAGTCCTGGAAGAAAACATTAAAATCCTGGAAGAAAACAATAAAGCACTGAAAGAAAACCATGAAAAAGCAATGAAACAAACAAAGGAAACAGTCCAAGATCTGAAAAGGGAAATTGAAAAAATGAAAAAGACACAAACAGAGGGAATGCTGGAAATAGAAAACCTGAGTAAAAGATCAGGAACTTCGGATGCAAGTATAACCAACAGAATGCAAGAGATGGAAGAGAGGATTTCTGGCATTGAAGATACAGTAGAAGAAATAGCTCCATCAGTCGAAGGAAACACTAAAGCCAACAAAGTCATGAACCAAAATGTCCAAGAAATCTGGGACACCATAAAAAGACCAAACTTACGAATTATAGGGATAGAAGAAGGTGAAGAATACCAACTCAAAGGCACAGAAAATATATTCAACAAAATTATAGAAGAAAACTTTCCCAACTTAAAGAAGGAAATGCCTATGAAGATACAAGAAGCCTATAGAACACCAAACAGACTAGACCCCCCAAAAAAGTCCCCTCGACACATAATAATTAAACAACTAAATGTACAGAATAAAGAAAGAATATTAAGAGCAGCCAAGGAAAAAGGCCAAGTGACCTATAAAGGTAAACCCATCAGAATAACACCCGATTTCTCAATGGAGACTTTGAAAGCCAGAAGGACCTGGACAGATGTAATCCAGACACTAAGAGACCATGGATGTCAGCCCAGACTAATATACCCAGCAAAACTCTCAATCATCATAGACGGAAGGAACAAGACATTCGAAGACAAAACAAGATTTAAACAATACCTATCCACAAACCCAGCCCTACAGAAAGCACTAGAAGGAAAATTCCAACCGAGGGAAGTCAGATACACACTTGAAAACACAGGCAATAGATAAAGCCACAACAGTAAACCCCAAAGAAGAGAAGTACACACACACTACCACCAAAAATAACAGAGATGAAGAATCACTGATCATTAATGTCCCTTAATATCAACGGACTTAATTCACCTATAAAAAGACATAGACTTACAGAATGGATACGAAAGCAGGACCCATCCTTCTGCTGCATACAAGAAACACATCTCAAATTCAAAGATAGACACTACCTAAGAATAAAAGGCTGGGAAAAGACTTTTCAATCAAATGGTCTTAAGAAACAAGCAGGGGTAGCCATCCTGATATCCAACAAAATAGACTTCAAACTAAAATCAATCAAAAGAGATCAAGAAGGACATTACATCCTCGTCACAGGAAAGATCGACCAAGATGAAGTTTCAATTCTGAACATATATGCCCCAAACATAAGAGCACCCACATATGTAAAAGAAACATTACTAAAGCTTAAACCACATATAAAACCCCACACATTAATAGTGGGAGATCTCAACACCCCACTTTCACCACTGGACAGATCTCCCAAATCGAAACTTAACAGAGAAATAAAGGACTTAACTGATGTCATGACCCAATTGGACCTAATAGATATCTACAGAACATTCCATCCTAACAAGAAAGAATATACTTTCTTCTCAGCACCCCATGGAACTTTCTCTAAAATCGACCACATACTTGGCCACAAAGCAAATCTCAACAGATACAAAACAATCAGAATAACCTCCTGTGTTCTATCAGATCACCATGGTTTAAAGCTAGATTTCAACAACAACAAAAACTACAGAAAACCTACAACCTCATGGAAACTGAATAATGCTCAACTGAATCACCAATGGGTTAAGGAAGAAATAAAGAAAGAAATTAAAGACTTCCTAGAGATCAATGAAAATGAAGACACCACATACCCAAACTTATGGGACACTATGAAAGCAGTGCTAAGAGGGAAATTCATAGCACTAAATGCCCACATAAAGAAGTTGGAGAAATCGCACACTAGTGAATTAACAGCACATCTGAAAGCTCTAGAACAAGAAGAAGCAAAGTCTCCCAGGAAGAATAGACGCCAGGAAATTATCAAAGTGAGAGGTGAAATTAATAAATTAGAAACTAAGAGAATAATACAAAAAATTAATGAAACAAAGAGTTGGTTCTTTGAGAAAATCAACAAGATAGACAAGCCCTTATCCAAACTAACCAAAAGACAGAGAGAGAGAATCCAAATCAACAAAATCAGAAATGAAAAGGGGGACATAACAACAGACATTGAGGAAATCCAGAGAATTATAAGGTCATATTTCAAAAACCTCTACTCCACAAAACTGGAAAACCTAAAAGAAATGGACATTTTTCTGGATAGATACCACATACCTAAGTTTAATCAAGACCAGATAAACTATTTAAATAGTCCAATAACCCCTAAGGAAATAGAAACAGTCATTAAAGGTCTCCCAACCAAAAAAAGCCCAGGACCAGATGGTTTCAGCGCAGAATTCTACCAGATCTTCAAAGAAGAGTTAATACCAATACTCTCTAAATTGTTCCACATAATAGAAACAGAAGGAACATTACCAAACTCCTTCTATGAGGCTACAATTACCCTGATTCCTAAACCAAACAAGGATGCAACAAAGAAAGAGAACTACAGACCGATCTCCCTCATGAACATTGATGCAAAAATACTCAATAAAATACTGGCAAACAGACTCCAAGAACACATCAGAACGATTATCCACCATGATCAAGTAGGCTTCATCCCAGGGATGCAAGGGTGGTTCAACATACGAAAGTCCATTAATGTAATACACCATATAAACAAACTCAAAGAAAAAAACCACATGATCATCTCACTAGATGCAGAAAAGGCATTTGACAAAATCCAACACCCCTTCATGATAAAAGTCTTGGAGCGATCAGGAATACAGGGAACATACCTAAACATAATAAAGGCAATATATAGCAAACCAACAGCCAACATCAAATTAAATGGAGAGAAACTCAAAGCAATTCCACTAAAATCAGGAACGAGACAAGGCTGTCCACTCTCCCCATACTTATTCAATATAGTACTTGAAGTTCTAGCCAGAGCAATAAGACAACATAAGGAGATTAAGGGGATTCAAATTGGAAAGGAAGAAGTCAAGCTTTCCCTATTTGCAGACGACATGATAGTATACTTGAGTGACCCCAAAGATTCCACCCAGGAATTGATAAAGCTTATAAACACCTTCAGCAACATAGCAGGATACAAAATCAACTCAAAAAAATCAGTAGCCCTCCTATATACAATGGACAAAGAAGCTGAGAAGGCAATTAGAGATACATCACCCTTCACAATAGCCAAAAATGACATAAAATACCTTGGGGTAACACTAACCAAGCAAGTGAAGGACCTATATGACAAGAACTTTAAGTCCCTGAAAAAAGAAATTGAAGAAGATCTCAGAAAATGGAAAGATCTTCCATGCTCATGGATAGGCAGGGTTAACATAGTAAAAATGGCAATCTTACCAAAAGCAATTTACAGATTCAATGCAATCCCCATCAAAATACCAACACAATTCTTCACAGATCTGGAAAGAACAATACTCAACTTCATATGGAAAAACAAAAAACCCAGGATAGCTAAAAGAAACCTGTACAATAAAACAACTTCTGGAGGCATCACAATCCCCGACTTCAAGCTCTACTATAGAGCTACAGTAATAAAAACAGCCTGGTATTGGCATAAAAACCGACATGTGGACCAATGGAATCGAATTGAAGACCCTGACATTAACCCACACACCTATGGACATATAATTTTTGACAAAGAAGCCAAAAGTGTACAATGGAAAAAAGAAAGCATCTTCAACAAATGGTGCTGGCATAACTGGATATCAGCGTGTAGAAGGCTGCAAATAGATCCATATCTGTCTCCGTGCACAAAACTTAAGTCCAAGTGGATCAAAGACCTCAACATAAATCCAGCTACTCTGAACCTGCTAGAAGAAAAAGTAGGAAATAGTCTTGAACGCCTTGGCATAGGAGATCACTTCCTAAATATAACACCAGTAGCGCAGACACTGAGACAAACAATCAATCAATGGGACCTCTTGAAACTGAGAAGCTTTTGTAGAGCAAAGGATACGGTCAACAAGGCAAAGCGACAGCCTACAGAATGGGAAAAGATCTTCACCAACCCCACATCTGACAGAGGACTGATATCCAGAATATATAAGGAACTCAAGAAATTAGACATCAAAAGGACCAACAGTCCAATTGAGAAATGGGCTTTAGAACTAAACAGAGAATTCTCAACAGAGGAATCCCAAATGGCTGAAAGACATTTAAGGAATTGCTCAACTTCCCTAATCATCAGGGAAATGCAAATCAAGACAACTCTGAGATACCACCTTACGCCTGTCAGAGTGGCTAAGATCAAAAACACTGAAGACACTTTATGCTGGAGAGGATGTGGAACTAGGGGAACTCTCCTCCACTGCTGGTGGGAATGCAAGCTTGTACAACCACTTTGGAAATCAATATGGCGCTTTCTTAGAAAATTGGGAATCAATCTCCCCCAAGATCCAGCTATACCACTCCTGGGCATATACCCAAGAAATGCTCAATCATACCACAAGAGCACTTGCTCAGCTATGTTCATATCAGCATTGTTTGTAATAGCCAAAACCTGGAAACAACCTAGATGCCCTTCAACTGAAGAATGGATAAATAAATTGTGGCACATATACACAATGGAATACTACTCAGCAGAGAAAAACAACGACATCACACGGTTTGCAGGCAAATGGATGGATCTAGAAAAAATCATCCTGAGTGAGGTAACCCAGACTCAGAAAGACAAATATGGTATGTACTCACTCATAGGAAGATGCTAGATGTGGAACAAGGATGACTAGACTGCTACTCACATCACCAGTGAGGCTACCTGGAAAACGGGACCCCAAAAAAGACACGGAGAAATGGACAAGATCTACATGAATAGCCTGGTCATGAGTGGGAACAATGAAGGGCGACAGTATAGGGAAAGAGTGGGAGATCCTAGCTGGATCAAGAAAAGAGAGGGAGAACAAGGAATAGGAGACCATGGTAAATGAAGACCACATGGGAAGGTGAGAAGGGGAGGAAGCAGAGAGCTAGGGAGGCCCACGGAGATCCACAAAGATACCCCCTCAAAAGACTGCTGGCAATGGTCGCGAGACGGCAGGAACTGACCTACTCTGGTGATGGAATGGCCAGACACCCAAATAGTGATGCCATAAACCCCATCCAAGGACTGAGGAATCTGAAGGCAGACATCCACGGCTGGGCCCCTGGTGGAGCACTGGGAGTCTAATTAGTGAGTATGAAGAGGATTTATATGAGCGAGAATTGTTGAAGCCAAGGTTGGATAAAGCACCGGGATAAATAACCAAATGAATGGAAGCACAGGATCTATGAACCAAAGGCTGAGGGGCCCCCAACTGGATCAGGCCACCTGAACGGGTGAGACAGTCAGTTGGCTTGATCTGTTTGGGAGGCAGCTGTGCATTGGTGCCAGGTCCTGGGCTCGTTGCATGAGTTGGCTGTTTGAATCCTGGGACTTATGCAGGGACACTTGGCTCGGTCTGGGAGGGGGGAATGGACCTGCCTGGACTGAGTCTACCAGGTCAACCCCGGTCCTCGGGGGAGACCTTGATCTGGAGGAGGTGGGAATGGGGGGTGGGCTGGGGGGAGGGGTGGGCGAGAGGGGGAGAACAGGGGATTCTGTGGCTATTATGTTGAACTGAATGGTGTTGTAAAATAATAATAATAATAATAAAAAAAAAACCAAAAAAAAAAAAAAAAAAGCTTATGTTAATATAAAAAAAAAAAAAAAAAAAACACAAACATTAACTGTGGAATGCTTCTCAGGCATTTCTATTAGTTTATTTTCTCCTGTCTGAAAAAGGTACTCAGCTTCATTATACCATGATATTCTTAACACAAAATAAACTCAATATTTTATAGTTCCAATGATTTTCAAATAACAAGTAAATATCTTTGCTTCCTATATAATCATATTTTAAATATAACTGGGATTGGCCCATTGAAAGACTATTTCTTAAATAGAATATTAGATGTGGATGTCACTTTTTTGATGCTACTAGCATGTCTCATAAATTCTGCTGCTTAGCTATGTTTTTCATTATATGAATACCTCATTGAAATTATAAGAATTTACATGTCCACTTACAATCTTTAATAGTGTGCATAAATAAAGGAGAATGAAAACAATCTATTTTATAAATCATTGTGAAAGCCGTATCTTAATTCTTCATTTAGAAGAAGGTTTTTTGTTGTTGTTGTTGTTTTGTTTTTTGGCTGATATTATGTTCAGTTTAATTTTATGCATTCAGGAAATAAAATATGTTGTTCATTTTGTAAGAACTATTGACATCATAGAAAATTTGATTTATATATTTATGAAGTTTTCATATGCTCTCAAGACAATTCTTTTGTAGACGCATTCAGTAGGATGGTTCTGAAAGGATTAATGGAATTTAATTTTGCTTAACAGTTGATTCTGGTTATGAAAGTCTGATTAAGTGTTGAAGAATAAAATGAATCAAGTAGATAGTTTAGTCTTTCATAATTCTCACCTGTGGAGTGTCAGCTGTATAATAAAGAGCTCCTCTCAATTTTTAAAACATAAAATTATTACCATTCAGGAAATGCCAATGTAATAAAAATAAAATTTTAATTATTATAATGTTTCAAATGTCCCTTCAATTAAAATATGAGGATTAAGAGTCGGCAAAATCATGAACATTGGAAAGATGTAATATATAATGTAGAAATTAAGGCAATAATTTAACATACATGCTTATTACTAGGACTTTACACAAAATCTTATGAAATTATTTTATAATTTCACAAAACTAAAATAAAATTATGAAAACTCTTAGAACTTTGTTACAAATTAATCTAGATTCTAAAATCATATGCTGACATATTAATATCCAAAGCAATAATATTTGGAAATAGGAACCTTGGAGATTAAATTAGGGTTAGATGAGATCATGAGGGTGAGGTACTCAATGATCATGTGATTGTGACTTGAGGAGAGGGAGGATGCATTCCCTCTCTTTTTATCCCTTTCTTAAATTAATGGACCAAGATAAAGCATGTGAAGACATCAGAAGTTGGTCGTATTCAGGCTATCAGAAATTTCCTACCCAGAACCTGAATCAGCAGGCAATTTGACTCTGGACTCTAAGCCCCAATATGAACTCAAGCTGATTAAGACAATGTTACACAAAAAAGCTTCCAAACTCTTTTGTATTAAGTCAAAACAAACATTTCAAACTTTAATTTTTCTGTTTATTTTTTTTGTGCATAGAATTTTTATAGTGCTATTTTAGGGAACAATTTGTTATACTAATCTAAATGTAGTTTTGATAATCTTGTCAGTGATCATCACCTATTCATTTAATCTAAAGTATGTGTTGAAGGTCAGATGTGTATCTGTATTATAAGCACAGAAGATAAAATAATAAATGAGGATGTTTTCTGTCCCTAGAGGAAACAGACAGTAGAGATTTTACAGGTCAACTGATTAACATGTGATAATTCTTGAGAGAATTTTAAAGGAGAGTTGTGGGAAGGCATTTAGGAGCCGAACATAGCCTCAAAGTTAGCCATGGGAACTCTCCAATAAAATAGTCAAACTTATCAAACATTGGCAGTTGAGAAGAATGAGATCACATGATTCTTTGGGGCAACTGTCCCTACCCTGGAAGAACAACAAGCATAAAGGTCTACAGACTCTCTTATGCCTATATTTTCAGATACTTTCAAATATTTTTCATATTGAACTTGTTTTTGTTCTGTTGTAGAATGCAAATCACTTTAAAAAGCCATGTTATATCTCAGTTAGCGAGCCTAGTTCTCATTTCTATGTGGAGTCATTAAATTTTTGTTTCCTTAATGTGTAACTTCTCATTTACTGTGTCAGGATAGCAAAACCAACAATCGATAATTCTGTGTCAGAATCCCAGCTTTTCTCTGCTTCCAGGTTCACCACGTAGCCTCCAGTCTCTGCTGCTAAATAGCAGCACACTCAAGAATCAGAGAGGCAGAAATGTGGCAGTGAGGTGGGAGAAGTCAAACCTACAGTATAGAGAAGAGGTAATGAGCTATATATAGCAGAATGTAGATGAATACAAACAGATTAATTTAAATTACAAGACCTATTTGGGAACATGCCTAAGTTAAGGTGAAGCTTTCACAATTAATAATAAGTCTCTGTGTCATTATTCAGGAGCTGGAGGTCCAAGGAAATGCCCAATATATTTGGCTTCCAATGTGGAAGCATGTACATCCAAATATAAGGTCTGAGAAAGCTGAGCCTAGCAACTGCAGTCTCTCAGGCAGTCCTGGTGTTTCTAGCATGCAGTGGCATGGCTCTTTAAGAGGCCTTGCTGTGCAGCTGAACACGTGAACTGTTGGTGTGCTGCTCAGCAGAAGGAACTGGGCAGGTTGGTGTGGCTAGCCAGAGGCTCAGCTCTCACAGAAGCACAAAAGGAACATTTTCCCTGAGCCACGGTACACAGGTGCTGCAGTTTCTCTTGAGGCTTATAAATGCTTGCTTCCTGTAACCACCCCTTCCTATCAGCTTGGTCATGGCAAGTAATTTGACCCATTAAGGCATGGTTCACCCAGTCAGAGAGCCATACAAAAAGCCAGATCCAGACTGAGAAAACTTCTGTGCAGGTACAGCATGCTTGAAAATGTGCTTAGGTGAGGAAGAAAGAAAGAAAAATGGGTATAGACAGTCGTAGAATATACAGTTTAAAAATAGTAACATCTTTAAAGAGAGAGTAAAATAATATAAAAAGAAAAAACCTAGTAAAGATGGGAAATATTTTAACACATGGATTTTATTCTCTATATAATGCTTTATTAATTTAAAATTTTTAAAAATGTTCATGAACAACAAAAAAAATGACAGCTGCTGAGACATTGGATTGTGGGAAGAACTGCTGAATTAACCCAGCCTATATGTTTTAAGGATATCTTAGCTTCATAATGGAAGTCAGGAAATACGTTGTATTGGGAGAGAGGTTGTGCCTTTGTTTCTGCAAGAGAAGAAAGTCTATGGATATCATTAATATTAGATGCCAAAAAAGGAACTTTAACTCCTCAAAATTAGTGTTGGAGCAGCATTTTTTTTTCTTTCCAGGAGAATAAAAGCATTCAACTAAGGAATCTAAAGCCCATTGGATGAATGAGACATTTGAAAAAGAAAAACAAATCAATAGAGAATATGTCCCAAGAAAAAGAGAAAATTGACCTAATGGTATATCATACCTCCAACAAGGTAGACTTTCATAAATCTTGTAAAATGTTCATTTTTTCTGCTCTATACAAACATAAAAGGCAAATGGTCTTTTTGTGGTCCCAATTTAATTAAAAATCAAAACTTGCGAGCCGGGCGGTGGTGGCACATGCCTTTAATCCCAGGATTGGAAGGCAGAGGCAGGCGGATCTCTGTGAGTTCGAGGCCAGCCTGGTCTCCAAAGCAAGTTCCAGGAAAGGGGCAAAACTACACAGAGAAAACCTGTCTCGAAAAACCAAAAAAAAAAAAAAAAAAATCAAAACTTGCTTTGGAGTTTGAGTGTGGTACCTTTCTTCTCTAGACCAAAGCATGCTTGGTAAAGAAAAATCCAAAATCTCTGTCTCATGCCAGAAGAGCCACCTGGTTTGAGACAGGAGAAAACTAAAATTAAGAGGATATTCTATTGCCACCAATCTCATAATCCTTCAGTTTCATTTTGACTCCTTAAAATTTTTTTTAAGATATAAGTATCTCAAGATCTATAAGATTACACACACACACACACACACACACACACACACACACACACACACACATATTCTGTCAGGATATTAGTAGTCCTACAAAGTACTAAGTAATTTTAGAAATAAGTTTCTTCTAGCTTCCTGTACATGTTTTTGAGCTTAAGTCTGAAGCAGGTAATTAGAAACTAAGTTTGTTTACCCAGGATGTACTTAATAGATTGTGGTCCTCTATCCTGTCAGAGATCTGCCAAGTATGGAATTGAATGTTTTAAGTTTTCTGCAGTAAACTATGACCATTCTTAACAGTGACCTTTGAGGTCTCCAAAAAATGACAAATACATCTGGACTGTGATTATGCCGTTAAGCTGACAAACGCCATCTAAAGGTCAGTTTCATACTACAAAAATTTCAAGTCAACTTCAAAGCTGCTAACCAAGATGGTTCAGCCTCATAGACTACTCCAGCCAGGACTTCAAATAAGCCTTGCACTCTCCTGCCAGAAAGAGACTGGACAACAATGATAGAGCTAGCTCTCCTAGGACTTGACCATTATCCCATTTTTCTCAGGGTCCCCTAATAATGCTGTTGTCCCCTGAAAGGAGGAAGTGATTTTAAGAACACAATGCTCACATTCCCAAGAGTTAGGGAGGGTGGTTTTTGGTCATTTGTTGGGATATGGATGTTTGTCATTAGTTAGAAAGGTTAATTGCAAGTTGTTATTGGTCATGGTCAGAGAAGAAACTTAGCAAAGGAGGTTGGATTAATGGATATCTTTTTTTATTTGCTCAATCCTTCTTTCTCTACTATCAAATGAGAAGAAAAAATGTGCGGATATAGAAATAATAGGACAAAAGAGTAGGTGATTGAATCTACTTTTAAACTAAAAAGCAACTAGTAGTCTCAAATATTTTACATTAGTATGGATTTTTGTGTATTGATACAAATTTAAGGTTATTTATACTGTTATAACTTTATAACATACTGTATATATTTCTACAAAAGGTATTGTACCTGTGCAGCTCCTCTAAAAATGTAATGTAAGTTTCTAGTCCTCGAAAAACTGTTTAGGATAATTAAGGAATGCAGGTTAGTAGTTAGTTAGTTACATACCACAGTCAAACTTATAGTCATGTTAACTATATTTTTAGGATTAAACAGAAATATATTTTAGATAGCTGGTCTTCAAACATTTCAGAGATCTGCAGAATATTGGATTTAAGATATTTTAATAATATAAATCTTTTCATGACACTGAGATATGTCTGCTTCTGGCAGCACCAATGTACTTTCAAGAAGATGATGAACATCAAAGAACCTCCATATGGAATGTACTTTGAGTGTGGCAAAGCTAGCCACTGGGCAAGAAACTGTCTTTGCCTCAACGGTGGACAGTATGTTGTCCAAACTGGAAAAGCATAACACAGGAAGTTGATTGCTGAACTTTGCCAAAATAAGGTAGGCCAGTCCTTCAAAACTTCCTGCTTCACAGAGAAGTCTCAGATATTCTACGTCTGTAAACCAAAGTTGGATGCTTCAATGTTACAGAGTATCCCTGGGTGACTGTTCAGGCAGCCAGGTGTCTGCCATTTCTATAGATTTAGAAGTTGCTTACTCTGCACTTCCTGTTTGTTCAGGTAATATTATATCCTTCTCAGGTCTCTGAAGGGGGTTGAAGATTAGATAGTTATAGTCTTCCTGTTTCCGTTGTTTTCAAGTTCAGACAAGAAGCTCACAAAAGATATTTAAAGTTTATAATGGCAAAGATACATAAAAGCTTAAGTTGTTTATCTAAGAAAATCTTTTAAGGTCTAAACTGATATTTTTAGTTTGGTAATACAAGTTATGATAGAGTGTGGCTTAGCAAGAAAACTTTGAACTCACCAAGATAAGACAGATAATAGAGTACTTTCTCCAAATTTGCCAAATATAAATGGACTGGATGTTGTGAATGTAATTATTACCTGATAATTGTTCTTATTGTAAATTGTTTTACTATGTTAGAGTTAAACCTTTCATTTTTATTTAGACCAAAATGGGGAAATGCTGTGTGAAGATGTGTCTCTGTCCTTCTTTGCCTGCCTAAGGCACCTTCTGATTGGTTCAATAAAGAGCATCAAGACCAATAGCTAGGAAGGAGAGGCTAAGTAGAGGATTTCCTGTGTGAGAGAGGAACTTGGGGGAGGAAACAAAGAAGCAGAAATTCACCAGTGAGACAAGGAGGAAATCAGATGTACAGTACGGATGAGAGGTAATGAGCCATGTGGCAGATCACAGATTAATATAAACTGGTTAAGTTAAAAGAGCTAGTTGGGAACAAGCCTAAATTAAGGCTAAGCTTTCATAACTAATAAGCCTCTGTGTCATTATTGGGGAGCTGCCGGTCCCCCCCAAAAAAAAAAAAAAGACCCACTACAACACACATTATTGTTTGACAATCATGTACAACTTTCACTTTCTAGGACAAGAAATCAGTGAATTTCATTCTCAGGATTTACAGAATTACTTTGGGACAGCCTGAGAAATTCTAAGACTGTTGCAATACATTTATTGGGAATGCTGTTTCTATTCACTCTGGATAGCAGTGACAACAGACCAAACCATTGGACTTTTCTATTCATTTAGCTGCTTAGTTAAACTGTGAGCTAATGGAGACTACTTAGGGGCACATATTTGGGAGATTGTTTACAAGTGCATGGATTTCTAGGAAGTGGCAATCATCAAAAAGTCCACCATGTTTGACAACTCAAAAAAACTGCATCAGTAAAAACACTTCAACAACTTTCAGTGACTTTACAACACAATAATCACTTTCCTATCAGCATTTGTTTACTGCTTACCTAATTTCAGGGAGGAGCCTGTAAGCCTTGTGCACCTTGGTTGAACTTCTTGATTCATATAAGCCTACTTTTTGTCTCTAATAAGGAAATGTGTTGATTTGTTGAAAACAGATTTTAAAAATAGTAACAATGTTATTAAATTATATGCATGGTATTCCCACTCTTAATAAAGTAGCACAAAGTTTCTTTTGATGAAGGAAATTATAAAAAATATTTACCAACCCTACATCTGACAGAGGCTTGATCTCCAAAATATATGAAGAACTCAAGAAACTAGACATCAAAATATCAAACAATCCAATTAGAAAGTGGGGGTGCAGATTTAAACTGAGAATTTGCAACATAGGAGTCTCAAATGGCCAAAAGAGATTTAAGGAAGCATTCAACATCCTTAGCCATCATGGAAATCCAAATAAAAATGATTGAGGTAATATCTTATGCCTGTCAAAATGCCTAAGATTAAAAACACAGATGACAGCTTATGTTGGAGCAAATGTAGAGAAAGAGGAACTCTCCTCCACCTCTGGAGGGAAGGCAATCTTGTACAGCCACTCTGGAAATCAGTATGGAGGTATCTCAGAAAATTGGGAATCAACCTACCTCAGGATCCAGAAATACCACTCCTGCGCATATACCCAAAAGATGCTCAACAACACCACAAGGACATTTGATCAACTGTGTTCATAGTAGCATTATTTGTAATAGCCAGAACCTGGGAACAACCTAGATGCCCCTCAACCAAAGAATGGATAAAGAAAAGGTGGTACATTTACACAATGGAGTATTACACAGCAGTAAAAGTGTCATCATGAAATTTGTAGGCAAATGGATAGAACTATATTAATACTCTTGGAAAATTATTTTGCATTTTAATTTTTACCAAGAATTGAAAGCATACAAAGAATGTGGGTATTATTAATGGAAAATATCCCTCAAGACTTAATATATTAGAAAACATATTTTCTTCTCATGGATTTATGGTTCATCCCAGGCTCAGTGAATGTAGGCTAGATTGTGGAGTAACAGAACCAGATCACACAATCTGGCTTGCTCTACTGGCTGCTCTATGCTTATGGGACAGCCAGAACACTTTTCATTCAATTGTCTTATTTTCTCATTGAGCTATATTCCTATATAGTTTATATTCTCTTTTCTGAAAATAGATAAAACATAATGCATTTAAACTATTATTAATTCACTTACAAACCATCTCCAAATAAGACATATTATTAAACCTTATGCAACAGAGTAGTGGAGACACATCTATTTTAAAGCTAGAGCAAAAGTGTGGATGGAGAAATGTGTAAAATTAGTCTCAGTCAATCATTATCAACACAAATACATGATTATATTTATATGTGTTACTAATAAAAAATTTAAAAAGTAATAAAGCTGAATTTATTGTGAAACATAGTATCTAACCTGTAAAACTGGAGTTTACATACAATTATATATATTGCACAATACTTGTGAAATCAATAATCTCTTACAGTAAATGTTCCATCACTTCAAAAAGCAAATATAATGAACTACATGTTATTAGCAGTTCACTGAATTTGACTCCTATAACTTTCTTCTAAAGAATATTATATACAATTACTTATGACACTTTCTTAGAAGTGAATCTTCCCAAAAGGCTCCAATTACATATGATTACTCCTTGTTAAAGAGGAGGAAAGTGAAATAGAGAATTCAAGTACTGTGCCGTCAATGGAAGTTTTGATTTAAACTTACATTCTTCACTCACAGAGTACACCTTGTAGGCATTGATTTGTCTATGTGTCAATATGGTCTAATTTCAAGCACTTCAAAGCTCACATCAAGTGTAAGCTATGATTTGAGGTAGTATCATGTTCATGAATCTCAAGAAAAAACATTTTGAGAAAAATAAGAAAATATTTTCCAATACTACTCAGTTCATGAAAACAACTGTTAAAAAATCTGGAACAGTTTTATTTCTACACAAAAATCAATTTTGTCTTCCCTTAGAAATTCATATGATATCCATTTTCTTGTGTTTAGGCATCTATTAAATGGAAATTTAAAAAAACATAAAAAACATTATATCACTTATTCAATATGTATTTATTCTCATTGTGTACGTTAATAGCGATATTAACATATCTTTGCCAATGATATATTGATTTATTGTTTTCAATATAAAGACACATTCTGACTTTTATATACAAGCTAATTTGCTCACAAGTTCAGTAATGTAATTCTCTGATATATCATAAAGAAGGAATAAATATACAGGGCATATGAAGCTCCACATTGCATTTGACACCCTCAGGGGACATAGCAACATTTTAGAGTAATTCGCAATTTTTTTGCAGAAGTAAAGAAAAATAGGGAAATGTTGCTTTCAAATGTTCTGCACATTAATTCATATGGGAGCACTTTAATTCAAACTGTTATTGAATATGAAGTGTGGGTGAGCTAATGGACATGTCTGAACTGTTATCAAATTGGCTTCAACAATTTTCAGTGGCAAACATTTTTAGCACTCAATAATACGTGGAGCTAACTTCAGTTTGTCACTACTTTTTAAGTTCAGAAGTTTCCTTATTATCAACTCTGTCGCACAAATCCTGACTTTCCTGAGGTGCTCCAAAGCTGCACTTAAAATCCAGCTTTAAACTTTCTCCTGCTGTACAGAGCCCTGTTCTTCCTGACAGTCTATTTCTGTGGGACAGTCTGCACTCAGAGTGCTTTTAGTGACTTTGTCTAGGAGTCCCATCTATTAAGTAGGATGCCAATGACTAGTGTTTTCACAGTGACACTTGGTTCAAGTTTGCCAGTGGAAGATGTAGTCCTCAAGACTGAGATCTCTGGAATCTCAGCAGAAAATTCATATTCTAAAATGGAGAGTCGAGCTAAAAGGCTGTAGAACATTTTAGCCCAAGTAAAGGTTCAGGGTAATTGTCTTCAGAAATGTACCACAGAACAGTTTTTCATCTATCAGACTTACTTTACTGGAACTAAGGAAGTCAAGACAGAAATGATAACGTCCAATCATACTATAACAAAGAGAGAAGTGTGACTGAAGGCCAGGAGGGAATACTTCCCACAGCCCCATATATATTTCCAGGAAACATCCTGAGACAGATAACTTATGCTAAGGACACAGAGTGGGAAAAGATTGCAGGCTTTAACTAAAACTGCTTTACCAGGACTGACATGGGAAACACCATGCTAAGAGCCCTGCTATCCTTACGAAGATCAAGTCCTGTGAGCTGAGTCATCAAAACTCCAGTCAGGTGATAAAGGTCCTCTCTCTACCGTGTTTCCCCAGTGTTGAGTGGTGGAGCAGAAAGCAGGGTTCCAACCACTAAGGGCAAAAGAACACAGGAACTAGCATTAGGCTTTTTCTTCCAGGTCAGTGTACAAACCACTGTGGTGAGAATCAGCCCTGGCTCTGTTGGTCACAGGTGGAGCCTCTAAGCTGACTTAGGATCTTCCGGAAGAAAACAATCATGTTTTGGCTGTAGAGTGGCCCGAGAGTAAAATCACCCCCCCACACTTTGCATGCTAGTTATGTCTCATATTACTATGACAAAATACCTAATAGAAACTATTTCAGGAGCTAGAGGTTTCTTTTCATTAAAAATTTAAGGGAAATTGGGCAACTTCATGACACTTGAAGGGGATCTGTCCATAACAAAAGTAGCATGTCATGTGCCTTGTCCACAACATAGACAACCAGAATACAGAGAGTTCAAACAGAAACCAGAAGTGGATCTCACCATCAGTGCTGCTGCCAACCAGCAGTGTCTGCTACCAGATACATTGATTCCAAAGGTTCCGCAACCTCACAAGAGAGGAACTAGCTGAGGACTCCCTTCAAAGCATAACCCTGTGTAGGTTTCTATGGCTTTGAGACTCAAATGCCAAGCAGTCCTAAAAATGCAGAGAAAAGGCAGAAGTTGCACCCTGCTAGTACCACTGCAACCTAGTACAGCCATTACAGAAAAGAGTTATGGAAGTTCTTCAAAAAAAGAAAAATGAAAAAAGGAATTACCCTATGGTCCAGCCATTCTAGTTCTGCAGGTATATATTTGAAAAAAAAAAAAAGAATATGTTTGAAGAGAGTCTGCATAACAATGTTGATCAGGGATCAATTCACAATGTACAAGAGATGAAAAACTTGCCCATGTATTGATGACCAGATAAGGAAAACAGTGCATTGTTTATTTGCTTCAGTCATATAATCAATGATATTCTGGTATTTGATGGTATGGAATTACACCTCAGTATTTAATATGGGTAGTCAGATACAGAAAGACAAAAGCCACATAATCTCACTCATACTCCATCTAAAAGTAGATCTCTTACATACTGAAAACAAAATACCATTTAATAAAAACAGGAATGAATACATAACAAGAAAAAAATGGATGAAATTAATCAATAAGTTCAAAATTACACTAACATGGGAGCAAAAGTTATGCAGTGCATATCATAGTGACTATGTCTAGCTGAATTATATATTTTAATAGTATAATGTAGCACGGATTGTTAGAAGGTCTTATTAATAAAAAGAAACCCAGAGCCAAGTATTGGGGTGAACACTGAAAGATCAGAGAAGGAGAATAGACCACAGCCAACCTCATCTTGCCAATTTCTCAGTTGATCTTGTTACCTCAAACTGGAAGCCTCTGAGTCCTCATCCAAATGGATCTCAGCTGAACTGCTGCTAAAAGCCTAAAAGCTTAACCAGGCTGTAGTTCCTTGTTTTCATGCCTTATATACCTTTCTGCTTCCTGCCATCATTTCCTGGGACTAAAGGCATGTGTCACCATGCGTGGCTGTTTCCAGTGTGGCTTTAACTCACAGAGATCTGGATGGATCTCTGCCATTGGAATGCTAGGATTAAAGGTGTGTGTGCCACCATTTTCTAACCTCTATATCTAGTGGCTGTTCTGTTCTCTGACAGAACAGTTTATTAGCGTACACAATGTATTGGGGAACACAGTATCACCACACTATAAGACATAATACATGAAGTTTGCATTTAAAGAAATACTTGTTGAGATAGATTATGTGATATAAATGTGTACAAAACATTACATTTTATCCCCATTAATGTATTTGTATGTTTATGAATGTGTTAAAAAAGCTTGAACTTAAGTGAAAATAAATTTGTGAAAATAAAATAAAATAGAAACAAAATTTTCAGATAGAAGTAATTTGGACTATCTCAATTTCCTCTAGTACCAATTCCTTAAATTTTTTAATGTAAATAAATACAAATAAACCAATTCACTAATTTACAACATTTCAAAATACATAACCAAAGGGAACATTCTAGATCAGATTTCTTGATCTATTCAGACTATATTTTAAAACAGATTAATAATTATAAGAAACAGCTTAATACACCCATCTCTTTGATGCTCTTTAGAGTAGAAAGGGACATTTACATTTGGAATACTGATGTCAGTCAATACTTCTCACATTATACCCTCATGACTAAGAGATAATTTTCTAAAATGTGTTTTCTAAATCGATTGTTTTCCATTGATGTTTAAACATGCTGATACGTTAACCTACCAGTTCTTCCTTTTCTAAATAATTTGTAACTGAGAAATAAATTGTGTATGTGCATTTTTTCAATTTATGTTATTATATATCTATACATTGTAGACTGATTAAATCATGTGTGTATATTTATATATACATATATATATATATGTTTATAGAGAGCACACTTAAAGTTTATTCTCATCAACACTCAAGCATGTAATTTAGTAATATTGAGTTAGTGTCCCCACAAGACACATTTATTGAGCTTAGTCTTTAACTTTAATTGAAATTTTTCATTCACTATCAGCTCCTCAATTCTCTGTGCTTATAACTTGCCTTGAAATCTTTAGTTCTTTCTTCTCAAAATTTGTTTAAGGGTCTTATATATAAAATACATACACAGACTTACAAAGACTCGCATAGACATACCTTTTAAAACACTTTCATAGTCTATTTCCATTATATCACTTCTGAGCAAATGCTACGTAGTAATTTTCTGTGAGATAAAATATTCCATGTTGGGAGGCAGCGCATTAAGACATGGGATGTCCTAAAGGGTGGTACAATATCCTATTCTTCAGTGAGGCTCTTTAAGACTCAGAAAGAAAACAACTACTTTCTTTCTTTAGGAAGTCTTTGAAACTGGTCAGACTCACTAGGCTCTTCCCCACTCTAAGCCTATAGGAGCTATAAGGACTGCTGGGAGAAGCCCCCAGACCAGCAGGGGTTCCAACAAGAAGAAAGAAAGAGAAGAAGAAAAGCAGAAGCAGCTAAAGTGACTGGAAGAAGTTCAAACCAACTGAGATTCCTGGAAGAGAAGCTCTCCCATGTGTGCAGCTGCCTCCAAGATGAATAACGAGACCTGGGTTTCCACCTGTTGTGAGCCATCACCCACGCTGACATGGCCTTTCAAAGATGGAGATCTCTTTGAGTCATTCTTGCTTCTTTAACTAAACTGAATAAACCTTATTGGCTCACTAAGTTGTTTGGGGTGGTGTCCTTACCTTAGTCTACTTTTGTTTTCCTACATAGAGTGAACAGATGATTTTTTATGTATTCCCGGAATAATTTAATACAAAGGTTGCATTTTTAAGTTATTACCAGTTTTTCAGGAAATAAACACAAATGTATTCTTTTGGTTAAACCAGGGATTAAAAAATAAAGTATGAGAAAAATGTATAAGAGAAAATATAACTGAAGCCAACTCTCTTTGAAAGCCCTGCTTCCTAACTAATTGTGAAAATTTTAAAAAGAACCTCCCAGAACTGACAAAACAAAATCACACTTTTCCAGATTCTCATATGGTAATCATGGCTTCAACTCGTGTCAGAAAGACTGAAATTCATCTGTATGTGACATTCATTGGGGAATTATTAATACAAGTCCTCCCTTCATCTAACACCAAGACAACATTTATAGGGTCACACACTCATCCAAAGAGACAAAGTCAAGCCAGTTCCCAGGTGTGGGAGGTCAGTATTTCAGTATTCATCCTTCGAGTAATCCAAGAAGACATTTTCATTCAAACTATGATCTTGTAGTTTAATTCCTTTTTTCATGGATATCCTTGACAACTATATCAAATTTCTTTTACTGTATCTACAAATAACCTACTTGTATGTAAGGTCAACTAAAAATAATTATGTTTTAGACAAACGGGAACTAAATTTCAAAGATATAAAGTATCATACTTGGGTCAAAAATTTGTTATACCTACAACCCAGCCATGATATAGTTGCTTCTCAGTCCTCTATCCCAGAACACAGAGGTGGCACAATTTATAGAAGGACCCACTTGCTCTGTGTGCAAAACATTTAGTCGTTTAGATTTTCCAGATATACTCTCACTGTATTCAAGACATTATTCTCTAATAAAAGTAGTTGTCTAGATTATTTTAAAAGTCTCATTCTCTGACCTGTGGTTAAGCACAAAGCATAAACATATTAAAATTTTTAATACATTTGTAGCCCTGGGACTTAAGCTTAAAAAATTTATAATCTCCAGTTTTACAGATTCAAGTTTAACCTTGCAGAATATAACTAATTCTCTGTGACTGAAACAACAAATCTTCTGGACTTCTTTTTCTTGAACCTGATTTATACAAGACTGTGGTGCCAGATTTCACAGTCGTTTTTTAAATGGCCAAGAATTACTCATGTGAAATCAGTCTTGGGCTGGAGAGGTGGCTCAGGGTTTAAGAGCACTTGCTGTCCTTACAGAAGATGGTAGTTTATTTTCTAGCACACAGATCAGGCACAGTTGTTTGAAAAATGTCGAGTTGTGTATGCAGCCAGCCATAGTATATCAAGTTACAGTGAGACTATGCATCTCCTCTTCTAGTAAGGCTGGATGAGGCAATCTGATAGCAGGAATAGGTCTCGAAAGCAGGCAGCACAGTCAGAGACTGCCCTGCTCTCACAGTTAGGTGTCTCACACAAAGACCAAGTTACACAACTGTAAAAAATATGCAGAGGGCCTAGATCAGTCTCATGAAGGCCCCCGGATTGTCGAGTCTGTCCCTGTGAGCCCGTGTGAGCCCTGGTAGGTTAGTTCTGTGCATTTTCTTGTGGTACCCATGACACCATTGGGTCCTATAGTCTGCCTGGCCCTCTTTCTCAGGATTCCATGAGCTCCACCTAATGTTTGGCTGTAGGTCTCTGCATCCATTTCCTTCAGTAGCTGGGTGAAGCCTCTCTGAAGACAGTTGGGTTGGGATTCAATCTAAGACCCCAAACACAAGGTCATGAAAGATTGTAAAGAAAACTTCACTATGGTTTAAACCACATATTCACCCTCACACACTGACAGTAGGCGAATACAAAATCCTAATGTTGCCAATAGACAGGTCATTCAGACAAAAACTAAACAGAAAACTACTGGAGATAACATATGTTATAAACTGAATGGACCTAACAGATAATAATAGAACATTTGTTCCTATTAACATAGGGTCTTCATTTATCATGATATCTCTTTCCTTTTTCTCCCTCTCTGTTCTTGATCCAGCTGGGATCTCCCTCTCCCCTAAGCTCTCTTCCCCCTGACCATTGCCCTTCATTGCCCCCCCACACATCCAGTTTGCTCATGTAGATCTATCTCATCCATTCCTCTGTCGTTGAACGATCCCTGTGTCTTTCTTAGGGTCCTCTTTACTAGGTAGCCTCCCTGGAGTTGTGAATAGCAGTCTAGTCATTCTTTACTTTACATCTAGTATCCACCTATGAGTGAGGACATACTATGTTTGTCTTTCTGAGTCTGGGTTACCTCACTCAGGATTATTGTTTTTCTAGATCCATCCATTTGCCTGCAAACCTCATGATGTCATTTTTTTCTCTGCTGAGTAGTATTCCATTGTGTATATGTACCATATTTAATTTATCCATTCTTCAGCTGAAGGGCATCTAGGTTGTTTCCAGGTTCTGGCAAAGTGCTAGATAGGTCCCCAGAAATCCACAAAGATACCTCCACAGTAGACTACTGGCAATAGTCGAGAGAAAGCCCAAACTGACCTACTCTGGTGAATGGATGGCTGAACACCCTAACTATCCTGATAGAACTCTCATCCAGTGACTGTTGGAAGCAGATGAAGAGATCCACAGCCAAGCCCCAGGTGGAGCTCCAGGAGTCTAATTGGCAAGAGAGAGGAGGGATTATTTGAGCAAGAGATATGGAGACCATGATTGGAAAAAGCACAGGGACAAATAGCCAAACTAGTGGAAACACATGAACTATAAACCAATAGCTGAGGAGCCCCCATGGAACTGGATCAGACCCTCTGGATAAGTGAAATAGTCGATTAGCTTGAAATGTTTAGGAGGCCCCAGGCAGTGGGACCGGGACCTGTCCTTAGTTCATGAGCTGGCTTTTTGAACCTAGGGCCTATGCTGGAACACTTTGCTCAGCCTTGGTACAGGGAGGAGGGGACTAGACCTGCCTCAACTGAATCTACCAGACTGGGCTAACTCCCCAGGGAAGACCTTGCCCTGGAGGAGGAGGGAATGGGGGGTGGGTTGGAGTGAGAGTGGGGTTGGGGGGGGAGGAGGGAGGACAAGGGAATCCATGGCTGATATGTAAAATTAAATTAATTATATGTGGTGATATTTTATTTGTACTGAAATGTTATTTTAATTTTATGTTAATAAATAAAGTTGCCCTGGGGTCAGAGCTATTAGAGCCATAGTAAGAGCGTGGTGGTTAGAAGAGCTAGGTAGATTTCTGTGTGTTCAGGGATACAGCCAGTATTGGAGACATATGCCTTTAAGACCTGGAGGGCGGTACTTACAGGCAGTGATGAGGCAGTCATGTGGTTGGGTTTACAACCAATGAGAAGGCAGAACAGAAAGATTATTTAAACAGAGACACAGGAAGTACCTCCCTCTCTCGGGGAAGCTAGGAGCACTGCAGGAGGTAAGATTTTATCTCTGAGCTCTGACCTCTCGGCTTTTCTCTTTTACCTTGGCTCTGTGTTTCTTATTTTAATAATACGATTGGTTACATCTACATCTGGCGCCCAACGTGACAAGAATCCATTAAAAACTGCTTGGGGCCGGCTCCCTAGCCTGAGCAGCCGGCTCCCTAGCCCCGGCCCAGGTCTGGGCTCAGGCTGGACTGTGAGCTGCTTGCTTAAAGCCAGTGCTACAAACAGCTCAGGCCTGCCCTGCTAAACAGGGCCCCTGGCTGTAAAGCCAAGCCTTGACTCAGCTCAAGAGGGAACAAGTGGCTGTCTTTAAGCTTTAGCCGGCTACCCCTTCGCTTTCACTTTCACTTTCGCTTTCGCTTTTGCTTTCTCTCTTGCTTTCTCTCTGTCTCTCTGTTTCTCTCTCTCTCTCTCTCTCTCTCTCTCTCTCTCTCTCTCTCTCTCTCTCTGGATTTACACCTAGGACTCTAGGTGGCTGTTTTGAAATTCGCTCGGATTTCTACTGTTCTATGCAGATTTGGTAAGTCATAAAGGAAACTATTTAAAAGACAAATTTTTTCCACATTTAAAAAAAAAATGGGTTTCCTGTGTACATTGGAAGAAAATTGGGTTTTGTTTGAAATTTTAGGCAGTCTGACAATGGAACAACTATATGAAAAGATTAGTATTATGGGAATTATGCAGTTAATCACCATGCTTATTCTCATTTTACTATTTAAAAAGATAGTCGATTTAAGTGCCAGGATAACAGCTTTAGAAAAACCTGTTAATTTTAACAGGGAAGTTGGTTCAAGTTTGGATCATAAGGTTACAGAAAGAAAGCCTGTTTTCACACAGTCATCCTTAATTTATCCTGTAACCGTACAGCTGATGCCTGATCAAATGGCTACACAAAATATCTGGGCTCCAATTGAACTGATGGATTTAAAAAGGTTTAAGGAGGCAATAGTATCTTATGGCATGCATTCCCCATATGTAAAGCAAATGTTAAACTCTTGGTCAACATATAATAGGATTATACCACAGGACTGGTGGGACCTTGCACAAGCTGTTCTGGAACCCAGCCAGAGAATTCAATTTCTAACGTGGTTTAAGGAGGAAGCTAGAAACGTAGAAACACAATGGAGGGATAAAGGAATACAAGTTTGTCAGGATCAGCTTATTGGAGAAGGCCAATATGCTTCAATAAAAACACAATGTTTATATGATGTTCAAACCGTAATTTTATGTCGAATGGCAGCCTTGAATGCATGGGACAGAGTTGAGGAACCAGGAAAAAAACCTGAGTCATTCACAAAGGTGATGCAAGGCCCAAAAGAATCTTTCACAGATTTTTTAGAAAGACTGGCTTCAGCAGTAAGCAGAATGGTCTCAGGATCAGAAGCTAGTAGGGCAATAATTGAAGCTTTGGCATTTGAGAATGCGAATGCAGCATGCAAAAGAATAATCAGGCCGTTAAGGGCAAGATCTGCACCTTTGGAAGATTGGATTAGAGAAACAATTAATGTTGAGGCTGATGAGCATGATGATACGTGGGTAGGAGAAGTAATTTCAAAAGGTTTGAGGAGTGTTAGATGTTTTGGGTGTGGAAAGCAAGGACATTTTAAAAGGGACTGTAAACAGGTCATTCCTAGAAGCAATGTTTCTTCAAGGAACAATGGCAACAGAAGGCCCCTTCCTTCTGGAGTATGCAGAAGGTGTGGTAAGGGAAAACACTGGACCAACGAATGTAGATCAACAAAGGACAGACAGGGTAATCCTTTGCCTCAGTTTTCGGGAAACTCCGGAGGGGCCTCATGCAGGCCCCCATAGCAAAACCAGTTCAAACCTTTCCTGCAGCTGTAGAGGAAATCCCTGCTCTGAGCGATTAAATAACCAAATGACTATTGGAATAAATCATGCTGGTCAGGATGATGAAAAAGAGAGAATAGAAAATTCAGGAGAAAACATAAAGAAAGTTTTTTGGCAAACTTCTATTAATGAACAGAGACCAAAATTAACGATAAAAATAAATGGTGTTTTGTTGTCTGGTCTGGTAGACACAGGTGCGGACATTACCATAATTGCACCAGAATTTTGGCATCCAGCTTGGCCTCTTCAGGAGGTAAACGTTCAACTGTTAGGAATTGGGACATTATCTGGAGTGAAACAGAGTGCAAGATGGCTGGAATGTATAGGTCCAGAAGGACAGAGAGGAAAATTAAAACCATATGTCGCTAACATAGCTATGAACCTGTGGGGTCGAGACTTGTTGCAACAATGGAATACTCAGATTAAAATCCCTCCAATCTCAGAAACAAATCATAAACTAGCACATGTTTCTGAGAGAAATATTAGAAGGCATTATTTTGAGTGGTCACCAGCCATCCATATTATACAAGAACAGGGCACAACAACTGATAATCTTCCAAAAATACCAACAGCTCTACCTTTAAAATGGTTAACAGACAAGCCTGTATGGGTTCAGCAATGGCCTTTAACAACAGAGAAACTCCAGGCTTTAGAAGAGCTGGTAGAAGAACAGTTAAATGCTCAACATATTGAACAGTCAACCAGCCCTTGGAATTCTCCTGTATTTGTTATTAAAAAGAAATCTGGTAAATGGAGAATGGTAACAGACCTTAGAGCAATTAACAAAGTAATTCAGCCAATGGGCTCTCTACAATCTGGAATTCCTTTGCCTACTCTGTTACCAAAAGGATGGCCTCTCATAGTTATTGATTTAAAAGACTGTTTCTTTTCAATACCCTTACAAGAAAAAGACAGAGAAAGATTTGCTTTCACAGTGACTACTTATAATAATTCTCAACCGGTTAAAAGATTTCAATGGAGGGTCCTCCCACAGGGAATGTTAAATAGCCCAACTCTGTGCCAATATTTTGTACAACAGCCATTGGAAGTGATACGTAAAAAATTTCCTAAATCTATAATTTATCATTATATGGATGATATTTTACTAGCTGACTCAAATGCAGATACTTTAGAAAGAATGTTTGAAGAAGTAAAGAAAATTTTGCCTTGCTGGGGATTACAAATTGCTCCTGAAAAAATACAAAGAGGAGATTCTATTAATTATTTAGGATATAAAATAGAGCTACAAAAAATTAGACCCCAAAAGGTGCAAATTAGGAGAGATAGACTACAGACTCTTAATGACTTTCAAAGATTATTTGGAGATATTTCTCATCTACGAACTATTGTTGGGGTAAAAAATGATGAACTGACTAATTTGTTCAAAACCTTAGAAGGTGACAAGGACTTAAATAGTCCAAGAGAATTATCACCTGAAGCTGAGAAAGAATTGGCCTTGGTAGAAAAGAAAGTACATGAAGGGCACGTGGATCGTATTGATCCAAAGCTGGATTGCATTTTGGTTATTTTACCTTCTAGGCATTCCCCTACTGGAATATTAATGCAGAGGGAAGATATTATGTTGGAATGGATATTTTTACCAAATAAACCAAATAAAAAATTAAAAACTTATGGGGAAAAAATCTCTGACTTGATTTGGAAAGGAAAATTGAGACTTCGTCAATTAGCAGGAATAGACCCAGCAGAAATTGTCGTACCTTTAACTAAGGAGGACATTGAAAAATTATGGACAGAAAGTGAACCTTGGCAAAGAGCTTGCAGTAATTTTTTGGGAGAAATTAACAGCAAATATCCCAAAAGCAACAGAATTGATTTTATAAAGAGAGCTGATTGGATCTTGCCTCGAATTGTACGGCAAAAACCCATATCTGGAGTTCGTACATTTTATACAGATGCCAACAAACAAGGAAAGGCAGGTTACAAATCAGAAAATTTAAGTAAAGTGGTACAAAGTCCTTATAATTCAGTGCAAAAATCAGAATTGTATGCTATTCTGTTGGTATTAATGGATTTTTCAGAACCTCTCAACATAGTAACTGACTCTCAGTATGCTGAAAGAGTGGTATTACATATTGAGACTGCAGAATTTATCCCTGATGCTTCAGAATTAACTTCACTATTTATTCAATTACAAGATACAATCAGGAAAAGGAGTCATCCTTTATATATAACTCACATCCGATCTCATACTGGTCTGCCAGGCCCTCTAGCACAAGGCAATGATGAGATTGATAAATTATTGATAGGAAATGTGCTGGAGGCCTCAGAATTTCATAAAAAACATCATGTCAATAGTAAAGGTTTAAAAATGGATTTTTCCATAACCTGGCAACAAGCCAAAGAAATAGTAAAGAAATGTCCTACTTGTTCCTTCTATAATCAAACGCCATTACCAGCAGGATGTAACCCAAAGGGTACTCAGAGGAATGAAATCTGGCAGATGGATATGTTTCACTTTGCAGAATTTGGAAAATTGAAATATGTACACCACACCATTGATACTTATTCAGGATTTCAATGGGCTTTGAGTTCTGAAAAAGCTGATTCTGTAATCACTCATTTGCTAGAAGTTATGGCCATCATGGGTATACCTGCACAAATCAAAACTGACAATGCTCCATCATATGTCTCTGTTAAAATGAAACAGTTTTTTGCTTATTAAAATATAAAGCATATTACAGGTATACCACATAATCCTACAGGTCAAGCAGTTATAGAAAGATCAAACAGAACTCTAAAGGATATGCTAAATAAACAGAAAGGAGTAACAAAAACCCCCAGAAATAGACTGCATAATGCTCTATTAACTTTGCATTTTCTGAATGCCAATGAGAAAGGAACAACAGCTGCAGAGAGACATTGGGTAATAGAAAAAACTACAGAATTAAATCAGCCTATATACTTTAACGATGTGCTGACCTCAGAATGGAAGCCAGGGTATGTATTACGTTGGGGACGAGGTTTTGCTTTTGTTTCTACAGGAGAAGACAAGCTGTGGGTACCATCAAAATTGATAAAGGTTCGATTTGAACAAGAGAAACCTCTTAATTAGAGGAGGTGATAGTTCATCAATCAGCATGAACATCCAATTTAAACTAACTTGTACCTATAACACATGTCTTTTCATTTAATCAGATAATAATTTGCCAAAAAGGAACATCCCCAAAATTAGTCTTGGGGGAAGGTTTTTGTTTTTGTCTTTTAGGAGAATGAAGGTTAAGGAATCTGAAGGACACAAGACAAATGAGACAACTGAAGAAAAGGGACAAATCATTTATCCCAGGAAACAGAGTATATGGGAGTATATGGCATATGGGTATATATTATCTAAAAAATTTTATGTCTTCTTAAATGTTTGTTTCTGCTTTTCTCTAAAGATTTAACACTATTGGTTTTCTAATAGTCCCAGTTCAATTAAAATTTAAAGCTGACTTTGGAGTTGGAGAATGGCTCTCTCCTTCTTCAAACTCAAGCATGTTGTTAAAAGGAAAATGCAAACTCCCTGTATCATGCCAGAAAGAGCCATTTTCTGCTATGGGACAGGACAAAAGCCAAATTAATTAAGGGACTATTCTATTACTAATCTCAACTCTTTGATTCTATTCTGATTCTTTAAACTTTTCTTAAAGTATAAATTTTATATCAAAATTTACAAGATTAATATATATATATACATTTTAAACTTTGTTAAGATATGAATGGTCATATAGAGTACTAACTAATTCTAGAAAAAAAGGCTTCAGTTAGCTGCATATATATGTCTTTGTGTTCGAGTCTCTTATCAGTTTTCTGCAGGAAATCACGGCCAGGCCTAACATCAACTGAAGTCTCCGGAAAGAAGATGGGGCCCCACAACAACAACAACAACAACAATTCCACGTGGACAATAATAATATCACTAAACTGACAAACATCATCTACAGATCAGCTTTGAACTACAAGGTGCTCAGAGCAATTTTGAGATGACTAGCTGAGATGATCCAGTCTCAAAGACTACTTGAATAAGGACTTGAGATAAACCCTGAACTTTGGCATTATACACAGACTGGATAATAATGAAGGATATAGTTACCTTTCCTAGAATTTGACAATTAACCTAAATTTTTCTTTCAGGATAAAGATAACTTCGCCCATACCCAGCAGGAAGCAATTTTAAGAATATGACACCCAAATTGCCAAAGAAGTGGTGTGGGGCAGGTGTTTTTTTGGTTCTTTTAAATGGTTTTGGGTCTGGGATAATTTTCATTGTTTAGGGGGGTTGGTTACAAGTTGTTGTCAAGGGTTAGGAAAAAGGCTAAGCAAAGGAGATTAGATTTAAGGTTCTTGTTTAAAAAAAAAAAGGAAAGAAAGAAAAGAAAAGAAAAAGATAATTACTAGTTTTAAATACTTTACATTATTACCAACTATTAGGATATAAAGAAATGAAAGTTAGTACTTAGACATTATAATAGAAATTGTAGTCATATTAGATATGTTTTAAAAAATTGAGCAGATATATTTTAGACAGGTCATCTTCAAACCCTTCAGAGATCTACAGAATATGGCATTTAAAATGTTTTAATAACTTAGAAATTTTTCTTTTTTGAGACATGTCGGCTCCTGGCAGTACCAATCTACTTCAGAGAAAATATGGGCATTGAAGAAACTGCATATGGAGTTAATTTTCATTGTGGCAAAAGTTAGCCACTGGACAACTAAGTATCCTCAAATCAACAGGACAAAATGGACAGACAGAACACGAAACAAAGGACTACTGATTCCTGCCAAAACAAGTGTGGTTATGGCTTTATCAGACGGCATCTTCTGAGGCCAGGACAATATGGCACCATCCCTGAAGTGGACTTCACAATCCGGAAAAGGTACAGTGTCCTTTTCTTCGAAGGCAGCTGAACAGGCAGTGAGCCGATGGCTTCTGTTGTGCAATGGAACAGCAACTGAAAGCTCACGCCTCTCAATAGTAGACTGGCATTTAATAGAGGGATGTGGAGAAGGGCATGCTTAGATGAAGCCATATATACACAGCCAAGAAGAATGGACAGCTGAATTAAAAAACTGTCAACAATTTCCAAAATTTAAAATCCTGAATCATGACATGACACTAGTGGAATTCAGGTGTTTCTGGTACATGGACTGCTCTCACCCAAATGGAGGTTGAACTGTTGACCTTGTGTACAACCTACTTCACAAATGAGTCTGTCAGATACCATAAGCCTATAGGCTGAAGATGATGCCCCAACACTGTGGAGAAACCTCAGGTGACTGTCCAGGCAGCTGGCTGTTTCTGTCAACTCACAAAATTTTTGGAAGTTGCTTTTGTGCACTTCCTGTTTTTATTTTTGTTAGCTAATATTATTTCCTTCTTGGGTCTCTGAGGGAGTTGAAGATTAGTTAGTTATAGTTGAAGATTAATTAGGATAGAAAGTGAATTAGATACATTTTGGACTTACTAAAATAGGATAGATAAGGGAATTATTTTCTCTGATTTGTCAAATACAAATGGACTAGACATCGTTTAGGTATTTGTTACTTGTATATATTGTATATAGTTATTGTACTTTTGTATATAGTTTTTCTTTTGTTAGTTATAACCTTTTGCCTTTTTTCTTTTTATTAAAATAGAAAAGGGGAAATGTGGTGATATTTTATTTGTACTGAAATGTTATTTTAATTTTATGTTAATAAATAAAGTTGCCCTGGGGTCAGAGCTATTAGAGCCATAGTAAGAGCGTGGTGGTTAGAAGAGCTAGGTAGATTTCTGTGTGTTCAGGGATACAGCCAGTATTGGAGACATACGCCTTTAAGACCTGGAGGGCGGTACTTACAGGCAGTGATGAGGCAGTCATGTGGTTGGGTTTACAACCAATGAGAAGGCAGAACAGAAAGATTATTTAAACAGAGACACAGGAAGTACCTCCCTCTCTCGGGGAAGCTAGGAGCACTGCAGGAGGTAAGATTTTATCTCTGAGCTCTGACCTCTCGGCTTTTCTCTTTTACCTTGGCTCTGTGTTTCTTATTTTAATAATATGATTGGTTACATCTACAATTATAAAATAAAAAAAATAAATTGAGGGGCTGGCAAGAAAGAAAAAGAAGTATAAATAAGAAAAAAAAAAGAACATTTCACTCAAATGCAAAAGAATATATTTCTTCTTAGAACCTCATGGGATGCTCTCTAAAATTCACCACATACTCAAACCAAAAGTCAGTCTTATCAGATTAAAAAAAATGAAATAACTCCCTTCATTCTATCAGACAAGCTTGGATTAAAGTTGAATATCAACAACAGAAACAACAGAAAACTTACAATCTCATTGAAACTGAACAACTCTCTATTGAATTTAAAATGGGTCAAGATAGAAATAAAGAATTTAAGGACTTTCTAGAATTCAATGAAAACAATGACACAGTATATCTAAATGTATGGGATACGATGAAATCAGTGGTAAAAGGAAATTTTATAGTATTAAATGCCTAGATTAAAAAAAAAAAGGAGAAATATCATACTAGCAACTTAACAACACACTTGAAATATCTAGAACAAAAAGAAGTTATTCACGGGCTGCAGAGATGGCTCAGCCGTTAAAGGCTAGGCTCACAACCAAAAATATAGGTTATTCACACTGAAGAGAGAGGAGTAGATGGCAAGAAGTAGTTCAAACTGAGGGCTGAAAGACATAAAATAGAAACAAAGAGGACATTGCAAAGAATTAATGAAAGAATTTGTTCTTGAGAAAATAAAAAAAAAAGATAGGAAAAAAAAAAAAACCTTTTCCAAACTAGCTAAAAATCAGGGAAAGAATTAAAAATTCTGGAAAGGAAAATGGGGACATAACAAGAGACAGTGGGGAAATCAAGATAATCGTAAGAACACAGTTTAAAAACCTGTACTCCACCAAATTGAAAAATCTAAAAGAAACTGATAATTTTGACAATAGGTACCACATACTAAAGTTAAATCAAGATCAGATAAACAATTTAAACAGACATTTTAGCGGACTCCCTATCCAATAAATACAAACAAATAAATAAATATATAAGCCCAGGGCCAGATGCTTTTACGACTGAATTCTTTCAGACTTTCAAAGAAGAGTTAATGGCAATACTCCCCAAATTATTCCACAAAACAGAAACAGAAGGAACTGTGCCCAATTCAATCCAGAGGCCACAGTTACCCTGATAACCAAACAAAATAAAGACACAACAAAGAGCAAGAAATACAGACAGAATTTTCTTATGCACATAGATGAAAATGTACTTCATGAAATACTAGTAAATCAAATCTAAAAACCCACCAAATGATCGATCATCAACTATGATCAAGTAGGCTTTATTCCAGAGATGCAGGATGGTTCAACACGATAAAAATCACTAAATGTACTCCATCATATAATCAAGCTGAAAGAAAAAAACAAACAAAAACATTTGATCATCTCATTAGATGAAGCAAAGGCCTTGGAAAAATATCCAAGACCCCTTCATGATAAAGGTCCTGGAGAGTGAACAATACAAGGGTAGTACCTCAACATAAGAAAGACAGTTACAGCAAGCCTATCACTAATATCAAGTTAAATAGAGAAAAATTCAAAGCGGTTGCACTAAAATTCAGAATAACATTAAGTTGTCCACTCTTTCTATATCTATTCAGTACAGTATTTTAAGTTTTACAGAGAGCTATAAGACAATTGAAGGAAATCAATATGCTACAAGTTGGAAAGGAGAAAGTCAAAGTTCTATTATTTGCAAATGATCTGACACTATATATAAGTGACCCTTGAAAATGCTCACCACAGCACTCCTGCTACTGATAAACAATTTCAGAAAAGTGGTTAGATACAAGATTAACTAAAAAAAATCAGCAATTCTTCTATATACAAATGACAAATGAACAGAGAAAGAAATTGGAGAAACAACACCTTTCGCAATAAGCACAAATATAAAATATCTTGAAGCAACTCTGACCAAGCAAATGAAAGACTTGTATGATAAAACTTCAAATCTTTGAAGAAAGAAGATATCAGAAAATGGAACTTCATATGAAACAAAAAAGACTCAGGATAGCAAAAATATTGCTGAAAATAAGTGAGCTGCTTAATGTCTCACCATTCATAATTTAATGTAGTATTACAGAGCTATAGTAATAAAAATTGCATGTTATTGGCATAAAAACAGACATACCAATAATGGAATTGAAGAACCTGACATAAATCTACACAAATCTGATTTTTTTATAAGTAAACTACAAGTACACCATGAAAAAAAAATTACAATATCTTCAAGAAACGGTGCTGGTCAAAATGGATGGGTGCATGTAGAAGAATGCAAATAGAACCATATTTGCCACCCTGCATAAAACACAAGTCTAAGTGGATCAAAGATCTCAACACAAAAATCACAAACACTAACTTAAAGCAAAGAAAGAGATGAATAGTCCTGAATACACTGGCATAGGAGTGGATGTTCAGAACAGATCACTGATAGCACAGGCACTAAGATCAACCATCAATAAATGGATCTTATGAAACTGGAAAGCTTCTATAAGGTAAAGGATATCATCAGTCAGACAAAGTACCAGCCTACAGAATGGGAAAATAATTTCAACCAATCAACATTTTAACCTTTATCTGATAGAGGACTAAAATAAAAATATATATATATAAAGAACTCAAGAAACTAGACACCAACAAACCAAATAATTCCTCTTAAAAATGGGGTGCATATCTAAATACAGACTTCTCAACAAAAGAATCTCATATATGGCAAAGAAACCATTAAATGTTTAAGTTCCCGAGCCATAAAAGAAAGGCAAATTCACTTGAGTTTTTTTTTTTAATTTTTGTATTAAGAAAATGTTTTTTATTCATTTTACATACCAATCAAAGATCCCCCTCTTCTCTTCTACAGCCCCTCCAGCCTCCCCCTCCCAACCTCCCCCACTATTTACTAGTCAAAGTTGCATAAGAGAAACTGTGACCATGTTTCACTTGTCTGCTTTGAAATAGAAAGCATGCATCTAAGGTTATAAGAAAAAACAAAGGCACTGCTTTAAGGACTTAAATTCCACCGAATTGCCTTAATAAACCACGGAAGCCAGAGGCCTTAATGTAAGAGACAGCTGTCTAGAGCCTGGTTGATCTCATTTTGTGGACAGAATAAGAGAATCATTTGTTTTTATTTGTCCCAATTTGCTGCTACCTACAAGAAGCTAAGTCCTCCCATGGGGAGGTACATTTAGTAGAGGTAGGTCCAAGCCCCTTCCCCTGCCTCAAAGCTGTGTAAGGTGTCCCATCATAGGTAGTGGGCTCCCAAAAGCCTGCTTATGCACCAGGGATGGATTCTGATCCTACTGCCAGGGGGCCCCGTAAGCAGATCAAGCTATATAACTATCTTAATATGCAGAGGGCCTAGTCCAGTGCCATGCAGGCTCCATAGCTGTGGATTTAAATGTCTTGAGTTCCCACTAGTTTGGTTTGGTTGTCTCTGTAGGTTTCCCCATTATGACCTTGATACCGTTGCTCATAGAATCCCTCTTCTCTCTCATTGGCTGGACTCCTGGAGTTCACCCTGGTGTTTGGCTGTGGATCTCTGCATCTGCTTCCAACAGTTACTGGAGAAGGCTCTATGAGGACAGTTAGGATATTCACCAATATGATTACTGGGGTAAGCCAGTTCAGGTACCCTCTCCACTATTGCTATGAGTCTAAGCTGGGGTCATCCTTGGGGATTCCTGGGAACTTACTTAGCACCCAATTTCTCCACATCCCCATGATGTCTCCCTGCATCACGGTATCTCTTTCATGGCTCTCCCACTCCTTCCCTGGTCCAGCTCTACTGTCCCATTCCCTTATGTTCTCATCCCCCATCCTCTACTCTCCATTGGAAATCAGTATGGTGGTTTCTCAGAAAATCAGGAATCTATCTTCGTCAAGACCCGGGTATAGCACACTTGGACATATACCCAAGGAATGCTCAATCATACCACAAGGACACATGCTCAACTATGTTCATAATAGTCAGAACCTGGAAACAACATAGATGCCCCTCAGCTGAAGAATGGATTAAGAAAATGTGATACATATACACAATGGTGTATAAAAGTGACAGTCTATGCTGGTGAGCATGTAAAGCAAAAGGAATTGTAGCTAAAGTTTTTCTGTGTCCACCCAGCTCCTGTGTCCTTGCATTTCCACAGCCACCCAGACCCAAATAAACACACACAGGGTAATATTATTTAAAACTGCTCAGCCATTAGCTCAGACCTACCACTAACTAGCTTTTACACTTAAACTCAGCCCATTTCTGTTCATCTATAAGTTGCCACTTGTTCCATGGCTTTAATTGCGTGCCTGTTACATGCTGCTCCCTGGACGGCAGCTGGCCTCGCCTGACTCAGCCTTCCTCTTCCCAGAATTCTCTTCCCTCCTTATCCCACCTACACTATACTTCCTGCCTGGCTACTAGTCAATCAGTGTTTTATTTATCAATCAATCAGAGCAATACATTCACAGCATCCCCAGCAAGGAATCTTTCTCCTCTATTACTGGTGGGAGTACAAACTTTTACAGCTACAATGGAAATCAATACAACATTTCTAAAAAAAAAATCACAATTGATCTACCCCAACACCCAACTATACCATTTTGAGCATATACCCATCATACCCAAAGGGCACTTGCTCAACCCTGTTCACTGTGGCCTTTTCTTATATCAGCCAGAAACTGGAAATAATTTATTTGTCCATCAATAGAACTATGGATTAAAAAGAATTGTGGTACATTTACACAATGTGGTTTACACAGCTGCTTAAAAAATGACAACATAAAATTTGGATGAAACTAGAAAAAAACCATTCTGAGTGAGGTAATTCAGATCCAGAAAGATATATATGGTACATATTCCCTTATAGGAGGATTTTAGCCATTAAATAAATGATAAACAAAATTATAAACAAACTACAATCTGTAAACACACATAGGTTAGCTAAATAGGAGGATCTGGGGGGAGGGGAAGCAGGGATCTCTATGAGATTGGGATTCAGTACAGATTTTAAGAACAGATTGGGATGGGTTGCATTGGAGCAGGGGATCAGGCTGGTGGAAGATAAGGTATAAGGCAAAAGTGTGGGGATATATTTGGGTGAGCATGGGGGGTGGAAACCTGGGCAGTGGATTATTCTTGGAATCTTTGAAGGTGATCCTAATGAGGACTCTTGGTAAATGGGGGGTATAGTCTCAACTTGACACCTCTTGTTATCAGGCAAGGTTTGAAGTTACTGGACTAAATTCAATTCAATTGAGTTTTTGGCCAATGGGATTCCATGGAAATCACAAACAACCCCAGCTGCTTCAGACAGAAGGTTTCTGACAGCAGGGCCCCAGTGCTGAGGACAATACCCACACAACTCACTGAACACGGAGAAGTTGATCTGGAGCCTACAAACAGCGCTCACATACAGATCCTACAGTCTCTTTGGTAATCTGCAGCCTATCAAAAGACAAATGTAGAAAATAACTAAAGCACAAACCTTTGACTTACAATCTGCACTGCCAGTATAATATCTTAGGGTAGAGGCTTGTTGAAGTAGACAATCAATGTCTGATTTCACCTGAGGCCCACTTCATGAGAAGGAATCCACACCAGACACTGCTTGGACAACCACAAACTGGAGACTAGATAGCCTAAAGACTTAGGGTAAAATGAAACACTACTACTCTAAAAGAAAAAAGAACTCATTAAAATGATTCCAAATGATAATTGGCTATACTCATATATTAGTGTCTTATCGAGTCATCATCAGAGAAGGTTCCTCCAGAAGCAGATGGGAACGAATGCACAGACCCATAGCCAGACATATGCAGCGAGAGAGTCTAATTTGGAGGTCTTCATCAAATTCCTCCCTTCAGAGCTCAGAGAATCCCTGGTAGAGAAGTTGGAAAGAGTAAGAGCCAGAGGGGATGGACGATATTAGGAGAACAAGGCCCTCAGAATCAAGTAAACAAGGAGCAGATGAGCCCATAGAGACTGAAACAGCAAGCACAGGGCCTACATGGGTCTCACCAGGTCCTCTGAGTATGTATTATAGCTACTAACCTAATAATTTTATGTGACCTCTGAGTGTGAGAATGAGTAGTTCTCTGACTCTTTTGTCTGCCCTTGGGACTCTTTTCCTCTTGTTTGGTTGCTGTGTCCAACCTCAATATAATAGTTTTTGCTTCATCTTATTATACTTTATTTTTTCATGTTTAATTTTTATCCCTTAGAAACATGTTCTCTTCAATTAGGGACAAAAAGTAAATAAACCAGAGGGGAGAGGAGGTAGTAAGGAACTTGGTGGAGAAGAGGGAGGGTATACTACAATTAGGATATATTATATGAGAAAAGATTATGTTTTCAATGAAATATAAAATAAAAAGAATCAAGAAAAGACTACAAGGGCCATTTGGATGATATTTTGGATTAAGAATCTATAACTGTTTGGTAGCATTGGCTGAAGACCAGCTGTGATTAACTAAAACTGAACTAAATTTTTCTGTGCTTTGCAAGGATAGTGATGCTGATCCCGTGTGGCTATAGAGTTACATATGATTAATAAAGAATCAGAATCATTGAGGTGAAATTTCTGGGAATTATTGCCAGTGTCATCATTCAATCTCTGACTTTAGGGTCCAAGGCTGATTCACCTGTTGCCAAACAAACCTGGCAAAATTTAAGAATCTCTCATATGGTTCTTGTTCTTAGGACATGACAGATGCAAGATTCAGGGAGTCATGAAGATTGCCCAAGGCCTCACAACATGTGGCAGGATCAGAATCAATGAAGAAAGGCAGATGCCACTGGGAAAGGCACAGCTCTGTTGCCATGGTAAACACAATATACTGGTAATAGGGCCATAGGAAGTCCTACAAGGACAGTTTTATGTTTAAATGAAACCACCCAAGCCTGTGAGGCAAGCTGTGTATGGTGCATTACAGAGCTGTAGAAATGGGCAGTGTGTATCTTTTTGAACTAAGAAGATCACAAGTAAGTCCTGATTTTGACCAGGAGCTATACACAACTTGAAATGGGTTTTTGATTTGACAGTAAGTATGCCCTGATTCTTCCATATGGAGTAAGAAAGTAACTTATTTTTTATTTAACACACAAGACTACAGATGTGTAAAGAGCCTATGGACTTTTAACGTGTTGAAAATACTAAAGACTGTAGTATTTGACCACTGCAGGAATAAGGAAATTAAGTTTCTTTCCATGGTGCAACATTTGGTATATCAACTACATTCCAGGGAAGGTGCCATGTCCTGCAGGAGTTGTTTAACACAAAACAGACTCAATACTTTTTCTGGGGGGGGCAGGGGGAGGAATGAATGTGAAATTTGAAAGGGAATTTGAGTAGGTATAGGGGTAGGAAGGATCTGAGATGAATGTATGAAGGGGAACATAACTGAAAGTTTTACTGTGCCCACCCAGCTCCCACGTCCTCACAGTCCTGCAGCTACTCAGATCCAAATGAACACACAGAGGCTTATATTAATTATAAACTGTATGGACTATTGGCTCAGTCTTCTCACTAGATAGATCTTACATCTTAAATTAAACCTTTCCATAAATCTATATTTTGCCACATGGCTCATGACTTACTGGTATCTTTACATCTTTCTTCCCTTAGCAGCAACTGGCAGTGTCTCCTCTGTTCTGCTTTTCTCCTTCCTCCAATTTATTAGAATGTCCCTGTCCCACCTAACCCTGTGATGCCTCACCATTGGCCTAACACCTTTTTTTTTATCAACCAATCAGAGTAACACACTTTCACAGCATACAAAAAGACATTCCCCCATCACTTTCCCTTTTTTTCTAAACAAAAGGAAGGTTTTTAAATTTAACCTAGTAAAATTACATATATCAAACAAGAGTAACAGTTACAATATCTAATCTATTTGTATGTTGTAAAATTAAAGAAAATATTTTATCTACCTTATATTTGTGAGTCCAAAATATCATATGTAATTTATCTTTTATCCTAACCAAGGAAAACCATAATTATAACTACCTAGTCTTCAACTACATCCAAGACCTCAGGAGGATACAATATTACCTAAGTAAATAGGAAGAGCATTGTAAGCATCTTCCAAAAAAAAATCTAGAATGACAGAGATAGCTGTCTGCCTGGACAGTCATTCTTATAACTTTGTGGCATCCATTTGCAGCCCATAGGTCTAGAGTCTCTCAGTCACTTCTCTCTGTGTCCTGTAGAATGTCTGACTGTTTCTTCTGCAAAGCAGGAACCTGAAGGACCACTTTGTCCTGGGGATGCTATGAATTTGTTCCCCTGACTGACTGATAAATAAATCACTGATTGACCAGTAGCCAGGCAGGAAATATAGTGTAGGCAGGCCAAGCAGAGAGGAGAATGCTGGGAGGAAGAAGGCTGGGTTAGGAGATGCTGCCAGCCACAGTGATGCATAGCAAGATGTAAGCTACTGGTAAGCCATGAGCCATGTGGCAAGCTATAGATTAATAGAAATGGGTTAATTTAAGATATAAGAACTAGATAGCAAGAAGCCTGCCACAGCCATACAGTTTATAAGATTCTAAAAATGGGGCTAAAACAGCTTCCTAGTTGTCTCTCTCAAGTTAGCCACAGCCTGCATGCTTGATCTACTATATGGCGGATATATATATATATATACATATATATATATGTATATATATATATATGTACCTTACTTCAAAATTTGGATCTAAGGATATGTTGCTTTGGAAAGGAGGCTCTGCTTTTGTTTCCACAGAAAGCAAGAGGCTATGGATTTGTATCAGATTAAGATACATCAGATTTGACCAGCCAAGACCTTCTAAAAGTTCTCTGATGACACCATGGCCCAGATGATCCAACATCCAGAATGGTTTCAAGGCAACTGACTCAGACAATACAGTCTCATGGACTATCCCATAATCCTAAAATTTTCTTTACATCCCCATAAGAATACAGTGCCCTCATCCAGCAGGAAGTAGTATGAGAAGCTATGCCTAAATTCCCAAATATACCAAGCTGGCTTTGGAAATGGAATTGGTTCACTCCTTCTCTAAACCCAAGCATATTGCTAAAGGAAAAGGTTGAGAGATTTTTCTGTCCCATATCAGAAGAGCCCTCTGTTGTGGAACAGAGCAGAACATACATTTTTATTTAAAGCAGGTTGATTATAAATGTGATCTCTTTCTAAAGAAGAAAAGGGGATATGATATAGATATGGTAAGATGAAGGGTCGATTAATGAACCTACTTTGAAAGAGCAACAACTTGTTTAAAGATGTTTTACATTGCTATAGATTTTAGTTTATGGATACAAATTTAGATTTGATTTTGTTATACTGCATATATATATATATATATATATATATATATATATATATATATTTCTACTCTTGTTTGAGTTATTATATTTATGTAAATCATTTAGATTGTAATGGATAATTAAGAAATACAGATTAACAATTAGTCTTCTATGACAGTCAAACTTATAGTCATTTTAAATTTTCTAGGTATACATAGATATATTTCAGTTAAGTAGGTAACCTTCAAACACTTCAAAGACCTACAGAATATGGCATTTAAAATGTTTTTTAAAATTTAGATTTTCCAGACAGTGAGATGTGTCTGTTCCTGGCAGCACCCCTTTACTTCAGAGAGGAGGATGGACATTGAAGGCACTCTGTATGGAGTTTATCTTCTTCCTGGAAAAATTAGCCATTTGGGGCAAGAAACTGCTTTTGCCTGGACTGCTTGACAAAATGTTGTATTGACTGGACATGCAGGACACATAAGAAGGTGACCACTGAACTTTGCTTGGCAAAAATGGTCCTTCAGGTTCTTGCTTTGCAGAGGAAACTGCCAGACATTCTACATGACACAGAGAAGTGACTGAGAGACTCTAGGCCTGTGGGCTAAAGACAGATGCCTCAACTTCACAAAGGAACTTTGGATAACTGTCCAGGCTGCCAGCTGTCTCTGTCTATTCTAGAAAGACTCCCAAAAGTTGCTTGCATCCTCCTCCCATTTCTCAGGTAATATTACATCCTTCTGAGGACTTTGACGTAGTTGAAGACAAGATAGTTATAATTTCCTTAGTTATGATAAAAGATAAATTAGATAAGAAACCTTAGACTCACAAATATAGGATAGATAGGGTATCTTCTTTAATTTTGACAAAAACAAGTAGACTGGATATTGTAAATAGACTAGATATTGTAACTGTAATTCTTGCTTGATAATTGTTCTGTTATATGTAATTTTACTAGGTTAAGGTTAAAACCTTCCTTTTTTTCAAAAAAGGGAGGAGGAAGTGCTGGGGATGCTGTAACTGTGTTGCTCTGATTGATTGATAAATAAAATGCTGATTGACCAGTAGCCAAGCAGGAAATATAGTGTAGGCGGGGCAAGCAGAGAGGAGATACTTGGAGGAAGAAGGCTGGGTCAGGAGACGCTGCCAGCTTCAGCGATGAGTAGTAAGATGTAAGCTACCGGTAAGCCACAAGCCATGTGGCAAGGTATACAATAATAGAAATGGGTTAATTTCAGATATAAGAACAGATGGCAAGAAGCCTGCCACAGCCATACAGTTTATAAGTAATATAAGTCTCTGTGTGCTTACTTGGGGGATGCTAGTGTGAGAGATTTGTCCTGACTGTGGACCAGGCAGGACCAGGAAAACCTCAGCTACAATTTTACAAAGTTCAGCACTCACCTTCCTATGGGTTCTGCATGTCCAGTCAATGCAACATTTTGTCAAGCAGTCGATGCAAGAACAGTTTCCTGCCCAAATGGCTATTTTTCCCAAGAAGGAGATAAACTCCATATATAGTGTCTTTATATGCCCATCTTTCTCTTTGAAGTAAATTGATACTGCCAGGAGCAGATGTGTCTCACTGTTAAGAAAGTCTAAGTTTTTAAAACATTTTAAATGCCATATTCTATAGGTCTTTGAAGTTTTTGAACATTTCCTAACTAAATGAATTATATCTATGTATATCTAGAAAATTTGACTAACATGACTATAAGTTTGACTATCATAGAAGAGTAATTATTAATCTGTTTTTCATAATTATCCTTTATAATTTAAATGAGTTACATAGACATTATGCCTTAAACAAGAGTAGAAATATATATATATATATATATATATATATATAGTATAACAAAATCAACTTTAAATTTGTATCAAGAAAACTAAAATCTATACTAATATAAAACATTTTAAACAAGTTGATCTCTAAAAGTAGGTTACCAGTCCATCTTTTTATCCTATCATACCTATATAATATATTTTTACATCATATCATATCCCCCTTTCTTCTTTTAGAAAGATATTGCTTATGACCAATAATAATTTGTAACTCACAACCTAAACAAAGACAAAGATCCATAATCCATTTTGGGGGGATGTGGGTGTAGTTTTCTAGGCTACTTCCTGCTGATAGAGGGTGCTGATAATCTTATGGGGATACTGAGAAAATTAAGAATTATGGTCAAGCCCTGACTGAAATTGTCTGTGAGGCTGCAATGTCTGAGCCAGTTGCCATGACACTGTTGTAGATGTTGGATCTTCTGGGCCATGGTGTCATCAGAGACCTTTCAGGGGGTCTTGGCTGGTTAAACCTGATGTGTCTTAATCTGGAACAAATGTATATCCTCTTGCTTCCTGTGGAAACAAAAGTAGAGAGCCTCCTTTCCAACACAACATATTCTTAGATACAAATTTTGAAGTCAAGGTACCTTTATAATGTACATATTGTTTTAACTGAGCAGCCTTTACAATCAAATGTCTTTCTGCAGTTAAAAATCCCGAAGACAACACAATCCAGATTCTCTGTGTAATATCCATCTTTATGGCTTATTTTTATACTACCTTTACTGTCCCTTTAAAGACTTTATTTTTTAAAACTATTTATTTATATAATTATCTATATTCATTTTCTTCTCTCTTCCAAGCCTATGTACATTTTTATACACATTATAAACCTTTTAAAGTCTTATTCTATCTGAATCTGCCTTATTGTATAACTATTGCTTTAAACTGCAATGGCTAGTACTGAAGCAGAAGCCTTGGCTACTGACTCCACCCATTTCAGCTTCCCAACAAGGCAGAGGTAATTCACCTCCAGCTCAGAGAGCCAGGCTCTCTGCTGACTCTGGGAGGCAATGGGTCCATGCCTAAATCCAGCATTGTGTATCCCAGAAAACTTTTTTTTTTTTGTGTGTTAGCAAAAGTTAAATGATAACCAACCTGTACTCTATGAAACCAAAGAAGGTATGTTTAGAATAAGGGAATGGAAAAAGAGATAGGTCTCAATAGGAAAGGGAAATAAAATAATAGAGAGAGATGGAATAAGGACTGGAATGGAGGATAAAGTGGGGAAAGGGAAGAGAAAGGGGTCTGAGGAATGGAATACAGGAAGATACACCAAAAATTGAGTGCCATTTGGGGGGTAGAATGGAAATCTAATATTGTAGAAACTTCCCCTAAAATGTGTACATATATGAAGGGAATTCAAATGAAATCACCAAATAATGGGAGCACAGAATGCCAACTGGCCATCCATTTTCACCCAGAAAATTTTTCAGTTCCAGGACAGGGTTACATATAATTGAATTGTTGTCTAAATGGGTCCCAATGTGAATCCATAGACAATCCACAGTATTGCCAAGACTCAATGTGGGTCCCCACAAACTGACATAAAGACCCCATTGCTGCACACAACTCTATTGAGCAGGAAGATATCGAGCTAATGCCAAGATAGAGCCTTTAACCCTGTGTTCCAAAAACTTTGGTACAGGAAGGTACTCTGCATGCTATCAAAAGAGAAATATAAAGCCAACAATGAACCTTTATCTACAACAGTGTGCTGCCTGTGAGATATGCTAGCCTAATTGTGACACTAACCATCCAATATCTGATGTGACTTAAGACTCACTCCAATGAACTGTACAGCCCATACTTGACACTGCTTAAGTGACCAGGAATCTGAGAAGTGATAGCCCCAAGATGGGGAAAACCAAGAAATACTGTTCTAAAAATAGAAAAAAAACCATAGTGATAAAATGACTTTTAATATTAATCATAGATCAGGGTCTTGAAACTTCCTCCTGCAGCAGAAGGAAACAAATATTGATACCCACAGCCAGATACTATGCAAATAGTGAAAGACCTAGAAAAGCTCAGCCCTAAATGGAATGCCTCCATTAAATCCTTTCCCTCAGAACTCAGGAAATTTCATCAGTAAAGGAGTCAGAAATAATGCAAGAGCCAGAGATGAAGGAGGACATCAAGAAAATGAGACCCGCTAAAGTAACAAGATTGATTTTCTCTGCTGAGTAGTATTCCATTGTGTATATGTGACACAATTTATTTATCCATTCTTCAGTTGAAGGGCATCTAGGTTGTTTCCAGGTTTTGGCTATTACAAACAATGCTGACATGAACATAGCTGAGCAAGTGCTGAGGTTTCCAGGCAAATGGATGGATCTAGAAAAAATCATCCTGAGTGAGGTAACCCAGACTTAGAAGACAAATATGGTATGTACTCACTCATAGGAGGATACTAGATGTGGAACAAGGATGACTAGACTGCTACTCACATCACCAGGTTGGCTACCTGGAAAACAGGACCCCAAGAGAGACACGAGGATCGCCCAATGATGGAGAAATGGCTGAGATCTGCATGAACAACCTGGACACGAGTGGGAACAATGAAGGGTGAGGGTTGAGGGAAAGGGGGCAGGGAGATCCCAGCTGGATCAAGAACAGAGAGGGAGAACAAGGAATAGAAGACCATGGTAAATGAAGACCACAGGAGAAAAGGAAGAAACACAGTGTTAAAGAGGCCCACAGAAATCCACAAAGATACCCCCACAAAAGACTGCTGGCAATGGTCGAGAGACAGCCCAAACTGACCTACTCTGGTGATGGGATGGCCAAACACCCTAATAGTTGTGCCAGAAACCCCATCCAAGGACTGAGGAATCTGGATGCAGACATCCACAGCTAGGCCCCAGGTGGAGCTCTGGGAGTCCACAGCTAGGCCCCGGGTGGAGCTCTGGGAATCTAATTAGTGAGAAAGAGGAGGGTTTATAGGAGTGAAAATTGTTGAAACCAAGGTTGGTTAAAGCACAGGGACAAATAGCCAAACGAATGGAAACACATGAACTATGAACCAAAGGCTGAGGGGCCCCCAATTGGATCAGGCCCTCTGAATAGGTGAGACAGTTGATTGGCTTGATCTGTTTGGGAGGCATCTAGGCAGTGGTACCAGATCCTGGGCTCATTGCATGAGATAGCTGTTTGAAACCTGGGACTTATGCAGGGACGCTTGGCTCAATCTGGGAGGAGGGAACTGGACCTGCCTGGACTGAGTATACCAGATTGATTTCAGTCCTCAGGGGAGGCTTTGCCCTGGATGAGGTGGGAATGGGGGGTGGGCTGGGGGGAAGAGGAGGGGGACAGGAAGTGGGAGAACAAGGGAATCTGTGGCTGTTACATAGAACTGAATGGTATTGTAAAATAAAATCAAATTAAATAAAAAGAAAGTAACAAGATTGACACACGTGAACTCACAGAGACTGAGGAAGAACACACAAGGCCTGCGTGGGTTTGGATCAGGTCCTCCTTATATACATTATGGATTTCAGTCTAGTGTTTTTATATAGGATTCTTGAGTGGATGAGGCAATGGGTCTCTAATTCACTGCATTCTCTTGGGCTCTTTTCCTTCTGTTGGCTTGTCTTGTCAAACTCTGAAATGATAGTTTTTCTTATAGCTTATTATACTTTATCTTACTGCCTTTTTTTAAATTAATGAATAAATTAATGGAAACCAACTCACTGGGGTAAAGGTTAACAACTGAATGGTCACTTATAACTAACTATTATGAGAGGGGAAATCAGTTTTCTCCAATAGGTATTTCAACCATTCCAGGACAGGTTTCATGTTCAGGATTAATTGAGCAACATATAATGGAATCCACAGGTTTGTCTTTTTTTTTTTTTTTGGTGTGTGTGTGTGTGTGTGTGTGTGTGTGTATGATTTAATTTGGTTACAGTTATGTGATTTTTATTTATTTTTTTCCTCTTTTTGGTGTCTTTTTTATTTCAGGTTTTTGTTGTTGTTGTACTGGATTTTTTTAGAGAAAAAAAACCTTAAATTGGGTAGTTTGGGAAGGGGAGAATACCTGGGATGACTTGGGGGAATGGAAGAATATGATCAAAATATATTTAATTTTAAAAAGTGTTTTAAATAAAAAGTAATAAAAATATACACCTACATTTAATATATAATATTACAGAGTATAAGATAGAAGGAATAAAGGTCAGGGAAAACACAAGTGAACAAAATTTATATATTTTGTATGTATTTATGAATTCAACATAATACTTTTATAAGATCAACCTAAAATTTTTTATACACTAAAGTGTAATAATTTCTCTTTAGTAGAATTTAAGGGAGAACAGGTAATGTTTAGTTCAGAATGCTGTATCAGAGATGAAAATCTCAGAGGAAATACAATGATAGTTTCATCTGTGACCAAGCCAATGTGATCTTTAAACTTCTAAATTCCTCTGAGACATCAGTCATCTCTCCCCTCCAGAGTACTTAGAGAGTTCCTCTATTCCCAAGGGATTAGTTATTTCACTTAATAAGTATGATTGCGTGCCCTTCGTTTCTTCCTCAGGAAGGAAAAGAGACCAAGACAGAGGATTGGGGAGGAGGGAAGGAGATAAGGAGAAACAAAATGGGGGTAAAAAGGCAAACCATTAAATTCTATGTCTTATTTTTTCTTAAATATTTTCACTTGTGTATTAGATCAAGGTCTCCTAAACAATTATCCACTCTCAGTGGGTTTATCACCATCAATTCACCCCTGAAACTTGTCTTCCTTTCTCTTCTGCCCACAAATGGCTCTGTCTTGTGTTGCCAATGGGCTAGGTTCCAAATCCATAGCATAGAGACTGTTCTGCAGGTCCTGACCTCTGTAATGTGTGATGACCTTTTACTGGATAGCACTGACTTGTAATCTGGACTTATCTCATGCTTCAGTTACTTCTGGGCTTACAGAAGTGATTTTAATTTTGCCAAAATGAGCTTCTGTGAGTTTGGAAAGCAGAAGTAAAATATAATTCTCCCTCTGGCAATGGTGACAGCAGAGACATGGGTTTTGGCAAACTTGGTATTTGCAAGATGGCCTCACTCCATGCTCCTCCATCAGCTGTGAGTTTCAGAACTGTGCTACAGCTGTGCCTAAAACAGATGTTTCAAGTAGTTTCCTAAAACTGCATTGTCAGTAGCAGCTTCCTGATATGTTGCATGCAAATTTCATTGCCATACACCTCCACCAATTTAGTAAGCCTTTTATTTAATCCATGATCTCCTTTATTGATAGAAAGATAGAAGAGATTCTTTTTATAACTTTGAATTTGATACAGAATTTTTTTATCTGCAGAATTTCAATGAAATACGATTTCAGAGATGAATTATTATTATTTTTATAAATGTGCTATCAACTACAAAATACAAATATAAATTAATGAGCATCATCCAAACAACTCTTCTATTGAAAATAGGACAGTGATAAGAAAAAGGATCTGTAACAGGAATTAGAACTTCAGTGGTGAACTGCTATGAGCCTCATTGCACAACAGAGGCTGCCATTCACTTCACTTTGTCAGAGTCTCATCATACTGAAAATCTTTTAGTAACTTCATCCAATCATCAGTAGTTTTACTCTTAAATAAATGAATAGATGGTTGAAACTCTAGTAGGTTGTTTATATCTTAACGGCAGAACATTGCTTTATGTCAACACAACAAAGAATGTGAACTTGGTAACAAGGATCAATTAAACTACTTATCAGTCTCAGTCCTTAGACAAGAGAGGTGACCCAACTCTATGGAAGGATTCAATTACATTTAGTGTAAAGCTTTTTTGTTGCTTAGGTTTTCCAGAGATATTGATAGTCATTTGTCAAAGATATTATTCCCTAGTAAAAACATTTATCTAATTTTTAACATCATTATCTGACCTGTTGTTAGTCACAAATATAAAAACTTTGAAGTTTTTAATACATTTGTGGCATTACAAGTTAAACTTCAACAAACATCTTTATATCTTACTTTAGGGATTTAGGCTCCACTTGGTACATAATAGCTTGTTCAAAGTGATGGAACTAACAAAACTTCTTGGTGTATTTTTCTTCCATATGATTTGTTCAAGAACCTGGTGCCAGATTTCATTGTTTCAAAATGGTAAATGGTTACTCTTGGGAAATCAAGCTAGAGTTGTAGAGATGGATCAGTGGTTAAGAGCACTTAACAGTCTTACTCAGAACTCAAGCTTAGAACCTAGCCCACGTATGAGGCAGCTGACAAGCACATGTAAGTTGAGCTCCTGGATATTCAACATAACAACCTTGATTCTGGAAGGCAGTCATGCAATGTGGCACACTCACTCACTCACTTACTCACTCACTCACTCACTCACTCACACACAAACATACACACACATACAGAAATAAATACCACAGTAACTGACTAACTAAATAAGAAAATTAAAAAGTAAAAATGACAAACAAGAGCCATAAACATTTCATGAAAAAATATCAGCTAGAGAATAGCAGATTATTAAATTATCTACTATAGTAAGTTGCTCATACAAGAAGCCTCTGAGGATCTAATTAAACACAGGTCACCCACATTTTTCTGGAATTGTAGCATTAAATTCTTAGAGCTAGTTGTCCAAGATCTCTTCCGAATCATACTAGAAACAAGGAAAATTAATATTGAGATATGTTTGGTTTTCATTTGTAAAATTTTTCTAGGGTAACATAAATAAATTTTGGAATAAAAAGAGTATAAACCTAAAAAGGTAAATAAAAATAAATAAAATCAATATAAATCTAAATAAAATGGAACAGTATTGGGCCATTGATAGCTCAGGATCTGACTAATGCACTGTGTAGCATATTGCTACAACAAATCTACTATCAAAAGCATCTGAGGAAGGAAACATTTATTTGGCTTACATTTTAACAATAAAGTCCATCATGGCTGGAAAGTCATGGTGGCAGGGCCATGTGACATCTAGCAACTGAAATACTTGTATGATTAAAGACTTTAAGTCTTTGAAGAAGGAAATGGAAGAAGATATAAGAAAATGGAAAGATCTCCCATTCTTGTGGATTGGCAGGATTAACCTAGTAAAAATGGTTATCAAAAAAAAAAAAAAAAGAATGGACAGATTCAATTCAATCCCCATCAAAATTCCAATATAATTCTCTGCAGACCTTGAAAGAACAATACTCAAATTCAAAAGGAAAAAAAAACAGTATAGTTAAAACAATCCTGTACAATAAAGGAACTTCTGGAGGTATCACCATCCCTCATTTCAAGCTCTACTGAAAAAGTGGCATGTTGATCAATCAAATCAAATAAAAGAAGACCCAGACATAAACGTACACACCTATATACACTTAATTTTTTATTAAAAAGCCAAAAATATATAATGGGGAAAACGTATCTTCAACCAATGGTGTTTGTCTAACTGGATGTCAGCATACATAGGAATAAAAACAGATCCATATCACTCTGCACAAAGTTCATGGCCAAGTAAATCAAGATCTCAAGATAAATCCAGATACACTGAAACTGATAGAAGAGAAAACGAGGAATAGCCTTGAATGCACTGGGACAGGAGACAATTTCCTGAACAGAACACTAATAGTGCAGGCACTAAGATCAACAAATGGCAATTCATGTAACTAAAAAGTTTCTATAAGGCAAAGACACAATCAGTAGGACAAGAAGGTAGCCCACAGAATGGGAAAAGATTTTCACCAACTCCCGGTGTGACAAAGTGTGAATATCCAAAATATGTAAAGAATTCAAGAAATTAGACACATCAATGAACTTATTAATCCAATTTAAAAATGAGGCACAGATCTCAACATAGAGTTCTCAATAGAAGAAACTCAAATGGCAGAGAAACACTTAGAAATGTTCAACATCCTTAGCCATCAGGGAAATGTAAATCAAAATAACCTGCCAGCATGGCTAAGATCAAAAATACAAGTCACAGCTTCTGCTGGGGAGAATGTGGAGCAAGGGGAACACTCCTCCATTGCTGTTAGGAGTGCAAAGTTGTGCAGCCACTTCAGAAATTATTGTGTCAGTTTCTCAGAACACTGGGAATCAATTTACCTCAATACCACTTCTGGGCATATACCCAAAGTATGGTCCATCTTATCCCAAGTACACTTGCTCATGGCAGCTTTATTCATAATAGCCAGAAACTGGAAACAACCTAGATATCCTTCAACTGAAGAATGAATAAAGAAAATGTGCTACATTTATACAATGGCGTATAACTCAGCTGTCAAAAACAGAGGCATCATAAAATTTGCAGGCAAATAGATAGAACTTGAAAAAAAAAATCCTGAGTGAGGTAACCCAGACTCAGAAAGACAAACATAGTATTTACTTATAAGTGGATACTAGCGTTAAAGCAAAAGATAATCATGCTACAGTCACTGATCCAGAGAGGCTAAGTAAGAAGGAAGGCTTAAGGTGGGGGTGGGTATAAGGATCTCTCTGGAAAGGGAAAATAGAATCTATTTTGTGGGTGGACTGGGGGTGGGTGGTGTTGGGAACAAAGCTACAGAGGAGTAAATCCTGGGAGAAACAACTGGAATTTGCAGGCATTTCTGGGGCAAGTTGGAAACACAGTGCAATGAAAACTCCAAGGAATCTAAGAGGGTAATCCTGGAGGGAAAAGATCAAGTCATTTAGTGTTCCAAAACCTTTTTTAGATTATGTGATTTAGAAACATTTTAAAAGAGAAAACTATTATCACATTCATATTATTATTTGTTTTTCTAAAATGGAGGTAAAATACTTAAAAATTTAGAAATTTAAACATATAAAAATAAGGTAGACATGGTGGCATACACCTTTAACCCCAGCAGTTCAGAGACAGATGCAGACAGATCTCTGAGTTTGAGGCCAGCCTGGTCTATAGAGTGAGTTCGAGCACAGCCCCAGCTACACAGAGAATCCCTGTCTCTAAAATCCAATTTTATACACACACACACACACACACACACACACACACATATATATATATATAATTGAGCATAATAATTTTAAATTTAAAACTGTGTTTGTATTATTAATGTCCAGGTATAATATTGGAATAATTAACTGCACAATCAAATGAACTTTGCTAGTCTTTAGAATGAATCCAAATGTGTTTATAAAACATGTGAAGTAAGCTCTATGTTCTACTAACATTTATTCTATGTTCATATGATAGAGAGAAAATTCAATGTATGCATGAAATGTGTTTTGTCAAAATTTTGATAAAATTATCTGCCAGTCCTTATGCTCCAAATCCTCCAAAATTCACCCCTAACACACCTATGAAATCTTATGTTTTAAAGATTTTTTTTATTTATGTGTGAGTAACATATGTGTGCACCTACTTGCATAGAACAGGGAGATTGGTTCCCTCTGGACCTGTAGTTATATGCATTTAGGTTTTATCTGACATGGATGCTGAGAACCAAACCCAGGTCTTCTGTAATATGGGCTCTTAGCAGCTGAGCCTTCTCTCAACTAGCTTGATTAAGTTTTTTTTGTTGTTGTTTATTTCATTCACCAAGTCTAATTGATGTTTCTAGAATATTTATTAGTATAGGGAAGCTTCATTTTAAAGTAGTATTTTTACATTTTATGAATAAAATTTACTGCCATTGGAACTTCAAAGAGGTTTTCTGCATACTCAATAATGTGATTTTAAACTCAATGTACAAATTGTATGTATGAAAATGTATTATAAAAATATAACTTGCTGGGAGCAAAAATACTTTTCTTATTTTTGAACTGAAAAAGTTTTATACAATATGTTCTGATCAGGTTTCCCTTCTCATTTCTTCCCACTTCCTCCCCGTGTCCTTATTCACCAAACTACCAAACTGAAAACGCTTTTCTTTTCCTCTCTCTCTCTCTCTCTCTCTCTCTCTCTCTCTCTCTCTCTCTCTCTCTCTCTCTCTCTTAGAAAACAGAAAAATGAAAAAGAAATAAATAAAAAATGAATTTTATGAACAGCCTGGAAAAAAGTATGAGAAACACACACATGCACCCTCCCACACACACACGTGTGTACACACACACACGCGCGCGCGCATGCACGCAGGAAAATTAATATAAAACAAAGGAACATGGAACAAAAATTATCATTAGGTTAGTTTTGTGTTGGCTGTCTACTGCTTGCCATGGAGCCTATACTCTTCAGTATGGTTAATGTACCGAGTGAGACTCCTTTGGAGAAAACTAACTTATGCTCCAAATCCTCCAAGATTCACCCCTAACACACCTATGAAATCTTATTTTTTAAAGATTTGGGTTTTTTTTTTATTTATGTGTGAGTAACATATGTGTGCACCTACTTGCATAGAACAGGGAGATTGGTTCCCTCTGGACCTGTAGTTAAATGTATTTAGGTTTTATCTGACATGGATGCTGAGAACCAAACCCAGGTCTTCTGTAATATGGGCTCTTAGCAGTTGAGCCTTCTCTCAAATAGCTTGATTAAGTTCCCTTTATGCAGATGTCAATTGCATATAGATTCTTAGATAGGAGTGAGAGCTGGTGTCCATCTCCTTCTCTCATTGTTGTAACTTTGTCTTGAACCTGTTCCAGCCCTTTGTCTCTGTAAATTCATATTTTTTTTGTTCTATGTCTAGAAGACATATGAAAGGGAAATTTATTCATCATGTAAAACAGTAGAAGAAATCCCTATGATCTTCAACATAGCATGATGACAGCACAAAAATATCATTCAAATATGAATAAAATATATATTTATAAAGAAATATGTTGATGCCACCAACAATGTTTATGTAACATTAAGCTAGAAGATTATTTCAGAAGTTTAAGCTAAAACATAAAAAATTCTTAATTGTAATATATAGTTGAAATTAATTTTATATGGCAAATAATGAAGTACAGGTGATATTAAATAGCACTTTAGACCACACACACAAGCACACACACAAATAAACAAACAAAACCAGACTGAAAATATGAATGAAACATCAAACTTAGACAACAAAAGGAAATAGTTTAATACAACAATTCAGAGAGGATTGTCAACACTCTACAACACAGTTGGGAAGCTGTATAACCTCAGCATAATATATTCATTTGTAATCATCAGGTTTAATTCCTTTCAAAGAATATGATCTTTTTCTGAGGTAGAATAATAAATTGCTTTCCAACTGGTTGCGCTGACTACATTTGCAATTATAGAGTGCATTCCCTACAATACTGCTAATTGATGCAAACCAATTCTATCAAAAGATGGGCATAATGCAACCCTATTTTTGTGTGGTAGATACAAATGCATAGAGAAAGGCTTGAAAAAAAACAGCTATCAAAAGTATAAGCTTATTTTTTTCTGAATTGCATGATTATCATCACTGCCCCTTTTTCTTAACACTTCTGTCATTATCATGTGTGTTAAATGTCTAAGGCTGGTGCCTATTTAAGCTCCTTTATTACCACTACCGTTAACTGTGAAGCTAGCCTTAATTCTTACAATATATTAATGTGTCACTAGGATGAATACTTATAAAGTATCTGCTTTCACTAGTTTATTTTGTTCTTTAAAATTTACATTTAAGTCTTAAAAATAGATTTTTATAGAAAATATATTTTCAGTTCACAGTTTCAATTTATTGCTTCTGCATTCTGTTATTATTTAATTATTAAATATGAATATATCTCATCTAGAGCACATTGAAAAGATGGTTCCTAGTCTTTCACGTCTTTACTTAAATATGTTTTTCCTTCTAGAATGTGGCTTGCTTTGGTTCTGCAGAAATCTGGTATTAAAAAGCAGCTTGACTGTGGCTTGATTAAAAATGCAAAGGAATATTTTTGTAATTAATGCAGCATACGGTCATCTTTAAGAACATCACAACCCAGTAGTTTGCTATCTACTTCAGTTCTGCATTACATTAGGAATGACATAATGGTTGTCATAAGACTATGGATATCACAAGAATAAGGATAGTGCCGGGTGATGGTGGTGCACACCTTTAATCCCAGCACCTGGGAGGCAAAGCCAAGCAGATCTCTGTGAGTTCGAGGCTTGTCTGATCTACAGAGCGAGATCGAGGACAGGCACCAAAACTACACAGAAAAACTGGGTCTAGAAAAACCAAAAAAAAAAAAATAGAATAAGGATAGCAAGAAGCCAAGTGCATTTTTTTTACTAGTTTCTGTGGTTTCATGAACCACTATTAGGTCCAAAACAATTAGCAAGACTACTTACTGAATTAAAAAATGAATTCAAATTTTGTGAAATATATTATGATAGTTTGTCGTCTGGATTTCAGAATGTCAACAAATGAAAGGCATTAAATTGCTTTGATGCTGCATTTAAGAAAGTCATAATTAGAGTATTTAGTAAAAAGTCACTAAAATATGTATCTATTTCCTTAGTTACAAATAAGAGCAGATGTTCTAACTATTAAAATTACTAAAAGCAATAACTTCAATTGTTGTGATTAACTTAGTATGCTATAGTCATTTTCAAGCTCCTCATAGAATTACCATATATGTGTTGTCTTCATTTTCATATCATCAAAATATTCTAGCTGTTTAGATGAATCTATATGATACACTATATAGACATTAAATTCTAAAAATTGTGAATTATGAATCTAAATAATGCATATTTAAGTCATTAGTATGAGGGCATTTTTTACTTTAACTTACATTGGTTAAATATATATACAAATATATATCTATACTTATGTACACACATATACACAAGTAAATAGACACACACACACACACACATATATATACACACAAATACATACATATATGTCCTAATTTCACACTTGAAAATGCTCCATATGCAGGTTATAGAGACTGGAAGGCACGGACTGGACAATGGACTCAAATGCATGTAGTATGCTATAAAACAAACCAATTTTTAGCTGACACCATAAAGATTTCTGGCTAAATTAGTGTGTTTGACAGTAATGGATGTTGAAAGGTTTAAAGAAATCATTTCTCCATCACATCTATCATGTGCTAAGCCAAAGCTTACAATTAGAAAGGAGGTTGTTATAAAGGATTTCTTTAGCTTTTGTCCTGGGAGTTGAATCCAGGTCCCTGTTCATGATAGATAAATGTGTTACTACCTAGTCATGTCCACAGACCTATTATAAAGGAAATTATGTATTTGTATCTCTGTCTATACATCACATTATCTGTCTATCTATCATCTATCTATCTATCTATCTATCTATCTATCTATCTATCTATCTATCTATCTATCATCTATCTACGTGTGTGTGTGTGTGTGTGTGTGTGTGTGTGTGTGTGTGTGTTATATGAGAGTGGAATGGAAAATATTGTCTATACCTTCCTCTGCTTTGCCCGTAACTATGAATTACTTTACAAAATTCCTGACAGGAATGTTATCATAAACCTAGCTCTTTTCCTCTAGGCAACATGAACTATGGAGTGTATCCTGCACTTTGGAACTTCCTGAGGGGTTGTGGTGAATTTAGAATTTTATTAGAAACTACATTTTTCCTTATTTGTAATATCTTGCTGAAATTAAAATTTAACTATAATTTATTATAATTATAATAAGTTAGTGGTTAAAAAGTTAAATATAAGTGTGGCTTTAGTTGTGAAAACTATGTATTCATTATTCTTGTAGACTAAATCGTTTTTCCAGTGGAAAAAGTTAATCCTTTTTAGTTATCTGCTGTTTCATGTGGCTGGTAACAGGATTGAAATATGTATAAGTACCTCTATGTCATGAGCAAATCTACAACATGCAAAGCTTGGGGGCATTATATTTTAGAGATTTGGTCTTATCATCTTTTTGATCTTGCAGTGCTTATGTATAGCCAATAGCCTATACAATATTATACTGAAGTTATAGAATTTGAGTAAAAAATACACTACATATTTGTCGTGTCAATTTTTATCCTCATTGCTTTGGATCCCTGCTGCTTGCCTTACTCTCTCCTTCAACTAGATCGAGATGATTGATTTTTTTGTTCTTTTGAAGTGAAATAACTGTGGTAATCAGCATGTTCAAATTTTTTATTAATTAATATTTTTCATTTATTGCACACCCAGATCACAGTTTCCCCTTCCTCTTCTCCACCTGTTCCCTCCTCCCCCCTCCCCTGTAGCCTTCCCAACTTCCATGCCTCCTCCATCTCTGTTCAGAAAGGGTTAGGCTTCCCATGGACATCAACAAACTATGGCACATCAAGTTGAGGCAGGACCAAGCTCCTTACCCTGTATCCAGCCTGGGAGAGCCAACCTAGCACAGGGAATAGAGCTGGAGAGGTGGCTCAGCCATTAAAGGCTATCCTCACAATCATGTGTTTTTTCAAAAATGTCTATTCAATTTAAGTGTAATTGAGAACTGAAGACTATGCATGTGGTTCTATGGAAACTGCTTGAAACTTGAGACTCACTGGCTAATAGTTAAATAAATTTTAATTGAGAAGAAAATAGATACAATGTTTAGTATTACCTCTTTCTTTTCTGTAGAAAATTAGGAATCACTCTACTTTGAAACCCAGCTATACCACTCTTGGGCATATACCCAATCATACAACAAGGACACATGCTCAACCATGTTCATAGCAGTATTATTCATGATAGCAAGAACCTGGAAACAACCTAGATGCCCCTCAACTGAAGAATGGATTAAGAAAATGTGGTACATATACACAATGGAGTACTACTCAGCAAAGAAAAACAATGACATTATGAAATTTGCAAGCAAATGGATGGATCTGGAAAATATCATCCTGAGTGAGGTAATCCAGACTCAGAAGGACAAACATGGTATGTACCCACTCATATATGGATACTAGATATAAAGCAAAGGATAACCAGACTACAACCCACAGCTCCAGAGAAGCTAGTTAACAAGGAAGACCCAATGATGGATCACCCTGGGAAGAGGAAATAGATGAGATCTCCATGAGTAAACTGGGGATGGGGGTTGGTCAATGGAGGGGAGGTGGTGGGGGATGAGAACATAAGGAAATGGAATGGTTGAGCTGGAACAGGGATGGAGGAGGAAAGCAATGAAAGAGATACCATGATAGAGGGAGATATCACGGGAATAGAGAGAAACCCGCAGCTAGGGAAGTTCCCAGGAATCCCCAAGGATGACCCCAGCTTGGACTACTAGAAATAGTGGAGAGGGTGCCTGAACTGAACTGGATTACCCCAGTGATCAGACCCATGAATACCCTAACTGTCATCACAGAGCATTTCTCCAGTACTGATGGAAGCAGATGCAGAGATCCACAGTCAGACACCAGGCAGAGCTCCAGGAGTCCAGTCAAAGAGAGAGAAGAGGTATTCTATGAGCAAGTGCATCAGGATCATGATGGGGAAACCTGCAGAGACGACCAAACCAAACTAGTGGGAACTCATGAAAGTTAATTTAATGGCTGTGGAGACTGCATGGGACTGGACTAGACCCTCCGCATGGTGAGACAATTGTGTAGCTTGATCTGCTTGGGGAGCCCCCTGGTGGTAGGATCAGAATCCATCCCTGGTACATGAGCAGGCTTTTGGGAGCCCACTCCCTATAATGGGACACCTCCACCTCTTGCAGCCTTGAGACAGGGGAAAGGTCTTGGACTTGCCTCAATTGAATGTGCCTCCCCATGGGGAGCCTTGCCTTCTTGTGGTGGAGAATGGGGGTGGGTTAGGAGGGGATTCTGGGGGAGCGGGAGGAGGGAAGAGGGGGAACTTTGATTGGTGTGTAAAATAAATGAAAATTTTTCTTAATAAAGGAATTTTAAAAATAATTATAAATCAAAAGCACATATGCTACATTGTTTTAGAAACCACTTGAAGTAGAAAGGCTAACAAATATTAGAAGCATTTACAAACCATTAATATAAATGTTATTCTCAATTTGAATCCAGAGCTTCACATATACTGGCTATACACTGACATATTCTATTCCATTATCAAAAATGATAGATCTGCTGTATAAATTCCAGCTTTTCATACACAGGAGTGCTTTTACCATTGAAAGAAATCTCATTTTAAAATGTTCTATCATCTAGGATACTACTTCTGTATTGCTTATTTTGTGAGTTTAATTTGGAAATCAACTAGCCACATTACCTACCTTATAACAGACACATTTCAAGTCATTTGGACTACTTGAGCTCAGTGCCATACCTCTCTTCTTAAGGGCCTCATATAAGAAAACTGGGGCAAAGTCAACCTAAACTGATACAGAAAAAAAAAGGTTAAATATGTTTTTAGAACACCCAGGGTCTGCATACTCACACTAATATTTAGATATCAAGCTAATGTGACAGAGAGGAGGAGGGTGAAGAGAGCAAGAGAAAGGCTTACTGAGTAAACACTGATGGAAAACTCAAGTGCCTGAGCTATGTTTATCAAGACTAACATCCTCATGTACCTGTTGTTGGTCTACAGTTAACATCAGACAAAGGGCAATGCTTCTGGAATGCAGAACCTATAAGGAAACGGTAATACTATTTTCATCCATTCTATAACAAGAGCATGGCTCTTTTCATCCTGGTACATTTTTAAGGAGGTGGTTGAGATCAGTGGCACTGGGTAATTCTATCCTGAAACCCAAAGTAATTCTCCAGATATGAAAAGCATCCAATATAATTTGTGACAATACAATGGGCTTTGCATGATTTTGCTGTCTCTAGAATATTGTTCCAGAGCAGAATAGCTGAGCAGAGCTGACTAATGTTAGTACTAGTATAACTTCCTTGCAAAAGATGCATTTGTGGGTATTAAATCAGAAGACTCTATGAGATGTTGAATTCCTAAGTAGAATTATGAGGATATGCAGGCTTTTGTGATTTCTAGGGTCTCTTTTACCCCTACAATTTAGAGCTAGAGGAAAACAAACATGAAACAAAGCAGCAAAAACAAAACAAAACAAACTAAAGTAATTTGAAGGTTAAAATAAAAATGGTTCCAGATCTTTGGAAACCACCATGGGTGAGAGCTCACAAAACAGACCATGAATTTAGAACAACTTGTAGCTGTTTTCCTTTCTATGAGTCCAGTCTTTCCAACAAGGCTCTAGGAATTCTACCATGCAACTCTGCTCCTCGGGTTTGTCCATGGCTTCACAGAACTGAAAAAGACTTGTGCATGTGCTTGGGTTTTTCATCTACTAACAGTGAGCCCCAGGAATGATGAAACTACAGTACAAGATGGATTTTATCCATGGGAGGTCCTGATTTTAAAGTATAGGTGGTCAGTGTGGAAAAGAATGGATCTTTTCCTTGGAATTGGGCTGTGATATCAGCAGTCTGTCATGACCATAAACTAACATCTTTCCTGCTATTCTTGTCTTCTACTTTCTTTAAAGATCTATCTGTCTATCTATCTATCTATCTATCTATCTATCTATCTATCTATCTATCTATCTCTCTCTCTCTCTCTCTCTCTCTATATATATATATATATATATATATATATATATATATATATATATATATACTATCTATTTTTATGAGCTATCATTGGATAACAAAGTGCTTGGAATCCTTTGGATTAGTGTTATATTGTTTGTGAGCCACATGTGAGTGCTAGGAACTCAAGAGGCCTCTATAAGAACAGTCAGTGCTCTTAAAAGCTGAGACATTTCTCTAGATCCTCTTTCCAGTTTCTAAAGGCAGAAAATAAAATATAAAAATCCTTGATGAAAATCACAACAAACTAAAACATGTGATCCCAATATACTGGTATACTTTATCATATCCATGGTTTAGTTCAGATTGGGATGTGCTGATGGATGCAAATACCAGAATAACCAAGTGAATTTATCTTCTTTAAGATACCTACTATATTCTCAGAAGTATTATGAGGCAACAGAAAGGAAGAAAGTGCATAACGACCAGAGATTTCTTGGGAATACTTTGTCAGTAGGCCCTTGTATAAGGTCTTCCATACAAATGCCAGCAAATATTCCTAGGCACTCCTCAATCACTGGCTTTCTTCAAGGATGGTGTTTTTAACATTGTGTATCTAAAGTACAAGATGAGATTTGTTGTACAATATTTAGATTTTGAAATCCCAGGTCACAAAAATTCCACTGAATGTGGCAGTTTTAAAATTTCTGGAGTGACAGACAAATACACTGTTAAACATTTTCCTCATAGTCTGACAATAGTCTTCTGCATCACTAAGCATATCTTGTTAATCCTTGTTGCTCTGCTTCCAACAGAAATCATGTTAGACCCATTCCAGTTGTTTAAATCTCAACTCTTCCCACTCTCACTTCTTTGCCAGAGTGCCTGTTTTGTCTGGGCAGTTTAATGACGCGATAAGCCTTCCCTGTTTTATGATTTTTCTGTAACTAAAAAGACTTTACTTTCTATTCTTTTCACTCCTTTGCCATCTTCAAAATACCAACATTTGGTGATGGTTAGCAAATTCTAGCAAATATTCAAGAAGAGGTTGTAAAGGAGCATAGGAAGAAATTTCTACAGTTTATGGAATTTTCTCTAATGACTTATGTCAAATACACCCAGAGTATTTTGACGCTTGCTTACCTTCTTGTCATGTGGGAACCTGATCTTCTATGTTAATGGTGAACACTCTTATGTGAAATTCTTTGGTAATCCAGGGTGCAGTAGATTTGCTCAAGAGTAGCCCTGCACCACAGTGGATTATGTATTCTCAAGACTTGAGTGATTTATTCTTACCTAGAACACTAGTGCAAGCTACATTATCTTATTGTCTGCAATTGTCACACATTTGTATAAAGACAAGTACAGCTAAGTCCTCTCAAAGGTTGCTGCTATGCACTGTGGTAAGTTTTGTATTATACAGTAATATAACAAAATTATGGATTACAGCAATAAACAAATGTTTGTCAATTATTTGTAACCCTGCATTCCCTTTACCAACATTTATCTCAAAACTGCTGTCAAATGCACACTATAATAATTTACTATGATGACTAATCTTGGTTGTCAACTTAAATGGAAGTCTAGAATCACCTAACACCCAAGCTACTCACCACTCCTGTGAGGGACTTTTTAATCTTATTATGAGACTTAAGAAGACCCATCATAAATCTAGACTACACTTTCTGGTTGCAGCCCATATAAAACACTGCATTTGCTTACTTGTCCTCATTTTCAAGGACAATTTCATCTATCCTGTTGCTTAGACTATATTATTTTTTTAATTTAATTTAATTTAATTTTACAATACAATTCAGTTCTACATATCAGCCACGGATTCCCTTGTTCTCCTCCTCCCGCCCCCCTCCCGCTCCCCCCAGCCCACCCCCCATTCCCACCTCCCCCGAGGACTGAGATCAACCTGGTAGACTCAGTCCAGGCAGGTCCAGTCCCCTCCTCCCAGGCCTAACCAAGCAACCCTGCATAAGCCCCAGGTTTCAAACAGCCAACTCATGCAATGAGCACAGGACCCTGTCCCACGGCCTGGATGCCTCCCAAACAGATCAAGCCAATCGACTGTCTCACCCATTCAGAGGGCCTGATCCAGTTGGGGGCCCCTCAGCCATTGGTTCATAGTTTATATGTTTCCATTCTTTTGGCTATTTATCCCTGTGCTTTATCTAACCTTGGTCTCAACAATTCTTGCTCATATAAACCCTCCTCTTTCTCGCTAATTGGACTCCCGGAGCTCCACACGGGGCCTAGCCATGGATCTCTGCATCCTCAGTCGTTGGATGGGTTTTCTAGCATGACAATTAGGGTGTTTGGCCATCCCATCACCAGTGTAGGTCAGTTCGTCAGTTCGGGCTGTCTCTCAACCACTGACAGCAGTCTATTGTGGGGGTATCTTTGTGGATTTCTGTGGGCCTCTCTAGCACTTTGCTTCTTCCTATTTTTATGTGGTCTTCATTTACCATGGTCTCCTATTCCTTGTTCTCTCTCTCTGTTCTTGATCCAGGTGGGATCTCCCGCTCTCTTTCCCTTGACCCTCGCCATTCATTGCTCCCACTCATGTCCAGGCTGCTCATGTAGATCTCATTCATTTCTCTGTCATTGGGCGATCCCCGTGTCTTTCTTGGGGTCCTGTTTTCCAGGTAGCCTCCCTGGTGATGTGAGTAGCAGTCCAGTCATCCTTTTTCCACAACTAGTATCCTCCTATGAGTGAGTACATACCATATTTGTCTTTCTGAGTCTTGGTTACCTCACTCAGGATTATTTTTTCTAGATCCATCCTTTTGTCTGCAAACCTCATGGATGGGAGCTCTTGTCCAGACAGGAAGTCTGGGGCAGGATGGGCGCTCTTGTCTAGAAGGGAACTTGGGGGCAGGATGGCAGCTGAGGGCCGGTCTCTAAGTCTTGGGAAGTGGCTGGGGTCTCGGGCAGATGGGAGTGGGGGCAGGGTGTGAAGATTGCAGGGTTTGCAGGGGATCTTGGAGAAGGGGAGCCTTCCTGGTAGGGCTAGAAGGGAACCTGCCTGGTGGCCAGAACCTGGGGCCAAGTTGGGCAGGTCTTCCCTGGAGTGGCTGGTGCCCAGGGATGGGATCTAGGCTGAGCCCAGACACTCACGTCTTGTCCAGAAGGGAAGTCTGGGGCAGAATGGGAGCTGGGAGCTGGTCTCTGAGCCTCAGGAAGTGGCTGGGGTCTTCGGCAGATGGGTGTGGGGGCAGGGCGTGGAGATTTCAGGGTCTGCAGGAGGTTTTGAAGAAGGGGAGCCCTCCTGGTAGGGCTAGAAGGGAACCTGCCCAGTGGCCAGAACCTGGGGCCAATTTGGGCAGGTTTCCCTGGAGTGGCTGGTGCCCAGGGATGGTGTCTAGGCTGAGCCCGGGCACTCATCTCTGGTCCAGAAGGGAAGTCTGGGCTGGGCAGGATGGGAGCTGGGGGTCAGTCTCTCGCTTAGACTATATTAAATTCAATTTCTAAAGGATTCCAACTTTGGTCATATGTAATAATATCTTACAGGAATGAGTATACATTAATTATTTAAAGTGTCTTTCAACCACAAGAAATATTGTTTCCTTTGTGTGCTCACCTTGGGTACTGAGGGAATTGTCTTGAATTTGACATTTCATTATTTTCATAGTTTTAGACTTAATTCAATTTAAACTTTTGGTTTGAAATAATTTTCTCAGAAAATTACATCCTTAAACATTTTTTTTTGTTTTAACCTTGTTTTATGATTTCTAAAATGTGAAAAGCTCATTGTATGCAAGTAATTAATAGTGTTATATTTTCTCACAAAACCTAGATAACTTATACCTATTTAAACTAATAGCTTGTTTAAGTGAGAAAGCTGTGATTTTCATTATTGTTGGCATTCACATTAAAGTAAGCTCCCTGGCTGCAGTTCTGATACACACCTAACTCAATCCCCTGCATACTACACAAGCACCAGATCACCAAGCTCATCCCATTCCGACCTGCATCTTTCTATTTCCAAGTAGAAGCTTACATATTAACTAAGTTTGCTGCTTCCTTCATTTCCACTCAGATCTGCTGATACTTTTAAAGAGATGCAGTACATCTTTTGTATGTGTTAACAGAGGAAAATTTGCTTTAGAAGTATTTCTTGGCTCATTTGTCTCTCATTCAAAAATATCCAGCAAAATAGGATTACAAGTTAGTGAAAGAATGCCAATAGTTGCATAGCTAAAGATTCAAAATAAAATTCAAATTTGAAAAGCAGAATTACCAGAGTAAACTGACTCATCACTGACTGAGAGGAGTTACTAAGAGATCATGTTGATGTAAACCTGTTGGTAGGAGACTAAAGAAATAACATCGAACAAAATCAGAACAACAGTGATGCAGAAAAGCGAAGGGCACCAAAGAGAAAAGGTCTTATCCAATTCAAGGAGGCTTGTTTTCAATCTCATTTTAGACTCCTTCAGCCCGGCGTGTATATGACTTTCTTTCAAAGAGAGACTCTTTGAGTGAAACTGTTTTTGGTGAATAGATGTCAAATGTGACATTTTCTGCCATTTTGCAAAAGCAGAAATTGCTCACTGGGGATGGGAGTGTTTGGTAAGTTGAAGCTCAGAAATCTGTTTGGAGAATTAGCCTTTCAATGGATATCTTGTGAGAGGAAGTCTGAAGATGTCTGAGAACTTTTCTTTTCAAGAAATACAAAGTTTAAAAAGTATCTCTACAACACTCACTCCAATTCAGATGACATGCATACATCAGTTCTGTTCTCACTGATTCCTAAGTGGCTCATCTCAATTATCCAGGTCTTCTATCTTCCTGCAGCTGTGAATAGACAGGCTTCACTACCTTTGAGGGCTATTCTTGCTAAAAAAGAGAGTCTTCCTTTTAAATTTTCACATTATTTATTTAGTAACATGTGATGTTATAATTCCATAAAACAAATGTTCATACTATTTTTCAATTACTAACTAGGTAACATATTGATTTAACACATAAATGTCATTATGACAATGTATAATTATGACTAAAACAAAATTTACAAATTATCAGTCATAGCCTAAGGAGGAGAATGACAAATGAGTGACATCAGCTAAAGAGTTAAGTGTCACATACAGTATAGTGCCATATGATTATTAAAGATCATGTTTTACTAGGGATAAATCCTGGTCCCACTGCCAGTGGCCCCACATATTGCCCAAGCCATGGCTTTTTGGAACCCATTCCCTATGAAGGGACACCTTAATCAGTCCTGATACAGAGGGGAGTTGCTTGGTCCTGCCTCAAATTGATATGCCAGACTTGGTTGGGAGGCCTTCCCCTCTCTGAGGAGTAGATCAGGGGTAGGGTGGGGGAAAGATGCAGGGTGAGTGGGAGGGAGAACTGTGGTTGTTATGCAAAATGAAATAAATAAAAAAGATCCTATTTTACTGTAATTTTAAGCAAAGCATAAAGCTAAACAATTTCTGTCTTTATCAAGTAATTGAAATAGAATGTGTAGAAAAATTTCCTTAAAGCCAAAAGATTTATTAGTTCACCATTGAATGGTAGGATCATGAGTAACATTTATGCATCTTTAAATATTACAGAATGTTTCAAATAATGTATGTAAGCAAAACATTGAAAATCAATCAGAAGACAAAAGTCTAATTTAACAATAATGAAACAAACAAATTAAAACAATAATTTTGACTTTCTTTTCACTTTCCTTATTCAAAATCACAAGTGGTAATTATTTCCTATATGTGCCTGGATCTCTATGTGCTAGGCTCTGTTTTCTGAACTCCAGACCTGCCCATTAAATCACCATTTAAGTATCTAAAGTTGGTTCTTTAATAGATGCTTTTACATGCTACAAATGCAGCAAATCTGTAATAAGTGTGTCATAAATTTCTGCTATTTCTATTTTTCCCATTTAACAAGATTTTCATTCATCATTTGCTATAGCTAAAATAGTGGACAAACTTTTGTTTCTATATTTTTCTAACTTTCCTTCTAATCCATATTAAAATGTTGATGACTTGACTTTTAAAATCTAACTACCATCCAAAACTCCACAGCACTCTAACTGCCACCGTGCATTACCGCCCAGCCTACCTGACATTGCTTTTGTTCCCTTTAGCAGAATCTGAGTGGCATAGCCAGAGGATGACATCAAGCACAGCCTATCATACCTGTCTTCAGCAATCTGCATCATCAGTTCTGAAATTTTTAGCCCAGTATTGTCTTGTGTCACAGAGGATGCTGCAGAAATCTGGCCAGATTTTGTGGACTTTGCTGGCTATTTTGAGCCATTCATTCCAACTGCAGTAAACAAATATTTACAGTCTTCAAAAGAGTGTGTGTTGGCATACTATCACATGATGTGATGATATTAAAGGATATGCTTTCTTGGGAGTGATTATGTCAGGAAACCTGAACTGAGAATTTTTCTATATGCTTTCCCCCGCTATCATCACATGAGCATACAACAAAATGTTGATAATCTGTGCCACTGAAGATTGTTCTCATCTTACCTCAGTCAGAGAGACCTATTGGTTTATATTCCAGCCCCCAAAGCCAGAAGAATTAAATTTCTGTTATTTATACTGTTTATTAACAATTTGGTCTATTGCATTTTGTTACTGCACCCTAAACCGACCAAAATGTTACTGACAACTCACGAGTTTGCTGTTCCAGTATCAAATTATGCATGCAATTCAGGCCTTTGTCACTACCAAGTCCCTGCCTGTGATTTATGTTTACCACTACTCCAATGGCAGTTATTGTACAACAGTGAGGTGAAAGTACAGGTCCCAGTAAGCCACTCAGACATTAATGTGTATGTGGACTTATAAAAACAATGTGGATACGATTTAAATTCATAATAAATTGATTTCAAATAATGCTGATTGGCTCCATAATCTATGATTGATTCAATCAGTTGAAAACCTTCTACAGCAAAGCTTGGGCTTCCTGAAGAAAGATGCACAGGCTGTGTGTACATGCTTTGACTCATGTGCTACAGTTCTTGGCTTTGCTTCTTCACAGCATAGTGTGCTTTAGATTTTCTCCAAATTATGTAACCCAGTATGGTGAAATCGCTATGGTACCATGTGTATCTCCTACTTGCTTACACATTTCCTGGTGCTCCATTTGAGCTTGGTTCATTTATCGTTGACATAGTCGCATGGCCTTCAAGCTTCACTCATTTCAATTCTCAAATTCTGTTTCACTTTTTGTTCTATTTCAGCTCTACCTCTGTGTGGTAGAGTTGGGTGTATCTGATTTATTCTCACATTGTTTTGATTCCTGCACTAAAGGGAGCTTATAGAATTTTCTTAATGACTATTTTATGAACAAAGAAATTATGACAAAAAATTGTGCGTGATATTGTACCTGAGTTTTAATTAGAATTTATTAAAATTTTCCATAGCCACTCTACTCTCCAGCCAATAACCAGCATCAGTTTTTTAACTTTGTCCTATATGAATCTAGTGGCAGCCATTCACTATATGTGCTGAGGACTCCTGAGTGAGGGATTATCATGATAATTCAAGTCAGTGCCAGAAGCCAGGATATAGTCAAAACTTTGTGATACTATGAGACTTGTGATAACTCAGCAAGCTTCCTAATGCTATATCTCCCTGTTAAGAATATCCAAGGAAGTTACTAAGATACACATATAATTACATATAACTAACTGTTTATAGTTTAAATCATTATCAAAACACTAAGCTTTGGAGGAGTTTTAAATATTCCATTCAGCGAATGTTTTCACAGCAAATATAGCATGGGAATGCAATTTGCAATAAATACAAACCTGAAAACTTACAGAAAGTATATTGTGGATAAAAATATTTTCACTGAGTACTTTAAATAAAAATAATTGATAACTGTACATATAAAGACATTCTATGAGGTTATCATTAGAACTGTTCATTATAAGCATCAGGAACATGCAGCATCATTATTTGTGTTGTCATGAAATATATGAATAATCTTTAGGAATTTATTTCCGAGTAATACATCAAAATACTACAGACAAGGGCACCTCACCTTCCCTTTATCTGTTGGAAACATAGTGTTATTATCTCAAGAAGGTTTTGACATTAATGTCATATCAACTTTTATTCAGATGTCATGTGATATTTCTCTCATATCTCTAGGATTCTGTCTCCCTCTACTTCCTCTTGCCCTCTTTCCACCATCTTTTTCTTTCACTCCCTTCCTCTTTATCCACCTCTCTCCCTCCATCTTTCCCTCACGTCTCCCTTCTTCACCTCCCTCCTCACACGCACATATCTGAAAATCGTTACTTTCTGCCTTATTCCCAAGGCACAGATTCATGAATACACTTGGGAACACTTACTCTGGTCCACAAACAGTGTTCCCAAGCTTAGATTCTGGTTAATGGCAGACTTTATAAATATGGCTCCCCACTCAGTGACAGTTAAGGATTATTTTGCAAGCACAAGTAGCTGCTGTGATTACTACAACTCTAGTGTTGAAACAAAAATCAGAGTAAGTTTGATTTTCTAATTCCAGAAAGTAATATTGTGCAATATGTTTATGAAAACAAATATTATAATTTATGGATGATATTTTCTATGTAGCTGAGTTGAGTTGTATTTAGAAGTAAATATTGAAGCTTCAAAATATACATGGAAACACATATGAATCTATTCTCAGCTGCAATTCACAACCAATTTGTTGGGATGAAAGTATATCACAGCAACCGTAACAACAACAACAACAACAACAACAAAACAGAATGGCAAAGTACATACATTCTGACCCCAACCTAAGATCAGACTGCTTTTTTTCAATAGGAAAAATGATTACTGAAACTGCTGTCCCTAAAGTTTTACAAAACAGCTCAATTTTTGTTTCATGTCAATTAGTTCCCTATAGTGCTAATTGGCTGATAATTTTTGCATGCAGAGTGTCTGTTCTCTTTTCAGATTTGGAACAATTCCCTTGTCCCCATGTTCCCTTCATTCAGTAAGTTAGACAGGTGGTAGGGACAGTAGAAACTAAACTGCTACAGCTTCTGAGGTCATATAGCTGCACTTAAAACAAAGTGACATTACTCACTCTAAAAGGAAAATAGAGCAATGATAATATGTTGAAGGATCGTGGCATCTCTCTTAGTGTGGGCAACCCACAAAATGCAGGAAAATAGATAAGTAGTCTGACTCATTACAACAAATAAAATAAAATACTAAGACTCAACCATAATAGTTGATAGTTGAGCAGACCCTAATAAATTTACACACCACATTCTTCTTCTATTACCTAATAAACTCTGTGCCATTCACTAATGTGAAGCTATGATATGATTGACTTACCCAAAGTCACATCCAGGCTTCATGCTTAACCCACTCACAACAATTTTTGATACTAACTAACTAAATATACTTTTGAATTAATTTGCTATTTTCCAATATATGTTTTGATGCTGAAGATGAATTAGAGGGCTTTTATATGCTAAAGATGCACTCTATAGGCTGTGTTTTGCAAATTTTGAAAAGTCTCTCTCTCTCTCTCTCTCTCTCTCTCTCTCTCTCTCTCTCTCTCTCTGTGTGTGTGTGTGTGTGTGTGTGTGTGTGAACTTAATATAAATTTTAAAAATTGCACATTTAGTTCATGTCATAAAATAAAAATTATATTTATTTTTATCTTAAAACATGTCATTACCCTTTAAGCATGTTCTGGCAAGAGGGCCTAGTCACTTAGAGTTATCAGTCTCTTCAAAGGCCAGGCTGTAAAGATAATGGTGACATAAAAATCACTGGTGTCATAGAAAGTTTAGTGTGCTCAATTTTACTACAAGGTTCCAAAGCAAAAATTTACATCTGCTGAGTTATGATCAGCGATCTAAAAGTATGCCTGCTAGATAAAGAACAAATGTTGTTTTAAATGGATGGGCAAGGCTTTTCATGATATTGTAAGCACTGGCCAAAAACTGAGCTGCTGCTTCAGAGGAGGTAAAAGTGACTCCATACCAAATGGGATCTCCTTTCTTATCTATACTGAGAGAAGAACTTCAAAGAAGCTGAAAACGACATTCCCATCACCAGAGTTTTGAGTTCAAGGCAGGTTTCAGCTACATGTTGCGTTTTAGTAAAAGTGACTGTATGATGGAAGCGTTCTCAGAGACACCAGTGATAAATTCATCAACAAATGGAAAATCAAGACAAATGTAAGTTAAAGATGGATTCAAGATGAAATGTCCTGTTTCATTTTTCCTTGTTTACTATTAAGAGAACAACTCTGAAGCCACATGACATTGGTTCAATTTCAGACTCTCCTGCGTACTAGTATCCTCAGAGACTGAAACATTCTGTCCTGCAGAGAAGTTCCTAACATAGGAAAAAAAGAACTCAGAACAGCTTTAGGAAGTCCCTGAAATGGACCAGACTCGCTAGGTTCCCTCTCTCCTCTGCTGAGAGTTACCCACAGACACAAGCTGCAAAGAAGACTCAGGCCAGACCAGCTGCCTGAAAGACGCTGAAGGAATCAAGCTGCCTACAAGAAGCTTAGACTAACTAGGGTGCCTGGAAAGGACACTCTCCAACCTGTCCAGCTGAGTAGGCTATGCAGTGTGTTCCAAATTTCTAGCTTTTGTGAGCTGTCACCCTGTTGAATGAGCTTTGGCGAGCTATCTTTGAGTTATTTCTGCTACTCTAAGTAACCTCTCACCCATATTCCTATAAGTAACCCAAACAAAACCCATTGGTTTACCAAGCTGAACTTGGGTGTTAACCATACTTTGACTTGTCATGAGCTTCCTATCTAGGGTGAATAGACTGATGTGCTGTTGTCTCCCCAGGAAAATTCTGTCACACAACATACCATGAAATTCTTTGGCTGTTTGTGACAAATTTCAACCAGGATACACTTAAAGGCTTGAACTGAAAAGATCTTAAACAATTATATTTAGAGGCAAATTACCCGTGAAAGATGAAAAGTCACCGCTGTCAAACATGAGGAGAAGGCAGCTATCACTTTGAGCCGGAAGCAAAAGTGCAAGACTAGTTTTTATTTCTAAGCAGCAGTCATCAGTGTGCTCTGTCCAGCATGCTCCTCATGGTTACATTCAGAACTTCCTCCTGTGATTACCTCTCTTGTCTTTTTACTAATTTAGCAAAAGAGGCTGCAAGTGGACAGACATGTCATTTGTCACACCTAGAAATCAGGAAATTGGGAGACTTCATTTAAAAATTGAAATACCAATGCAGAAATAATATATTAGCTATGTAAGCATAACATGTTGAATCAATAAAAATAGAATAGTGGAAAATGCTGTTAAATAAAAACATATCAAAATTCCCACTAAAACACATGATTATTTTCACCTCAAATGTGATTAATTTCAAGGTTCGAGGAGGTGAGTCATTGAGTTACTTCAAGGTCCTGTAATTGAAAGCAAAAAAAAAAAAAAAAAAAAAAAAACCTCTCATAGTAAAATCATTAAAGAAAAGGAAGCTGTAAGTATAGTGTATGGATGCCTGAAATTGTCATTGGAAAACATAATATTTTATGGAAACACATTGTTTTTGTAAAATTAGTAAGTTATCCTTACAAAAACAAAGGGAATACAGAAATGGCTCAATGGTTATGAACTCTTCCTCCAGAAGAGCCGGCATTCTTTTCCTAGGACACATCTAGAGTGCCTTACAACTATCTGTAACTTCATTTCCAGAGATGGTCATGTTCCTTTCTGGTTTCAGTGAGCACCCATACATATGTGGCACATACATACACATACATATACATAGAAGCAGAGAAGGAGAAATTACAGGAAGAGAAAGGAGAAGAAAAGCAGATGCCAGCCGCCGCCGAAGGAACAACATGCCAACAGACAGGTAAGCCATGGCCACGTGGCAACTTAGAGATGAATAGAAACAGGTTAATTTAAGATATAAGAACTAGATAACAAGAAGCCTGCCATGGCCATAGTTTAAGAATAATATTAGTCTGCCGGGCGGTGGTGGCGCACGCCTTTAATCCCAGAACTCGGGAGGCAGAGCCAGGTAGATCATTGTGAGTTCGAGGCCAGCCTGGACTACAGAGTGAGTTCCAGGAAAGGCGCACAGCTACACAGAGAAACCCTGTCTCGAAAAAACCAAAAAAAAAAAAAAAGAATAATATTAGTCTATGTGTTTACTTGGGACCGAGCAGGTGTGGGACCAGCAGGTGAGAGAGATTTGTCCTGACTTTGGGCCAGACAGGACAGAGAAAAACTTCTGGCTACACAAAATAATAAAAATGTTTTACCAAAGGGAACAGTAGAACAGGTACAAGGGGCATGCATTGTGTTCTCTCTCTCTCTCTCTCTCTCTCTCTCTCTCTCTCTCTCTCTCTCTCTCTCTCTCTCTCCCTCCCTCCCTCCCTCTCTTTCTCTCTTCTCAAGGTCAATCTCAGAATTTAAATAATAAATTATGTTATATTATGTATTTTTGAGTACCAGCTCATGAGTGGTAGAATTAAAAAGCAAATTCTTCCTTAATTGCCGAATATCAAGTAGCTACATAAGCAACCTACTGTGACGAAGGTGGAAAGTCTGATAAACATATCTCAAACTTTCTGTGAACAACATAGTGCTAAAAAGCACCAAGACAAGTGAACTGTGACAGCAGGGATGTGACAAAAGAAAGGGAAATCTTGCTAGGATTAAAATACCATATTTCTGTATATTTTAAAACAGCATTGAACCATGTAAACATTTTGTTACTGACCTTCAGAAGGCCTTTGGATGAGGGAAGGCAATCTAAGATGCCTGAAGATTGAGCTCCATAAATTTATACTTAATCTACTTTAGAAATACTTCAAACGTCAAATTCAATTTTCTAAATTTTATAATTTTTTTGGTAAAATATAAGAACCCAAACAGAAGTTTTGGAAGGAGAGAAGGATAAGTTAATGTCAAGGAGCTAAGTGTACACTGAATTGAAAAATGTGTGTGTTTCGAGCTCCTGCAGTATAAGTACGCAATCTCTTAAATTATGTGTATATTTTTGGTACAACAGTATCTTGATATCTTAGTGGTTTCCTAATTTGAAACAGGTATCTGTATTACTTTTTCTATTCCAAACTATTATATTCAGTACATAGGAAATGTGAAAAGGCAATCTGTAGACAAATGATAAAAAGTATAAAATAACTTTTAAGAGACATGTACACAATTAATGAATATTTAAAGGCAATTATGTAAATAATTGTTTGGTATAGTGGACTATAATCCCAGATACTCAGGATGTAGAGTCAGGAAGATTGGATGGTTAGGGCCACCCTGAGCAATTTAGAGGGACCCTGTTGTAAATTCAGATTTACAGAAGAGCTGGTGAGGTGGCTTGATGGTCAAACAATTGCATAGCACAAAGAATGTGTTGGGTTGGGTTCTCTTTCTAAAAATGAAAATCTGTGATATCAGCAATTCCTTGAGCATAATTTGACAGTAGAAATGTGATGGAATGTAATTTAGCAAACCCAACTTTCATAGCACATCTCTTATGTCCACTGTTCATTCCTTTCAAATTAACACAAACTCAATACCAAGAAACTTTTTCAAAATAAGGGTATCATATACTATAATGATTTCCTGTAGTAGAATCTAGAATAAATGCTTAATAATAATCTTTATAGTGATACAAATGAAAAAAATTTCTGAGAAATGGATAAATAAGAAAGCTGACCCTATGATGCTTCCTTTAGCCAAAGAAGATACTTGACAAAGGAAGGAAAGGACACAGGGACAGCTACAGAATTTGGAATGTCACTTCCCTCATTTAACTTTTATTAATTTTGTTCTTTGATAATTTCATAAATAATGCTATTAATAATCCTCAGTACTTTCCTATAACTTCTCATTTTTAGATTCTCTCTACTCCTTTCATTATGTTCCCTGATCCTTAGAGGTGTCATGTAAATGTGTCATTTAGGATGACCACTCAAACATCACTTCATCTCTGCATCTAGAGCAGATGTGAGTCTCTGGTTCACCACCATTCATTTCAAAGAGAAGTTTCTGTATTAAAAGCTGAAGGTAGAAATTGTGTCTGGGTACAAACATAAATATTTAGAAGCCAGTTTAGTGATGTGGCAGTTTAGTGTAACAACACTGTTCCATACCCTCTTCAAGCCTGAGGAACCTTCATCCATGAGGCTGTGACCCAGTTTAAATATCAGGTTTGAATTATGTCTTGTGAAGGAAACCTCACTTACATCCAATGAGAGAGCAGCTGATTATACTTATAACAGCGATTGCACTACTGCACCATTAGACATTTGTCTTGGAGGATGGTATTATAATCCACGGTGAGGGTTTGTAGCTGGATAGGACTATTGGTAGCCAAGCAGCCTGTATAGCACTGAAAATCCTGGCACTATTGCAGCTAGTCAATAGAGGAGGAAGCTTCCAGCTCAGTTCCTGTTTGGTTTCTCTATCTATTGTAAACAAGATGTGTAGTTGCTTTAGCAATAGAGTGTTATCAACTAGTTAGGACCAGCAAACAATGGGATTAAGAAGAACATATAATATAGGGATGGCCTCTAGATCCTCCGTGATCAAAAACTTATAAGAAGGGACACAACAGGAACTAGGAGTTTTGTTTATTAACCCATAGCTTTTAGAAGCCTTGTCCAAACTTACATCATATCTGTTTTCCATGTTGTACATTTGTTAATTGGCTTTCAAAGTATTATCTGGAGATGCAGCTCACTACTGAAGATCATGTGCTGCTTTTCAGGGGTTTTCTGTTTGCTTTCACATTTTGTTCTGTGTAGTTTTTTGTGCCTGCCACATTTTGAGGCTCGCAACTACCTGTAAGTCCATTCAACAGAAAACTGCATCCATGTGGTACACAAACAGACAGGCAGGCACAAGAACATATACATAAATTAGAAGGTTTAAAACTAAAACCTGCCAGGCAGTAGTGGCACACACCTTTAATCCCAGCACTCAGGAGGCACAGCCATTGGATCTCTGCGAGTTCGAGGCCAGTCTGGACTACAGAGCAAGATCCAGGATAGGCATGAAAATGACACAGAGAAACCCTGTCTCAAAAAACAGAAAAAAAAAAAACCCGTAAAATCCACCAAGTAATAGGTTTCCAAGTGCTTTTAATCCATCCTTCCTTTTGTTAATGTTTTTCTTACTTTTTCCTCCTCCAAGCTCCAGCTCAATCACTCATTAAATATGTCTACCTCCAATATTCACACTCTATATTTTTCATGCCACATATGTCAGTTTCCACACACACGCACACACGCACACACATACACACACATGTGTATACACACGTACGCACACACATGTACACACATGTACACACACACACACACACACACACACACACACACACACACTATGACATCCCCCATGCCAATTGCTTCTTTCTAGTTTCTGGGTTCTATTGTTAACAAAGGGAAACACATATGAAAAGATCCACTTTTAAAAGATAACGTGCCATGCTTTTTCTTTCTGTACCTGTTTTACCTCTGTTAGTATATTTTTTTTCACCAGTTCCATCCATTTACTTTTAATGTTATGATTTCAAGTTATATAATTGGAAATTTTATGCTAACTTTTTTTTGTTTTTTAACCCTTGAATGAAATTCCATTGTGTATAGGTACCACATTTTCATTATCCATTCATCACCTCTTAAACATCTAGGTAATTACTGTTTCCTGGGTATTATAAATAGAGCAGCAGTAGCATTATGAACAATTGTATTTGTAGTAGAATATAGAGCTATTTGTGTACATGATAAGAAACTGTCTAGTTAGGACAGGATAAATTCACTTTTAAAAGATGTACCCATAGATAAGGCATACAATTTTGGAACAAAGTGTGGAAGCTAAAGCAAATGTCTAACATAAAAGGTGTGTTTGTAAAGATGTAACCATGTATGAATCAGGTATAATAGTCTCCATTTCTTCACATATTCATATGGAAAATAGCTATCACATTAATAAGCCTGCTGGATGTCACTGTCCATCCTACTCCACAGCGATTGCTTCGTTATTATTTCCAAATAATAATACAACACATCAGCATAGCTTCTTCCTTAAAATTCAATGAAACAATAGCTACCGCAAATTAATTTTATGACCTAAGTATTTGGTTATATAAACAAAAATTACCATTTAAATGAGAATTTTGTTTGGAACAAAGAAGCCAGGTAGCACTGAAAGATCCACGCTGTCTCCAGTGCTTTGTTTATTTATTTTGATCTACAAATAATGTTTAAAACACTGTTTAATGCACTCACAACCATAATGGATGATAATTTGTCTCGGAGACAAAAGATGAAGAGAAGAATAATGTACAACCACATCACACTCAGTGAGTGCCATGTTGATGGATTAACAGGTCCACTGACTGCATTAAATAGAGAAGACTAAAGTATTAACACTAAAGATTGCCAATATTTGTAAGTACTTGAATTTGATAATTACAGCTTTTTCACTAGACTTCTAAGTTCCATGCCAGTTAATATGATTTTTTTTTACAATTATGTGAGGCTCTCTCCCAGGAGTTCTGTTTTAATAATGAAAGATTGAGAAACTACCCTGTTTTCATATATTCATTTACATTGACTTTTCCATATAAATGTGTGAAACTACAGATAAATTTGTAGGTTCATATTAATAGACATACTTCGCTCCAAATAGAAGAGTAGCAGTTAGTTAAAATGTGTTCACATATGTATGTGTGTATATATACACATGTTAAACAGTTTGAAACTTAACAAAAAGAATGTTAGTTGGCTTCAATTTTTTTCTCTTCAATTACAGGAGGCATTAGTCTATGGCAGATATTTGAAAGTTCAAGCAAACTCCATTTAATTATTTGAGGATAGTTGAATCTTCAAAGAATAAACTGAACAGTAAAAAAAAGTACATATAATGCACCCTAGAAGTGGCAACGGACTCAACATTCTCAAGAATCACTCTTGGCTTTTTTTCCTTTTACACAAAGCACACACCTGAACACAAATACCTCTATCATCTCTTTATTATTATCTCAAATGAGGCTTGTATTTTTACTGGCCAAACTATTTTATCTTACTCAAGAAAGATTTGTTGGAACAGAAAATAATTTTATTCTTGTAGGTCATCCTATCAAGTAGGAACCAATAACTTTTTCATTGAGATTTAATAGCATTTCATATTTATTTTCTGTACAAAAACAAGTTACCAATATGGCATATATTTTCTTTTTCTGTATATATGGAGAAAGGGTGAGATAATATTTTATAAATAAAATACCTAACAATAGACTAAGATTAGTTTTACATTCCCATAGTTGAACCAAAAATATACAATCACTCATATGCATAATCATACACACACATAGATAGAATATAAATTATAGCTTCATTTTACTCAAGCACTGGATTTATAAATAAACAAATAAAAATAATATAAAAACATTTGATCTATCTAATAGCTATTTATAAATCAAAATATTTTTACCCAAAGTTTTCAGCTTCAACACATGTATGATTTTTAAATTTTTCTTTATATATTTTAAATTTATGTGCATGTATAGGGTGTGTATGAGTATGTGTGTGGAGTGTGTGTGTGTGTGTGTGTGTGTGTGTGTGTGTGTGTTCATACCAAACACATTTGTGGAGATCAGGGCACAACTTGACAGAGTCAGGTCACTTATTCCACTATATGGGTCCCAAAGATTCCCCTCAGGACATGAGCTTGCTGTCTGAATATACTGAGCCTTGTCACTGGACTGAGTTGCTTGTTTTAAAATATTGAAATAATAATTTAAATACATTAAATTCTCCTAGAAGCAAAATTAAGAAAATGAATTAAATAATTTAGGTCCAAATTCAAAAACTCCATACAATAAATTCATATTCAAAACTACATCTAATTATGCATTAAAACTATAAAAGAATAACAGGACATTGCTGTTGTGTGATATTTTGATCACATTCTGACAATAAAGTTTGCTTTGAGACAGAGGGTACATCTAGCCACTAGCTGATAAAAATTAACCATAGAGGTCTTGAAAGACTGAGGACAGATAGGAGATAGGAAGTAGTAAGGTGGGTCTGAGAGAGGATCTCAGCCCTTTTGGATTGAGGAACAGAAGAGAGAGGAGGTCCTTGGTGGCTTCTCTGCTTCTCTGATCATTCAGGATCTTACCCTGATATCAGACTGTAGATTTTTTATTGATAAATAGTAATTAGACACAGCAAACATTCAATACATATCATTTATTTTTTATATTGCTGTTATTTCCAGATTTTAAATACACCTCCTGTAGACAAATTTATCAACAGTCTTATTAAACATAAAACACAGAGCCAAATACAGAGGTGTAAGTTGTAGAGATCAGAGCAATAGCCACCAATTAATCTTAGCTTACCAACTGGCTGTAGCTTCCCAAGAGAGCTTATTCCTGTCTTACCTGTGCCTTTATTGCCTTCCTGTTCTGTGTTTTCATTGGCTCTAAGCCCAGTCACATCACTTCCTCATCACTGCCTGTCTGTTCAGACCTCCAGGTCTCTATGGTTGGTACTGGGATTAAAGGCATGTATCACCACGCTTGTCTGTGTCCTAGAACACACAAAGACTCTGCCTGCCATGTGATCAGATTAAGGGCATGTGCTACCACTGCCTAACTTCTGTTTATGGCTATGACCTCTGATCTCCATACAAACTTTATTGATTAACATACAAATAAAATATCACATTCAGCACAAATAAAATATCACCTGACCTTGACTCTACTTTTATTTGAGATACTTTTGGAAAAGAGCTACTATGTGAGATAAGTCATTTTATGGACTTCAGTCTGTGAATTTTATTTATTTAAGCTCAAAATCTTTATCCACGTATCCATGCATTAATGTGTCTTTACTATGTTCTTATTTCTGCCAATTGGTTACTGATTGCTTTGTCTGTGAAAAGCTCATTTCTTAGTCTAAATGGCTATAAATTAAAGCACGAATTTGAGTATTCATAGTCACATGATTTGCAGTAGAATACCAAATAGCATAAAATATTATTTTAGGATATGACTTAGTTTAACAACAGCTTTATTTAGACATATTGCCTTTGTTGTTATAAACTACATATAAATTTTGTAATGGAAAATGCTTCATCTTTAAATTCTTTATTACACATCTGTATATAACTGAAAACAAAAAAGAGGAAACTTATTTCTCATATATTGGATGGTGATAGTTAACGTTTTTATTTGGGTCATCACTAAAGATTTGTTTCTCTTTATTTCAAAGGCTTATGATACATATTCCTAAATAAATCACAATTTCAAATTAAGTGACTAAAGTTTAAATCACCTTGTCAAGGGATTAAAGAAATAAGATAATTGGAAGCTATGAGTTCATTAAATGATAAACTTTCTAGTGCTTGGCAGTTTCTAGTGTCAACCTGCTTGGAATTAACTGGTTTTTCTCAACACTTGTCCCACATTTTATATAACACATTCTTGATTATGAAAGACGTGTCAGCAGTCTGTTTATTAACAAATAATTGGACCTCTATATATGTTAATCATTCGATATACAATTATACCTATTAAAGAATCAATAGAATGTAATGAAGCACAATCCAGTTAATAAAATGTTGTAACTTCTCCAGTTTTGAACAAACCTATTCAATTAATTAAGCCACTTGTATAATTTTCTAAAATCAATTATTAGAGAAAGATAGTATGTATTTTTAGAATAACTGACTGCTAGAGTAAAATATGAACTTCAATGTATCAACGAGACACTCATACACAAAGGTTAATTTAAAATGTTATTTCAAATGCTTTAATTTAAATCAATTACACAAATATATGTCAGAATTTTATTAAATGATATTAATGTACTTGTGAGTATTTGATTTCAGTGTGATTTTGTGGAACTTATATATTTATTTCTTATATGTATATCTGATATTCCTGTTAAAGTATCTATAAAATAACCAATTAACTTGGAAAATTATTTTCATATCTAATTAAATTAATTGAAATAATAATATCACTGAGTAGCCACAAGTATTTTATAAAAATAATTCAGAATTTAGTTTGTCAGTATTTTTTTTTTTTTTTTTTTTTTTTTTTGGTTTTTCGAGACAGGGTTTCTCTGTGTAGCTTTGCGCCTTTCCTGGAACTCACTTGGTAGCCCAGGCTGGCCTCGAACTCACAGAGATCCGCCTGGCTCTGCCTCCCGAGTGCTGGGATTAAAGGCGTGCGCCACCACTGCCCGGCCTAGTTTGTCAGTATTTTATTGAGTATTTTTGCATCGATGTTCTTGAGTAAAATTGGTTTGTTATTCTCTTTCGTTGTTGAAGTTTTGTGTGGTTTGGGAGGAGAAGTGAGAGGGGGATCTGTGGATAGTATGTAAAATGAATAAAAAATTTTAAATAAAAAAAAAGAAAAAAAACTGAGCTAGAAAAGCCATCCATTGAATGTCAGGGACAGAGCTTAATGAGACCTTCTTATGGGAGCTTTTAATATAAAAATGCTGAGATAAATGCAAAGATTTGAGGCCAGGCTCATGAGATTTGGCTAAGAATATGTGTGTGCTAATCATGTTGGAGCTCAAGAAGTAGTCCTGATTATTAAACCAAGCAGCACCATTGATGTGAACCATTCTGTGCTTCATTGGGGCAATAGGATCATTTTCTTCTTCAGAATCAGTGCACAAAAACAGACACCGCTGTAATCCAAGTAGCCCAGACATACAGGGCAAATTCATCTCTAAGGCAAATTCAGGAGAGAGAGAGAGAGAATGGTGAAATTTCTGATGAGAACCAGAGTCCACGTGGCAGAGGACAGAGCCTCATATCTTTTTTAAAAGGGGATCATAGCAATAAACTAAGGTTCTCTGATTTCCAGACTGGAGGTGAAGAAGGGATGGAAAACAGAGTGTGGCACCTCTTTGAATGTACACTTACTTGCCAGGTCTTCGCCTGGCAAGTCAAGGCTCAGGCAGATTGCCTTGCTCAGGACTCATATACAATGCTTCAGTGTGATGCTTGTCAGTATCTGGTAGAGAGGAAACCTGCTGCAAAGCAGCATGTAGACTTTTACAATACATTCCTACATTCCCTTTATTTTAGGAAAATCAAGCAGGGAAGATTATAATTCTCTATCCAATATATTTGCATGAAAACAATGTACATGTCAGTTTAGATAACACTGTGACACTGGGAGCTAGACTTTCTAAATTAAAATTCTAGCCCAATACTTATATGTTATTCAGATTTTAATAAGTGAGATAACTTGCATCTGAATTATTCCATCTAAAACATTGAGATCACATTTACATCATTTTACATCATAGTACCATATATGTCTTATAAGACTTTGGAAAACATATAAAGAGTTTAAAAGTGTTTTAATTGATGCTGAAGAATAGACAAGATTCAGTAAATGTTAGTAATTCCATTAAGTTACTGCAGTGAATCATAAGTACATGTAACTAATATTCATTATTTACTCTAAGTCCTTATGTGTAAACTGCTTTCATTTCAAACTTAACCTCAAAACAATATAAACATGCTTTCTTTGTGTCTCTCCCCTCAACAAGCTTTTTCCTCAAGTAGGTAAATGTTCTGTCTTTGGGCACATTTCAAAGATCAGAGGTACATATGTGTTTGCCTTTTATCTTATTGTCAAATTGTATGAATTTACTTTATCTAATTTATCTTAAAGAATTTACTCATTTGTATACACCATTCACAAAATAGGTGATAAAAGTATTTATTAAAGATGCCGGTAGAAAACAAAGCCTTTTCCAGATATCTTCATGTCAGACTCCTTACATTAAACTTAACATTAGAATCCACTGAATTTGATTTCGTGACATAAAAAGAACATTAGCCTTCCTTCTGACCATTTTGAGAAATACAAAGGCATTTTCCATCAACTCTATTTTGGTAAGACTAATCAAAGAACTAAGGGAAAGAAAATAAGAGGTTAGTGAGTTCTCCTTCCATCAGTCTCTCTAGGAACTCTAGTTTTCCACACAGAAGACAAAGGGGTGGCCATTGTTTGGCGTGTTGTGATGATTGCTTTGTGGGCTCTAATGAATAACAGATGGGCTGAGCAGTGAGGGTTCTGTAATGAGAGTATTCAGGTGACTGGTGGTCACACAGAGACAGCAGCACTCCCAGGAAATGAGTGCCATGCGGGGACATTTGTCAGAATAGACAGAAAATCCCTTTCTCTGCTGAATCTTTGACTTTACTAACATCCTTGGAACATACCAAAATAAAAATTTATACAGAGTATATAATTTTGAATGTTTATAAAAAATTATATTTTTAAAAAATAGTATAAATGAACCCCAGAAAAAATAAACTGTAGACATGCATCTTTTATTCTAATATTTGATTGTGAAGAATTTAACTACTACAGAATCTTACAATGGATAACAGACCATGAGATCAGTTCAAGGATCAAAAATATTATACACAGGCACACACACACACACACACACACAGAGAGAGAGAGAGAGAGAGAGCACTATTTATATTTAAAGGTATTGTCTAATTATCTCAAGCAAGTTGGTGGGGTACTGGACATCAAACTCGTGGCTACATACCTATGATTATCCTATTGAGTCAAATACAAGGACTATTTCAACATCAATTTGAGGCTAATACAATTTCTTATGAATGGCCTTGGGGAAAGGAGTATGAATTAAATACATATGTTAATATATATGATATGTAATAGTTAATATATAAATATATATAATATAGACACACATATTATATAATTAAATTATATATTAACTGGGCCTCAAAATAGTAGTGGGAAGAAGATAAAATCTTGAGTAATATAAACCATTTACATAATCTTAAAATATGTGATATTTAATAGCAGTAGAACAGTTATCTCATAGCTGCTTTGTACTTATAGTGGAAAGCAAAGTCATGTTAAATTGGTATGTGTAGATAAGAAATTTCATAAGGTTTTACTATAGTTTATTGGTGACAATGAAAAGTTGCTTGAGCTATTTGTCAAATAATAAAAATAACTTCTTAAGGGATTGTTCTTTTTCATTAAATGTGGCAGATGGTTGAAAAAACTAATAAACTCTGCCCTTTTAATCTTGATTTTTGTGGGCATTTTTTGGCTTTTGGGAAGATATTGTTTTCATTAAAGGAAACACATAAATAAAGTCAAACAAGTGTCTCTTTGCCTACTTTGCAATAACATCTCATACCTTTCTCAGAAAACATAAATTTAAGAATAGTCCTAGAAGTTTGGATTATTTCTGAAATCAGTGTGTAGCAGTTAACGTACCTTGTTAAGGCAATCATCAACATATTCTATCTTCTGTTTATGTACTGCAGTTGTATAGAGGGAGTATTGAGATGGAAGTTCATTTGCAATTCTTTCAAAAATAAAAGTCACTATATTAGAGTTTGTTCAAAGTCTTCCTATGAATGGTAGAAAACTGTTTTAAATGACTGTCACAATGGTCAGGTGCAATAGGAACTGTAATAAATACTTCAATTCAGTTCATGTATAGGTGTTCAACTCTATAATATTATGGCATAATTTTATATCATTCATTTACCATTTTGAAAACATGCACTGAGACCAAAAGTAAATAGTGAAGCATATTACCAGATAAATAATACACACTCCAGAAAGTGTAACAAGAGTGTTCAGTTTAGGTGTTATGTAGGTTAGAGCATTCATTATAACATTTCATGAGGATTCATAATTACTTGGTCTGAAAGCAAAATAGTAGGATGCAGTTCGTTTAATGAATTTTATGCTTTTTTAGAATATTTTGTACTGAAAGCAAGTTTGTAATCATAATGTTCTAGGGAAAGAACATCTTAACAAGGAAATATTAGATTATGCAGTACACACTAGTAATCTGAATGCTTGGACAGAGGCAGGAGGATCAGGAGCCCAAAGTTATTCAAGAATACATAGCAAGCACAAAGCCAGTTTGGACCTTGTAGGACTCTGTCTTACATCAAAATGAAACAAAGAAGAGAGGGATTAATGGAATATATGGACATCTAATTTCTAGTAGAAGAGAGACAGACAGAAAAACAGATTGTTGACAGCAGTATTTCATAAAAATATAATGTCTTATGATACATTTTCTTTCCTAGATAGAATGTTTATTTATTTGTTAATATACAAAATATAACTTATAATGATGGCAAATAAGCAAATAACATACTATGTTCTATTAAATTTTTATTAAAATAAAATTTAGAAGAGGATTGTAATCTTAAGTAGTAAATATATTTTAGGGATTAACTCTTTCTTTGAGAATGCAACACACCAAAATAAATTTGGGTTTGTTTAGTTTATCAAAGATTTATATACAATACTTAAAATGAATCAATATCTTCTCTGTTTTTTAATCTTCATAAAGATGGATATTTCTTTTTCTGTTTGTTATTGTGATTCTTATGATTATGGGAATACTAATTTTTATAATTCCAAAGTCTATTTCCTCAAAACTTTGATGTAGAAAAGGTTATTTTAATAAGAACATCTTACTAAATGTGTGTCATGATTATTCTGAAATTCAGCTATGTTTTTAGAGGACAGTAAGGTTTTCCAATGACCTCATTGTGATGAATTGATACTTATTAAACACTATGATTTGGATGGAAAACACCAAATACCAGTCAACCACTTTTTGGTATTACAGTGGCACTATGGTTTCAAAATTATTAAGCATGTGATAATATCATAAGACAACCAACAGGTAAATTATCATTTAATAATCTAGGATACAAATGCTATTTCTTTAAAAAATGAGAGAGAGAGAGAGAGAGAGAGAGAGAGAGAGAGAGAGAGAGAGAGAGAGAGAGAGAGAGAGAATAGAACAGAGGTCTATGGAAAACCAGAGAGCTATCCAAGTTAAGAAGCCAACTGGCACACAGACTCTGCCAAAGGAGCACACCTGATTGTTCAGAGCACAGAACACAGCAAGAGGCTGAAACAAATAGCTGCTGACTCTTTGAACTATGCAGGGAGTAGAAGAATGATGAGGTGTGGACTATGGAAAAGATGATAACCACTCAGAATCAAGATGAGTCAGAATCACCAATATCAATGAAGATAACTCAATTATTCTTCATATGAGTTAGTTTTGGGCAAAGAATAAGGATTATTATTGACATCATACTTTGAAAACTGTTAAAGGTTTATCAACAAAAATATTTTTAAAGACAACCCCCACATGCTGGCTCAAGCCTAGGGCTCAGGCAAGTAGCTTAAAAAACTCACAGTTATGTCTTTCATCTTAGAAATGTATCTAGCTTTGCAATGTTAAAAGAAATTGCAAGCATTTGTCTTGTGCTTCACAGATAGGATTTTTTTTTTTTTTTTTTTTTTTTTTTTTAGATTTTAATCCTTGGCCATGAAAAGGTCCTTCACACAGGCAGAGAAAATCAGAGTGGTAATGATGTGAAGGAGAGAATGAGATGTGTAGGTGGCCAAGACTTAAAAAGAAGCAAGTGTGGAATATCAACAAGTCTAAAGATCCAATGAACAATATGAAGAAACAGAATAAGAAACTGCTGCTTAATTAGTGATTCCTGTTAAATTCCTGCTTGCTACAATACACAGTGTAGATGTGTGACTATGTGGTGAGGAGGAAATGCTAATTTCCTAAATGTAACTATTTTGTCAATATTTTGAAAGGAATTACAAATTGTTTCACTAATATTGGCTTTATCAATTCCTTTTTCTATAGAAAAAATGTACATTTAAAATTTGGAAATGTAAATAAAAACTGCCCTAATTTGTATCATTACCCTATACATGGCCAAATTTAACAGTTTATAATGACAAACACTTGAGCTAAAATACATTCTAAAAAATAAACCAATTTTGACAGTGCTCTCTTCTAGAAATAACATTGGACCTTGAACTAAGGATTAGTTTTTCCCCAACAGATACTATAGAAATTATAATTCTGTATTTTTGATGAACTCTGAGTAATATTACTTATCTTTAATTTTTCATATTTATTAATTTGCATTAAATGATTACTGATGTTATTGAAATTACTATACAAATACAGAACACAAACATACTTGAATATATTAAAAATTCTAGTGAGTATAATCAAAAACAAATTTCATTAAAGTTAAATTAAGCATGCCAGAGAAACACTGGAGCAAATTTACATAGAGAGCATGCCCTTGGAATATTGATAGTTCTATAGATACACAAACAACAGCACATTTTCATGAAGACAGTATTCTTTTTCATTAAGTACTTAAATTTTAATTTTCCATTCTGCCTTGTTAATTATAGATAGTGAGAAGTTCCCATATTGTAATACATATATACAAACATGTATTCTCAAGGCATTATCTAAAAAAGAACACTTCGTATAATTTAATTTCATTTAATGTGTCTTACCACTCAGCTACAATGCCTAAGAACCACAGAGGTCAGTATAGTAAGATATTCCAAATGGCATCAAAATCAACTGGACTTAAGTCCACTTCATAGGTGAAAATTTTTCTTTAATACTGTGAACTTGGCTCAACAACCATGGTTGGAGGGAGTCAATGATCCTAGAGAAGAACTTACTCTTTTTATTTTCCTAAACAAATATAATCCATGAATATATTCTAAATATATTTATCCACAAACAAATGCAGATCCATTCCTCATCAAAGAAGCTTCTTCTTGCAGCAGATGTAGACTGTTGCAAAGATCTACAACCATTTAAAATTCAGAAGATAAGTGACCTTTGGGTTCAGAACCTCAGTTAGTACATCTACAATGCAATCTCTACGTTTAAGATTCAGGAAATGTGGTGGAAGAAATGACAGAAAGATTGTAATAACCAGAGGACTGGGATGCCTGATGTTAGATGTGCCTGCTAGATGTGAGAAGAAAGAGGCACCCATGAAATCTCAACAATATAGGTACTTAAACAAGGCATGCATAATGATATGGGTGGACATGCCAACATGGGGAAAACTCATGAGGCCCCATCCCTAGACTAAGCTACAGATAATCAGTAAAGGCAGGTAGAGAAGAATCAGTTTTACTTAGGGACAAATGTGATAGGTTATTCTTTGTTTCTAGAAGTTTGTTTAAGAATTTTAAAGCTCTTTTACAATCATTTTCTTATTCGTGTTCATGAGAATTTCAAAGTAGAGAGGGGGAAATTATGAAATGATGGTATAAAGAGAGCGATAGCAATTTTTCAGCTAAAGAATATTGAACTGTGTGTAAAATTCTCTATGGTTCTTTTGTTGTGATAAAACATCCTGTCCAAAATCAACTCAGAGAAATAAAGGTTTATTTACCTTAAAGTTGTCCATTGTGAAAGTAAGTCATGATATAAACTGAAGATAGGGACCTTCAGGCAGGAAGTGAAAGAGGCCATGGAGGAATGTTGGTTAATGACTTGCTTCCCATGATTGCTCAGCCTGCTTTCTTATCAAAGGCAGGAGCACTTGCCGAGGGCTGACTCCTCCCATATCAATCATTAATCAAAAAAATGTCCTATAGACTTGCTCACAGGCAATCTGATGGAGGCATTGACTAGCTAAGATTTCTCTTCCAATTCAATTCTAGCTTGTGTCAAGTTGACAAAAAACTAGCCTGGATATAACCAAGGTGAAAGACTATTAAATAGGAAAAACAAAAACAAAACAACAACAACAAAAAAAAAAACCACCGTAATCATGATTTCTTCCTGATATTACAAATTTCAGTTTAATGTCAATTCCAAAAAAATATATTTGTGTAGAAATATTGTGTTAACGGGGCCAGGATTAAACTAGAAAGAGGAAAATAAGTCTTCCAAAACAAGAATTGGTTTTATATTTGATGTAAATGATAACTCTTGATCCAAGTGTGTCAATGTATGTCTGAATCCTTAAAACAAAGCTGGCTGAAGAAGATCATGGATTCATAGCCAGCCTGTAGCCTAGAGATATCCTGTCACAAAAACCAACTCAAAAGCCAAAAAATTTTTAATTTATATTGGTTATCAATATATTCTAGTCCTTCAACTTTAGACTTCATTTAATGGAAAGTGTCAAGGTAATTCATTGAGATTTACATAGCACTGATGAAATCAATGTCTTTAGTGTTATTTATCTATCCTCATTTGCTATTAATATTATCAATCAAATAAATTCTTAATTATGTCACTTTAAAGTCACTATAAAATCATTTGATCTATCACTGCAACCATTGATATGGTCATAAAATTTTAAGTTGACCTCAGTATTTAAGTTCACCTCCTGCTTGTAATGCACTGAGAAAACTGAATTGGGGAACCTTATTTTTACGAACTACATTTTTTTACAGAAAAGCCTGATAAACACTAGTGCAAGCCTAAACTGCCACTCCACATTTCTTAGACGCATTTTGCTCAAAACCAGAGAGCTAAAATAAGAGCCTAGAGCCCAGTATATATTTTCCCTGCACAAAATGGACTCAGTTTGTAGATTTGTATATTTTACTGCCTTTGTCTGCTCTTGCCATTGGGCTGGTGGTTCTTTTCTCCTGTATTCATAGCATATAAACAATACATCATATTGTGAAAGGTGGGTCCGTGCACCAGAAATATGGAAGATGATGGTACTACAGAGTCAAAGTGCATTTCAAGAAATACTACTTCTCTGTGCAAATCTTTCCCCCAATAAAACTTTCCTTATTTTTATCAAAGGTGCATACCATTTGCTCAGCTTATCCCTGCATCTTTCTCCATAATTCTTTTGCTGTGTCTTTTTTGAGTAATTCAAACTGAGAGGCCTGACTCTGATGACATTCTCACCTTTTTAAAATGCTAAACTGAAGACTTAATAGAATGACTTCATGCATACAATTTATGGTGTTCCCAAACAATGCTACTTTTACATGATTTACCATCTTAAAGAACAATAACCCCTTCCTTCCATACTAGGTGCTTTGTATATAATTAGAATAAAATTTTAAATTTCAAAGGAGTGATTCATTAACTGTGTACTTAATGCAAAAATCCAGAGTACATCTGCAGATTTTAGAAAAGATTTTTTTTCATTTTTATTGTCTTATTTTGTTTTACCTGCTTGCATGCCTGTGCAGCACTTGTGTGCCTGTTGCCTGTGGAAGCCTGAAAAGGGGTCAAATTCTCTGGACCAGGAATGACAGACAATTGTGAGCTACCATGTGGACACTGGGAATTGAATCCACACCATCTGGAAGAGCATCCCTTAACTACTGAACCATATCTCTAGCCTCATGATATTAATCTTTATAGACACAGACAAGAATTATGAAATAATTTGAGGCTGCTTATTTAAAAATGGGCACAACTTAAGGGAGCTTTTCTTCAAACTTTTGAGTAATTTCCACTAAAGATAATGAACAATTAATTTGTCTAATGGTATAGCTTGTGCACCGTCCTAAATATTCACTATGAATCAACAGCTAGAAATCATTTTTCTTTATAATGTTTGTATTTTGAAGCTAAGCTGAGGTTAAGATTTGAAAAACGAGGCAGATTAATCTACTTTGCTTCCTTGATTATGATCCAGCATGATTTACACACATGGAAGGTGTCACTACTTCCTGTAGGCTTTGGGATTTGAACATCTGAACTTTACTTGGTGGCCTGTTTGGAGAAGGTGTGGAGCAATTAGTAGGTCTGGGCTTGGTGGAGGAAGCACATCACCAAGGCAGCTTCTTGTGGTGATAAAATGTGATCAGTCAACTCCTTATTGCTGTTGCCATGTCATGCCTTCCCAATCATAATGGATCTATCCCACCGGAATTGTAGACCACAATAGACTCTTTTTTCCTTAAGTTGCATTTGGTGTTGGCATTTTGTCACAGCCTCTACCCATAAACTAATAAACTATCTCTCCCTCCCAAATCAGCTATCAGCTGCACTCAGTTGCCACTAGATTCTCAGCACCACTAGCTAGCCATCCAAGATCCATGCCTTACCTGGAGTGTACTTCTCTGCAGACATGCAGTCTCGTGCATTCCCTGGACTGAAGCCAGCCTGAGCCCTGACAAATCCCCAAATTTTCCACAGGCTACATCGGCCAAGTCTTGTTAGTACTGCCTGTGTTGTCCCCAGCCCTTCAAGTTCAATCCTGGTTCCACATCCTTTTTATCAGCCCAGTAGTGTCACTTCAACTTTTTATTTTTTAGCTTTATTTGGGGTTTGGATATTTTATTGATAACAATGTGTGTATTAGTTATACATTATAATAGACTTTACTTTTCAGAGTGCTAGGTTTATAGTAAATACATTGTGCTTTTTACTTAGTCCTTATGCATTCATTCTTATATTACACAATGCAGAAGAAGCTAATTTCATGAAAATGCTTTGAAGGAAAGTAACTAAATATCAAATATATGTCAAACTGAGAGATGAATTATTTCTATTAAGAAGAATTTGTCTTGACTGTAAATACACATCTTTAGCTCTTGCTTAGAATATGTGAATACTTCTATAATTTTTTTTTTATTTTTTATTCATTTTACTTACCAACCACAGTTCCCTCTCCTCCCCTCCTCCCTCTGCCCCATCCCCCAACCCACCCATATCCACTTCTCAGAAAAGGTAAGGCCTCCCATGTGGAGTCAACAAAGCCTGGCATATTCAGTTGAGGCAGGACCAAGCCCCCTCCCCAAGGCATCCCACCATATGGAATAGACTTCAAAAAGTCAGCTCATGCACCAGGGATAGATCCTGGTCCCACTGCCAGAGGTCTCTCACAAACAGACCAGGCTACAAAACTATTGCCCACATGCAGAGGTCCTCCTTTGGTCCCATGCAGGCTCCCCAGCTGTCGGCCCACTGTCTGCGAGCTCCTGCAAGTTAGGGTCATCTGTCTCTGTGGGTTTCCTCATCATGATCTTGACTCCACTTGCTCCTATATTCCGGCTTCCCTCTCCTTGGACTCCCTTAGCTCAGCCTGGTGCTTGGATGTGGTTCCTTGCATCTGCTTCCATCAGTTACTGTATGAGGGCTCTATGATGACAGTTAGGGTATTTACCAATCTGATTACAGGGGAAGGCCAGTTCAGGCACCCCCTCCACTATTGCTAGGTGTCTTAGCAAGCGTCATCCTTGGGGATTCCTGTGAATTTCCCTAGCATTGGGTTTCTCCTTAGCCCCTTAATGGCTCCATCAAGATATCTCTTTCATTGGTCTTCCACTCCATCCCTCTCCCAACTCGACCATCCCATTCCCTCATGTTCTCATCCATCATCTCCCCCCTTACCTCCCCTGTTTACCCAGAAGATCTCATCTCTTTCTTCTTCCTAGGATGATACATGCATCCCACTTAGAGTCCTCCTTCTTGCCTAGCCTTTGTGAAAGTGTATCACATATTCTTTATCCATTCTTTAGTTGAGGGACATCTAGGCTATTTACAGATTCTGGCTATTATTAATAATGCTACCATGAACATAGTTGAGCAAGTATCCTTGTGACATGATTGAGCATCCTTTGGGTGTATGCCCAAGAGTGATATTGCTGGGTCAATTTTCTGAGAAACCACCATACTAATTTCCAAAGTGGCCATACAAGTTTACACTCCCACTAGCAATGGAGGAATGTTCCCATTACACCACATTCTCTCCAACATAGTCTGTCATCAGTCTTTTTTATCTTAGCCATTCTGGCAGATGTAAGATGGTATCCAGAGTCATTTTGATTTACATTTTCCTGATGTGTAAGGATATTGAGCATTTCCTTAGATGTCTTTTGGCCATTTGAGATTCTTCTGTTGAGAATTCTCTGTTAGATCTATAGCCCATTTTTTAATTGGATTGTTTGGTATTTTAATGTCTAGTTTCTTGAGTTCTTTATATATTTTGGCAATCAGTCCCCTGTCAGATGAGGGGTTGGTGAAGATCTTTTCCCATTCTGTAAGCTGCAGTTTTATCTTACTGTGTCCTCTGAACTAAAGAAGCTTTTCAGTTTCAGGAGTTCCCATTTATTGGTTGTTGCTCTCAATTGTAATACGAATCTTAACAAATCTTATTAACAAAAACAAAACCAGGGCCAGGTATTGGGGTGAATGCTGAAAGATCAGAGAAACAGAACAAGTCACAGCTAACCTCACCTCTGCCAACTTCTCAGCCGACCCAGTTTCCATGAATCTTCAGACTGTAAGCTTCTGAGTCCTCACCCGAATTGATCTCAGCTGAACTGCTGTTCAAAAGCTTAAAATCTTAAAAGCTAAAGTTCCTGGTCCTCATGCCTTATATACCTTTCTGATTCCTGTCATCACTTCCTGGGATTAAAGGCATGCATCTTTCCCAAGCAAGACATGAGATCTCAAGTGCTGGGATTAAAGGTGTGTGTCACTATGCCTGGTTGTTTCCAGTGTGGCTTTGAACTCACAAGATCTGGATGGATCTATGCCTCCACAAGGCTAGGATTAAAGGTGTGTGTGCCACCATTCTCTGGCCTCTGTATCTATCTAGTGGCTGTTCTGTTTTCTGACCCCAGAGAAGTTTATTAGGTACACAATACATTGGGGGACACAATATCACCACACTCAATCCAACTTTTTATTTACTTCTGTAATTATTCAACTTTGAGTTTTGTTTACATGCTTTAATATGAACCTTGTATGTGAACCTGACTGAAGAGGCCAGAAGAGAGCCTCCGAACCCCGGAATTTGTAGTCCCCTCTAGTTGTAAGTCACCCAATGAGTGTTCTAGGACCAAAGCAGGACCACTGCCTAAGGTGTAAATCAATCATGTCACCCAAATTATCTATATCATCAATGATAAAGTTATTCTCAGAAGCAAAATGTTAAGTCATCAGACAGGCTATTTGGGGAACAGATTCTCTGAAGTAAGCAATCAGATGAATCTTCTGATATCCATGAAGCACAATCAAAAGAACAACCCTTGCTTTAATCTTGCCTCCTATATAAATAGCAGGATGAAATTATCACACTGGGAACTCAGACATCTCTAACATGACCCTCAAATGGCTATAAACACCTCACAGAGAGATAGAGTTTTATACTAATTACTTTTTCAATGAGCAACATTATCAGAAATGCATTTCCATTAATATTTCACCTTGAAGATCAAAACCAAAATTGCATTCACATAACACTTTCCCATAAGTGTTTCTGTTTACACGACATCCATTATTTTCTTTCTGAATAAGCAGATTTACTGCCATTAGTTTGCCATGGCTGTGAATATATTTCAGTACAGCACGCAGGAGCAGGAAATAAGATGCCTGGAACATGGCCATAGTTTGATTTTGTCCTCTGTTAGATGTATCATTATTTTGAAAGAATAGATTGATTGCTGACTTGGGGGAGATATTTGCAGAGACTAGAATTGGGTAGCAACTTAGCATCCATCATACAGCACTGATAGTATTGACTGAAAATTGAAAGTGTATGCATACTTACTTTTTTTGCCTAACTGTAGTAAATTTGCTCAATTCCATTACTGTTTTCAAGTTATCTTGAGTGAATGTTATAAAACTCAAACATTTACTTGCTATATCTTAGCAAGTAAGCTGAACATCAGCTTTATGAGTCAAATTGCATAAGTTAAAATATACTTTGTGTTGTCATTTAATATATACTATGTCAATATTATGCTTGTATATTATTTTAACAGATTATGCCGTAGCTTGTAGTGATGGTTAACTTAAATTGTCAATACAATCTAGAGTCATCTCAATCAAGTCTGGATTGTTTAGATGAGATTGACCTGTAAGCATGCTTGTTAGGGAATTTTTTTAATGGATTAATTGAGTCTTGGGAGATCCACCTTGAATGTGGGCTGTACAACCTTATGGCTGCATGCTAAACTGTATAAGATTAAGACAAGGATATATGCATGCATACATTAGTTCACTATCTTGTTCTCTGCTCTTGACTTTGTATATGTCTAGATGCTTTAAGTTTTTTTTTTCTGACTTTCCCCTTGATGATAGACTCATGTACTAGTTGTTATTACTTAGGTTATACATAAACCAGTGTATAACCTGGTATATTAGTTTCTTTTCTGTTGCGATAAAATATCATAATGGAAGTAACTTATAGGAGAACGAGTTTGGTTTATGGTTCCAGAGAGATAAGAGTCTTCCATGGTATAAGTGTCAGGCATGATAGCAGGAAATGGAAGATTAGTGCTCACACCATAAGAAGCAGAGAGAATGAACTAGAAGTGGCATGAGACCTTTAATCCAAAAGCCTACCCCTAGTGAAATTCTCCCTTCAGCTAGACTTTATCAGTGAAACCTTCCCAATCTGTGTCACCAACTGGGCTCTAAGAGTTCAAATACAGCAGACTATGGAGAAAATTCTCATTCCAACGATTACACCTAGAATTTGAAGCCACTTTTGACAGCATATTTTATCATGACAAGAGAAAATTAACAAAAACACTTCTAGGTTTGATGCAAATGAAAACAATTCTCAGAACATAATGTGAAACACGGTGGAGGTTTGATAAATATAAATTTACTTTAGTCCAATTTTAATTAAAATATTATTAAAATAATTTCTTTTAGTTATGGCATATTTCTTATGGGATACTGATTTTGTATCCCATAAGAAATACCTTATGTCTTGAATCTTTAATTTTGATCAACATATTATGTGGCAGAAAACATAATAGCCATCCAGATATACACAAATGGTGATCTCTGTAACTTAAAAATGTGTTAGAAAGCAAGGTAAGTTAAGAGGAATGATATTGTTAACTCGTGGATTCTATAATAATGATGTTGCCCTTGATTTTCCTGCATTCCCAAAGCAATAGCAAGAGATCTCAAATGTGTCCAATGGTCCAGAAGATTATCAAAGTGGCAAACAATGACAAAAGGAGACTCTACCCTCCAGTTCTTTGGAGATTCTTCCCTGCCATTGCACACTTGGTATAAGACTCTGGATTAGGGTTAGACTTGGTCTTAGGGTTATACTCAGGTTGTGGGTTAGGAGCATGGTTAGGGGTAGAGGTAAGTTTCATGGCCAGGGCTAAGGTTAGGTTTTGCAACACAGACCCAGGTTTACTGGTAGGGTTAGGGTAAAGGGTTAAGAAAAGGGTTAGAGTTAGCCTTGGGGCTAGTCATAGGGTTTAGGGCTGAGATTATACTTATTATTAGGTTTAGGGTGATGGATAAAGTATTAGGGATAAAGTTGGGCTTAAAGATGAGATTTAGGTGGAGGGTTAGTGTAGTAGTTTTCATGCTACAGTTTAGGGAATGAGTTTAGTTGACTGTAGCCATACCTCAGTCCCTGAGTGTCTTTTTAGTTAGAGTTACAATTGTTATGATAAAACATCATAATGAAACACAAGTTGAGGAAGATAGAGTTTATTTCAGTTTACACTTCCCAATTACTGTTAATCATCAAAGGAAGTAAAGACAAGAACTGAAACAGGCCAGGAACTTGGAGGCAGAACTTGATTCAGAGACCACAGAGGCTTGCTGCTTACTGGCTTGTTCCACATGGCTTCTTCAGTCTCCTTTCTTATAGAACCCAGGTGCCCAGTGATGGCACCACCCACAATGGGCTTGGCCTCCCACCATCAACCACTGATTATGAAACTGCCCTATATGCTTCCTGTAAGAAAAAAAAAAACATTGCTAAACAGTCGTATTAATAAAAAAAAAAAACCTAGAGCCAGATATTGGTGTGAAAACTGAGAGATGAGAGGACAAGCCACAGCCAACTTCAACTTATCAACCCTCAGCGTCCAGAGTGCCACTGCCTGTATACTCATACCTATATCATTTTTGTTCCTGACATGTTACTTCCTTTCTCTGCCCATCTACAATACTTCCTCTTTCTGCCCAGCTCTATCACTGCCGGTCTCTCTATACAGAACTCCAGACCTTTATACTTAACTAGTGCTGGGAATACAGGTGTGTAGCACCATGCCTGGCTTTGTTCCCAGTGTAGCCTTGAACTCGCAGAGATCTGGATGAATCTCTGATGCCCAACTGCTCGGATTAAAGGTGTGTGCTACCATTGCCTGGTTTCTATGTTTACTATGGTGGCTAGCTTTTTCCTCTGATCTCCAGATAAGCTTTATTAGGGTGCACAATATATTGGGGAACATAATATATCACCATATTTCCCCCTTTTATCTAAAATAAAAAGTAAAAAAGTTATAACTAATATAAAAAAATTATATACAATAAAGACAATAAGTATATACAATATATACAGACAATGAATACATCAACAATGTCTAGTCCATTTGCCTTTGACAGATTCAGAAAAATACTCCATAATCTAACCTATTTCAGTGAATCCAAAGGATTATGTCTAATTCAACTTCTGATTTCATTACCAACCCCAAACTATCTTTTGCTCTTTCAAACTCTTACACTTTACACCTCTTAGTAAGTTTCTTTTCTGAATTTCTTAACAAGGAAAACTATAACTATCTAATCTTCAACTCCCTCAAGACCTGAGAAGGAAATAATATTAATTGAGTAAGAGGAAGTACAAACAAATGACTTCCAAAAAAAATTAAGAAAGGACAGAAACAGCTAGCTGCCTGGTCAGTCAACCTAGGTTTCTCTGCAATTTTGGGGCATTCTCTTCAATCTAGAGGCTTAACATATCTGACAGACTCATTCGTGAAACAGGATTTTCTAAAGAGCCTTCCGACCTTATCTTGGCAAGGATCAGCAGTCCTTTGTTTCATGCCCTGCTTGTCCATTTTGGGCAGCATACTGCCAGCAGTCAATGCAAGGGTAATTTCCTGCCCAGTGGCTAACTTTTGCCACAATAAAAGTAAACTCCATATAATGTTTCTTCAAGGCCCATCAACTTCTCTGAAGTAGATTGGTGCTGCCAGGAGCAGACATATCTCATAGTCATAAAAAATTAATGTTATTAAGATATCTTAAATATCATATTCTGTAGATATCAAGTATTTGAAGATGACCTATATATCTGTTGGACCTTGAAAATACACCTAATATGACTACAAGTTCCATTGTAATGACTAACTACTAACTTTCATTTATTTATATCCTATTTAGTTGGTAATAAAAATTCAAAGACTAGCAATTTGCACTATATTGTTAAATGAACTATATAGGTACAATACCTTGAACAAGATTAAAAATATATGTACAGTATTTTTTAACAAAATCAACCTCAAAGTGGTATCGATACACAAAATTTCTATACAATATACGAAAATCCAAACCAATGTAAAACATTTAAAACTAGTAGTTGCATTCTAAAAGTAGATTCAATAATGTACCTTTTTATCTTATCATATCCATATTCTCTTTTTTTTCTTTTCAGAGTAGATTCAGTAATCTACCTTTTACCCATCATTTCTTTATCTTTTTTTTTCAGAGTAAATTCAATAATATACCTGGTATCTTATCATATCTATATCCTCTTTTTTTTTTTTACAAACAAGAACCCTGAATCTGATTTCCTTTGTTTAACTTTTTCTCTGACCTTTAACAATAACAACTTTTAACTAACAACCCTTGTTGATACAAGTTTAAACTTAATTTTGTTATACTGTGTATGTGTGTATGTATACACACATATTCATATATATATTTCTATTCTTGTTTGAGGTATTATGTTTATGTAACTCATTTAGATTGCAATGGATAATTAAATAGTACAGATTAATAATTAGTCTTCTATGATAGTCAAACTTATAGTCATGTTGTTTTCTAGGTATACATAGATATAATTCAATTATATAGGTAATCTTCAAACTCTTCAAAGACCTACAGCATATGACATTTAAAATGTTTTAAAAATTTAGACTTTCTGGACAATGAGACATGTCTGTTCCTGGCAGCACCAATTTACTTCAGAGAGGAGGATGGTCTTCAAAGACACTCCAAATGGAGTTTATCTTCTTCTTGACAAAAACAGCCATTTGGGCAAGAAACTCTTCTTGCATAGACTACTTGATCGACTGGACATGCAAGACCCATAGGAAGGTGACCACTGAACTGTGCTTGGCAAAATGATCCTTCAGGCTCCTGCTTTGCAGAGAAAACTGCCAGACATTCTACAGGACACAGAGAGAAGTGACTGAGAGACTCTAGGCCTGTGGGCTAAAGACATATGCCCCAACTTTACAAAAGAATTGGATGACTGTCCAGGCTGCCAGCTGTCCCTGTCCACTCTTGCAAGACTCTCAAAAATTGCTTGTGTCCTTCTCCCATTTCTCAGATAATATTATAGCCTTCTGAGATCTTTGATGTAGATGAAGATTAGAAAGTTATAATTTCCTTAGTTATGATAAGAGATGTTATGTATAAAAGCTTAGACTCACAAAAATAGGATAGATAAGATATCTTCTTTAATATTGTAACTGTAATTCTTCTTGATAATTGTTTCGTTATATGTAATTTTACTATGGTAAAGTTAAAACCTTCCTTTTGGAAAAAAAAAAAGAAAGAAAAGGGGAAGTGCTGTGGATATCACTCTGTATAAACAAAATGCTGATTGGCCAGTAGCCAGGCAGGGAGTATAGGCAGGACAAGCAAAAAAATCTGGGAACAGGAAGGGTGAGTAAGAGAGATGCTGCCAGTCGCCATAATGAGAAGCAACATGTTAAGATACCAGTAAGTCACGAACCACATGGCAACTTATAGATTAATAGAAATGGGTTAATTTAAGATATGAAAACAGTTAACAAGAAGCCTGCCATGGTAATACAGTTTATAAATAATATAAGTCTCTGTGGGTTTACTTGGTTGGGTCAGGCAGGACCAGAAAAACTCTAGCTACACCCCCTGGGTTGTGTTGGATGGTGTTTGTCCGCTTAGTGGTATTATCATCATCCTGGTGGAATTGTCATTGTGGAGCCCCATCATCGTTTTAAGGACTTAAAATTAGCTGTCAGGTGTGGTCATGATTCCCGGTAGAAAACTGATAGAGACTCAAAAATGAAAACATGTACAGGCAGCTAGATGAAGCCTTTTTTTCTAGAATTATTTATTACTCTATATGAACATTAATATAATGAAAAAAATTAAAATATATAGATATATGTATATAAATCTTATAAATTTTGATATAAAATTCATACCTTAAAGAAATTTTTAAAGAATAAAAATAGCACCAAAGAACTATGAGATTAGTGGCAATAGAACAGTCCCTTAAATTTGGTTTTCTTCTGTCCCGTATGAAATGGCTCTTCTGACATATATTGGTTGTTGTATTAAGGCAACTCCACCTAGTTAAAAGGGAGGTTTATTTTGTGGGGTAACTTACAAGTAAAAGGATAGATTAAAGGGTCCAGTAAAGGTATAGTGTAGTCCAGTGGTGTTCTCTGGAAAACTCTGCTCAATCTACCTCCAATGTCCAGGACCCAGGAACCAAGAGAGCCAGCACATCCAGATCTCGGTCTTAAGGGCTCCTGTCTCGACCCCGCCTTGTAGGTTACCAAAACCTCAATTGGGGTAGTACTTCCAGGTCAAAGCTGGAACAACTACTCACTTTAGACATGTTACAGAGATTTTTTACATTTTCCTTTTAACAAACATGCTTGGGTTTAGAGAAAGAGCCATGCTCCAATTCCAAAGCTACCTTTAATTTTTAATTGAATTGGGACTACATAAAGACCATTTCTATTATGTGACTGTAGAGAACAACAGAAACAAACATTTAGGAAGACTTATGTAATTTTGTATGTGATATACCAATAGGCCAATTTACTCTTTTTCTTGGGATATTCTATCTAGATGATTTGTCCTTTTTCTTCAGATGTTTTATTTGTCCAGTGTTCTTCAGATTCCTTAGCCTTCATTTTCCTGGAAGACAAAAACAAAATCCTTTCCTCAACCCTAACTTTGGGGAGGTTCCCTTTTGACAAGTTATATCTGAAAAATGAAAAGCAATTGTTAGTGGTATAAGTTAATTTAAATTGAATGGTCATCCTGGTTGATGAACTATCACCTCTTCTGATTAAGAGATCTCTCTTGTTCAAATCGAACCTTTATCAATTTTGATGGTATCCATAGCTTTTCTCTCCTGTAGAAACTAAAGCAAAACCTAGTCCTCAATGTAATACATATCCAGGTTTCCTGTAAAGTATATAGGCTGATATAATTCTGTAAATTTTTTATATTATCCAATGCCTCTTTGCAGCTGTTATTTCTTTCTCATTAGCATTGAAAAAATTCATATGTAGCCTAGTCCTGGGGTTTTAATAACCACTTTCTGTTTATTTAGCATATTCTTTAGAGTTCAATTTGATCTTTCTATGACTGCTTGGTCTGTAGGGCTGTGTGGTGTACACTTTATAATAAGCAAAAACAAAACAAAACAAAACAAAAAATGTTTCATTTTTACCAGAAACATATGCTACAGCATTGTCAGTTTTAATTGATGTAGGAATTCCCATGATGGCCAGGTCTACAGAGCAAGATCCAGGACAGGCACCAAAACTACACAGAGAAACCCTGTCTTGAGAGAAAAAAAAAAAAAAGATTCTGTAATCAATCTTTCCTAATTTGCACCTTTTGGGGTCTAACGTTTTGTAGACCTAATAAATAATTAATCTAATTTCCTCTTTTCATCTTTTCCTGAGAAATTTGTAATCACCAAAAATGCAAAATTTTCTTTACTTCTTCAAACATTCTTTCTAAGGTATCTGCATTTGAATCAGCTAGTAAAATAGCATCCCTGTAATGTTAAATTATAGATTTAGGAAATTGTTTACATATTACTTCCAATGGCAAATCGTTCTCTGTTTTGTTTTTTTTTTCTTGTAAGGGTATTGAAAAGATACAGTCTTTTAAATTGATACTTATAAAAGGCTATCCTTTAGGTAACAGAGTAATCAAAAGAATTCTAGATTGTAGAGAGCCCATTGGATGAATTACCTTGTTAATTGCCCTTAGGTCTGTTACCAGTCTCCACTTACCAGATTTCTTTTTAATAACAAATACAGGAGAATTCCAAAGGCTGGTTTGATTCTTCAATATGCTGAGCATTTAACTGATCTTTTACCAGCTTTTCCAAGACCTGCAGTTTTTTCTGTTGTTAAAGGCTGTTGCTGAACCCATACAGGCTTGTCTGTTAACCATTTTAAAAGTATAGCTGCTTGTGTCTTTGAAAGATCAGCAGCTGTTGTGCCCTGTTCTTGTACAATGTGGATGTTTGGTAACTGTTCTTTATAATACCTTCTAATATTTTTCTCAGAAAAAAATGTGTTAGTTTATGCTTTGTTTTTGAGATTGGAGGAATGTTAATCTGGGTATTCCATTGTTGTAATAGATCATGACCCCATACATTCATAACTATATTAGACACATATGGCTTTAATTTTCCTCTCTGTCCTTCTGGCCCCATACATTCAAGCCATCTTGTGTTTCACTTAAGATAATGTGCCCATCCCTAACAGCTGAACATTTAACACCTGAAGAGGCCAATTTGGATGCCATGATTCTGGTGCAATTATTGTGATATCTGCACCTGTGTCTACAAGACCCTCAATGAGAATGTTATTTATTCGTATTTTCATTTTTTGTATTTGTTCATTTATAGAAGTTTGCCAAAAATTTGCTTTATAGTTTCTCCTAAATTTTCTGTTCTCTCTGCTACAGCTGATCTATCACCCTGAGCAGTATGGTTATTTTACAATAGGCATTTGTTTATTTAATTGCTCTGAGAAGGGGTTTCTTCTATGATTGCAGGAAAGGACTGAACTGAACTTGCCATAGGGGCCTGTGAAAGGCCCCTCAGGGAGTTTCCCAAATGCAAAGGATCACCTTGTCTATCCCTTGTTGAACTACATTAGTTAGTCCAATATTTGCCTTTACTACACCTTCTGCATAATCCAGAAGGAAGAGGCATTCTATTCCATTGTTCCCTGAAGAAACATTGTTTCTTAGAAACCCTGTTTACAGTCCCTTTTCAGGTGACCTTGTTTACCGCATTTAAAGCATCTGACATTTTTTTTCCTACCTCTGGAAATCACCTCTCCTATCCAAGTACCATCAGGTTCATGAGATCCAATATTCATTGCATCTCAGATCCATTCCTCCAAGGGTGCTGATCTTGCTTTTAATTGCCTAATTACACTTTTGAATGCTGCATTAGCATTCTCAAAAGCCAAAGATTCAATTATTATCTGTCTAGCTTGTAAATACGGTATCATTCTATTTACTGCTGAAGACAGCCTTTGTAATAAATCCATGAAAGTTTCTTTTTGGCACTGTATAACTTTTAAATGACCCAGTTTTCTCCTACTTCTTCAATTCTGTCCATGTATTTATGGCTGCCATGTGGCATTAAATTAGGGTGTGGTCATCATGTAAAGAATGTCTTTGAGCTGGGCAGTGGTGGCACATGCCTTTAATCCCAGCACTCGGGAGGAAGAGCCAGGCAGATCTCTGTGAGTTCAAGGCCAGCTGGTCTACAGAGCGAGCTCCAGGATAGGAACCAAAACTACACGGAGAAACCCTGTCTCAAAAAACCAAAAAAAAGAAGAAGAAAAAAAAGAACATCTTTGTATATCAGCGTAATTGCCTTTGCCAAGAAGTTGATCCTGGGAAATTTCCATACCTCTAGCCCTACATCCTTGTTCTATAGTCTTAGCCTCATTTTTCCACCAGGTTCTCCATTGTACTTGTGGACCAGCCTCTAGGACAGCTATAACCAAATCTTTACAGTCCTGAGGGATAATTCTGCTACAAGTTAACTATGAGTTTAACATCTACTTTACAAATGGAGAATGCATATTATAGCTCCTTTAAATCTCAAATCTGACATTTCTACTGGAGCACAGTTAGCTCACACACAGCCTTGAGCATATGGCAGTTCCTGTAAGGTTACCAGATAGATTAAGGCTGTTTCAAAACTTGAGGCTGTTTCACTATAACCATATAATGCAATGCTGAGATACGTTCACCTTTAAATTCTTCTGTCTGTGTCTGAATTTCTCTATGATTTGTTTTTAACAAGTTTTTCTACAACTTTTATCTTGGAACTTAAATTGACCAACCATTTGAATGCTAAAACAAAAATGATCAAACAAATAATATTCATAGTTGATGTTATATAAATCCCATCAACATTAATTACCCTCTCATTTAGTTGTTGCATTTTCAGTCTGCCAAATCTGTTATCAAACAGAGACCAAATTCCCTTCATTGTAAAAATGTTTCCCATTTTTTAATGTGGGGAAAAAATTCTCTTTAAACCAATTTCTCCCTCTAAGATATCTTAATTGATTCACCAGGTCTGCCAACTGCATAGAACAGTAGAAGTCCAAGGGAGTTTCAAGGCAGCTTACCTAATGTGGTAGTAATCAGAGATGGGGATTCAGAGAGAGCCTACAACCCATCTGGAAAGAAGAAGCCAAAAAGACTCCAGCTCACATGGGGTGGAGACTCCAGCCATGTGCAGTTCAGGCCTGAGCCTGGGGTCTGTAATGTCACAGGCAAGTGGCTTTTTCATGAATTTGTGCCACAAACGTTGGGTCACCAGATATAAGATGAACTGCTAAACAGTCTTATTTATAAAAAAAACCATGCCAGGCAGTGGTGGCGCACGCCTTTAATCCCAGCACTCGGGAGGCAGAGCCAGGCGGATCTCTGTGAGTTCGAGGCCAGCCTGGGCTACCAAGTGAGTTCCAGGAAAGGTGCAAAGCTACACAGAGAAACCCTGTCTCGAAAAACCAAAAAAAGAAAAAGAAAAAAAAAACCCAGAGCCAGATATTAGGGTGAAAACTGAGAGATTAGAGGAATAGGATAAGCTATAGCCAACCACAAATTACCAACCCTCAGCCTCCAGAGAGAGCCACTGCCTATATACTCATGACTATACCATTTCTGTGCCTGCCTTCTTACTTCCTCTCTCTACCCAGCTACATCATTTCCTTTCTGTGCAGCTCTATCACTTCCTGGGTCTATACAGATAGCCAGACCTCTATGCTTAACTAGTGCTAAGAATAAAAGTATGTACCATGACACCTGGCTCTGTTCCCAGTGTGGCCTTGAACTCACAGAGATCTGGATGAATCTCTGACTTCTGACTGCTAGGATTAAAGGTGTGTGCTACCACTGCCTGACCTCTATATTTACTATAGTGGCTAGCTTTTTCTTCTGATCTCCAGATAAGCTTTATTAGGGTGCACAATATATTGGGGGACACAATATTTCACCACAGCTTCCCTGTAGCCTTATCTTATGGAAGCATTTCTTCACTGAGGTTCCCTCCTCTCAGATGACTTAAGCCTGTTCTAAGATAACATAAACATAAAACTATACAGCACATTATCTAACCCTTACCTAATCCCTAACAGCTACCTCAACCTTAACAATAATTCTAACTTTTAGCCCTATTCCGTATATTCCCTTAGCTTGAACCCTATTACTAGTTCTAACTATTCTTAACTCTAAGCCTATCCCTAAAACTTAACTAATGCTAAAACATAACCCTGAGTATCTTGACAGGAGGGAAGAAGGGGAGGAACTGAAATGAGAAGGAGGAGAAAGTGAGAAAAGAAATCCATTTTCTATAAAAGAAGAAATATTTAAGTTACAGAGGGGGAAAGCTCAATATTAAAAACTCTCAAATTTATTCCAGAATTATTATGGGAAAGAGATAACTTGATGAAATTGTCTGCAATTTGGAACTACTCTTTCTCCCAGAAACTTTTCATCATGATATGGCTTATTTCTAATATATGACTCTGTATTCTAGATATAAAGTTTCCTAGGTAAAGTTTACTGCTATTTCATTACAATGAAATGAGTAGAGTGAAAATTCAAATTTTATTATTTCCATTTCATGGTTAAGAAGTTTGGGACTACTTTTATAGCAAACAGTTTTGCATGAATTTTTTTTCCTTCACAGAAGTATGGTCAATATTTCACTTACTCTTTTTTTTCCTGACTGAATACATTTTAGACCCTTTATAAGATATTTGTTCACAGACATACATGAGAAATATTAAAATTTAGTTCAAATGGCCTATGAAACTACAGAACTGGTTCAAATACAGCCTAGCAGTAAAATCCTTAGTTTAAAAACAATGGTCGGATAAAGAAACATATTGATCAAGTGCATTTAAGTGCCCAGCAAAACAATGACAGACCAGCCAGCATTTCACACAAGATCACAATATGGTCATAAAAGACAGGGTATATGTTTGCAGACATTGTAATATGTTCTGTTTTGGCAGAAACATCATGTCAACTGATGAGTAATATTCAAAATGAAGTAGAAAAAAGCATTAAGTTCAGGTAGTTAATAATTTTAAATAACAGCATATAAGAGTATAGTTAAATTAGCTCTGTATATACTTTGTATTAATAACCAAGGGTTAATATATATATGAGTATTGCCAAATTTATTTCAAAAGCATGTTTCACACTTATTTTTTCTTGAAATAGATAATTTTCAAAATCATTTATATATATATATATATATATATATATATATATATATATATATATATATGTAGGAGGCTATGTGGTTTGCTGCATATCTTTAACCCTAGCACTGGAGATGCAGAAGCAGTTGGGTCTCTGAGTTCAAGATAAATCTGGTCTATAGCGTGAGTTCCACGCTAACCAGTGCTACCCAGAGAAATCTTAACTCATAAAAAGAAGTGGGAAAAAATGTACCAGGAGATGAAGGCAGTGGTATTATAGTAGATAATTAAAAATACATGCTTGATGTTTTTTTTTAAAAAAAACTTTCTTTTAATAATCATAGTTATTTTGGAAATAATTAGAACATGATCCAGCAGAAAATGACAGGTGCTTTTCACTGTTGACCACTGAAAATCACAGCCCTTTAAACCAAATCACGTTTCACAAAAGTGAGCAGATTTAAAATTTAAGTAGAGAAGTATAACTTAACATTTACATGTGGTTGAAATCTAATGGAGGCTGGAGGCTGAATTGCTGTCTTAATCTCCATGTTCTCATTTCTAAGTGATCTACTCTATCCAGTACGAGGAAATTTTACAGTCCTGGTTGTCTCAGAGGGTTTTCATGAAGTAAGGGGATTCAGTGCAGGTTTTCCTGGCCAGGAATAGACAACTCAAAATCTTTTATAACCTAAACTTAAGTATCACACAGTGTGTTCCATGGTCACAATGTGCATGATTCTTAATTTGAAGAGTGTGAAAACTGTACTGAGAGAGAAACTGTGCCGTGTAATGTGCTGTTATTACCACTGTGAAATAAGAAACTCTTTTCTTCCAGAAATATGTTTTAAGACCCTAGTGAATGTCTTGGTTGATAGAAAAATCCAAAATCTTCTATATGTTATTCGACTTTTTCTAAAAGTACATATTTATAATGAACTTTAATTTGTGCATTAGAAATCGCATTAAATAATAATAATAGCTGCTAATAAAACAAAACTCTCCTAACAATACAATGTTGTGAAATTGTCTTCATCTCATCACTTGTCCATTGGAGCCCAAATTATATAAAAGAAGGAGTACTGAAAATGAAGTAATGTGATATGTTCTGAGTAGATTTATCACCAGATGACTACTAAGTGATTAATGGACAAGTAGCCTCTACAGTATAGACAGTTGGATGAAGTAGTGATTAATGTCCTGGATGCAAAAGAGCAAGACATCCCAAGGTTCCCTCTTGCTACTGAGAAAGGCATAGTGTTCATAACTTACTTATTGTTTACTTCATATTGCAGTTGGACGTAGGTTACTCAAATGACATGAAATCTCACTAAGAATAAGGAGTGACAAAGTATTCTGGTACAAGACAATGACATATAATACCTTTTTTGAAATGAATGGGTGCTGAAAGTTATGTAAAATTTGCATGTTCAGTTCCTTCTGTGGAAGAAAACTGAAGATACTGTATGAAAATACTGAATTATTAAAATCTGCCTCCTGTAAGTCTTCATTAATGTACGTTTTACCATGTAATTGAAATTATATGTGATGTTATTTTTCATTACCTCACACTTTTAAATTTTCTTTTATGTTAAATTATTTGATAGAAGTTATACTCAACTCATTTTGTATAGATCTTATGTTAATGCTGTTTAAGAACTTCTCTGATGAATATGGTTCGTAACTCATTTGTGTCTTTTCCAGCTTTCTTCATACTGTGAAATTAGCATTAAAATAAGGAAATACCTCTTGGCATATGATGGAAGCTATCTTATAATGAAATAGGAAAGTTAACATATCAGAAAATTTACATAAATTTTAAAAAATTGTTTTTGAAATTCGGAATATTATCTCTTTTAATTTCAAATATTCTGAGAATACCTCCTCATGTACTTCCTCTCAGTCTAAATATTAAATCACTTAGCAACAAACAACCATGATTTTCTACCCATATGAAGAACTTCAAGGCTCTGCATACTATTGACTGAACAAGACAATTAGTTACCCCTTATTATCCATCTTTTGTTGTTTTATCATTCTTCCCCCTTCCTACCACCTCCTTCCCTCTTCACCTACTTTTCCTTTTCCTGTTTCTCCTCCTGCTTCTCTCTTTAGTCCACCTCTCAACATCTCATTATAACACCTGTTCTAACTAATAGTTTCCTGAGGAATATCACTGAAGACAAAACTACATTGTTAATTCTGGTAAAAACATAATTTTAAGAGGAACAGATACAGGCATTTGAAATGTCCATTTGTGGTGTTGTCCTGTTTTGCTAGTTGGAAAATGGCATTTGTAACACTGCAAAACATTTTTGAGGTCCATAAACAAAAATCAGTTTTAAAAGATGCCTAAATCTGTATAATAACAGAAATCAATCATCACCATTGCATTATAATATGGGCTCTTTTATTTAAGATTAAACAAAATATTAGAAAATTTCTTTTATTTTCCCAAACCTTTATAGTCTTAGCTCTCTGAAATTCCAACACCTGCTTCAGAATATAGTCTTCTGCACAAGAAAATAAACAGCTATAGGAATACTGCTAGTGGTGAGAAGCAATGCTCACTAATCTTCATTGCCAACTCTACTGAATTAAAGAATCAAACAGAAGACATATCTCTGGTGACCACATAAGTGAGGGAATTTCCAGAGAGGTTTCACTGCAAGGAGACATGTGTTGAATGTAGATATCAATGTCTCAACTTCAAGGGCTGAGATTCTGGACTGAATGAAAGAAGAAAAGAAAGAAGTCCCCTGAAACCCAGGCTTTACTTCTTTTTGCTTGATAACTGTACACCAAGTGAGCAGCCATCCTCACACTCTTTCAACCGCAGCTAGAAGCACTCTTGATGATACACATTCTTAGTAATGATAAACTCTACCCTCCAACTGAATATAAGAAATCCCACCATTCCTTAATTAGTTTTGTCATGTATTTTTGTCACTTCAATGAGAAAATTAATTAATGCAAAAGATTCCATGGCCAGAGAAATACAAATTTCCACTCATTTCTTTCAGACTCTTATTGTTACATGGGTAGCAAGGAGTTTCTTTTAGGTCTTAGTTTAGCTAATAAAATAATTTTACAATAGACTGTGAAGGATGCTCAAGGCCAATTTTATTGGTGTTTGAATGGAAAACAGTTGGATAAGGAAGCTGTAAACCTTGGCAGCTACCAGGAGGAAGGAGGTGGATAACAGTAAAACAGACAGTTATACCTTTTGAGTTAGGGTACAAGATAGCTGTCATTCTCAGTAATGGAAGCTGAGAAGCAGCTGCAAGGCAGTGATAGTGGTAGCTAGGTTCAGACAGTAAGAAAGTCTAGTGTGTCAAGGAAAGCATGCTCAGAGTTTGGGCTAATACAATGTAAAGTGAAAAAAAGATAGAAACAAGAAAAGAAAAGTTGTACTTTTTAAATTAGAATGCAGAAAACAAGTGGGCTTAGCAGTGCTGCAAGTTGGAAACTGAAAAGGCTGCACTGGGGGAGGGCTTTGCAGCAGTATACATACATCATCTCATTAAGACACTGAGAGAAACAATCAATCAATGGGACCTCTTGAAACTGAGAAGCTTTTGTAGAGCAAAGGAGAGCCTACAGAATGGGAAAAAATCTTCACCAACCCCACATCTGACAGAGGACTGATATCCAGAATATATAAAGAACTCAAGAAATTAGACATCAAAATTCCTAATAGTCCAATTAAAAAATGGGCTATAGAGCTAAACAGAGAATTCTCAGCAGAGGAAGCACAAATGTCTGAAAGACATTTAAGGAATTGCTCAACATCCCTAATCATCAGGGAAATGTAAATCAAAATGACTCTGAGATACCACCTTACACCTGTCAGAATGGCTAAGAACAAAAACACTGAAAACTGCTTATGCTGGAGAGGATGTGGAGCAAGGGGAACTCTCCTCCACTGTTGGTGGGAATGCAAGCTTGTACAACCACTTTGGAAATCAATATGGTGCTTTTTTAGAAAACTGGGAATCAATCTCCCCCAAGACTCAGCTAAACCACTCTTGGGCATATACCCAAGGAATGTTCAATCATACCACAAGGACACATGTCAGCTATGTGCAAAGCAGCATTGTTTGTAATAGCCAGAACCTGGACACAACCTAGATGCCCTTCAACTGAAGAATAGATAAATAAAATGTACGTATGCACAATGGAATACTACTCAGCAGAGAAAAACAATGACATCATGAGGTTTGCAGGCAAATGGATGATGGATCTAGAAAAAAAGTCATCCTGAGTGAGGTAACCCAGACTCAGAAAGACAAACATGGTATGTACTCACTCATAGGAGGATACTAGATGTAAAACAAAGGATGACTAGACTGCTACTCACAATTCCAGGGAGGTTACCTAGAAAACAGGAACCTAAGAAAGACACATGGATCCCCCAAAGACAGAGAAATGGATGAGATCTACATGAGCAACCTGGATATGAGGAGGGTAATGAAGGGCAAGGATCAAGGGAAAGAGAGTTTAGAGGAGCAGGAGATACCAGCTGGATCAAGAACAGAGAGGGAGAACAAGGAGAAAGAGACCATGGTAATTGAAGACACCATGAAAATAGGAAGAAGCAAAGTGCTAGAGAGGTCCCCAGAAATCCTCAAAGATACCTCCACAATAGGCTACTGGCAATGGTCGAGAGCCAGCCCAAACTGACTAATCTGGTGATCCGGATGGCCAAACACCCTTACTGTTGTGCTAGAACTCTCATCCAATGACTGGTGGAAGCAGATTCAGAGATCCATGGCCAGGCCCCAGGTTGAGCTCCAGGAGTCCAGTTGGTGAGGAAGAGGAGGGATTGTATGAGAATTGTTAAGACAATGATTGGAAAAAGCACAGGGACAAATGGCCAAACTAGTGGAAACACATGAACAATGAACCAATAGCTGAGGACCCTCAACTGGATCAGGCCCTCTGAATAAGTGAGACAGTTGATTAGCTTGAACTGTTTGGGAGGCACCTAGGCAGTGGGACTGGGACCTGTCCTTAGTGCATGAGCTGGCTATTTGGAACCTGGGGTCTATGCAGGGACACTTTGCTCAGCCTGGGCAGAGGGGAGTGGACCTGCCTCAACTGAATCTACCAGGTTGAGCTAAATCCCCAGGAAAGTCCTTGCCCTGAAGGAGATGGGAATGGGGGGTGGGCTGGGGTGGGGAGGAGGGAGGACAGAGGAATCCGTGGCTGATATGTAAAATTAAATTAAAGTATAAAATAAAAAAATACAATAAAGAATTAAAAAAGAAAAAGAAAAATGTGGCTTAGATGATTTTAGGACAAGAATTTCTTACCTTAACTTTGCACCCAACCTACTTCTCATGTTCCTTCTTTATCCACATTTAAGATATGAACTGAAGATTTATTTCATTTCACAAGGCAGTATTGATAAAACCAAGAAAAATGGTTGTATAACATTCTGAAAATCTGAAGACCCATGTAAATGTCAAATTAACAAAAATTAGCCAACAAAAATTAGCCATTATTTTCTTAAATAGCATGCATCAGAAATGTGCAGCTTGCTTGGGTATGTAGAATGTTTTTCTCCCATCTCACTCCCCCCACACATACTCACTGCTTTCTATTTTCTTTTTCTGAAATTCTTATGTCAGCCAAGTTTTTGTCTAAAAGGGCAATATATTTTAGAAATAATTTAGCCACCCATTCTGTGAGTTATCAAAATGCATTTAAGTTGCAAGGTCTACATCAAGGTATTACTTTTATTCCAGATTGATATCTGCATAGTGTTCTGAAATAGTTTTCCCTCAATTTGGTAACTAGATTGAAAGCAATATGTAAGTTCAGATTTGTCCATTAATTTAAAAAATATCAATATCAAATGTGATCTACTTTTAGAAATGAGAATTTTAAAACAATATTGGACAAGTTTTTAATTCTCATTAAAATTTTAATTCTGTTTCATTTTTTTAATCCATAAAAATGATTATTTGGTAAATAAATGTTTATAATGGAAAAAAAAGAGAATATTTCTTCCTTCAGTCTCTTTAGTATGACATCAGGTGAATAAGTTTCCCCATGGGGTTTCTATTGGACAGTGGTTCACTGGTCAAGCAGGGTTAACTTTTAAGATATCAGTCAGTAATAGGTAAAATCTTAATGTTAGGAGCACCAGAATGCTATGTCATCATCCAGGGCCAGAGTTGTAAATCAGATTTTATTCTTTTAACCAGGAATAGGAATCTTTCTCTGGCTTAACACAGTAACAGTCTCCAGCCAACAACTGCTCTAATGAAAAATTAATTTTCTCCAAGGGAATCTCACTGGGTACACAAACCACTCTTAAGGGCAGGTCCCATACCCAACACAAAATGAACTCAAAGGCACTTTTGGATGTTCTGTGACTGATTATGCTCTACTAGGGTTCTATTTTTTTATTTTTATAAACAAAGGTCCTTTATGTATATATTATGATTCCCAGATTTGTCTTTTTATGGGATTTCTGTGTGTGTGAAATTGTGAGTCTCTATGTCTACATGTTTCTTGTGCTTTTTCTTTGGCCCTTTTTCTTCTGTTCATTTGTTTGTTTTGTCCTATTCTGTTGTGTTCTTTGGCCCTTTTTCTTCTGTTCATTTGTTTGTTTTGTCCTATTCTGGTGTGTTTTGTTTTATCGAATTTCATTATTATTTATTAGATTCCTGATTGTTTTCTAATGATAAGAAAGAAATGATGGGAATTTGATGGGGGAGGGAGTGGGGAGGTTCTAGGAAGAATTGGGTGAGGGGAAACCACAATCAGAATATATTGTATGGGGGGCTAAAGAGATGGCTCGGAGGTTAAGAGCCCTGGCTGCTCTTCCAGAGGTCCTGAGTTCAATTCCCAGCACCCACATGGTGACATCTATAATGAGATCTAGTGCCCTCTTCTGGCATGTAGGCATACATGCAGGCAGAGCACTATATATACAATAAATAAATTAAAAAAAGAATATATTGTATGAAAAACTCCATTTTCAATAAAAAAGAAAAAAGAATAGTATAATTATTTTAAATTTAAAAAAATGCAATGTAATTTCCATCAAAATTCAGATGATATTCTTCACAGAACTCAAAGAAATCAATGCATAAATTTACTTGGGAACATGTACATACACAAAAAAATATAGCCAAAGGAAATTTCTGTTTACTACTTATTATTAAAAAAATATTTTTACTTATTTTTTGAGAATTCCATGCAATACACTTGTGCGTATTCTTTCTCCTACCCAAAATCCACCCAGATGCTTCCCCAACTCCCAACTCATCCAACTTCTGTGGTTATATTTTATTGGTGCTGAAATGTGGTGGTATTTTATTTGTGCTTTGATAAATAAAGCTTGCCTGGAGACTTAGAGGAAAAAAGAAAGCCATTATAAGTAAACAAAGAAGTCAGGCAGTGGTAGCACACGCCCTTAATCTTATCACTTGGCAGGCACGGTCTCTGTGTGTTCAAGGCCACACTAGGGAACAGAGCCAAGAGTAGTGACACAGGCCTTTAATACCAGTACCAACCATAGAGACCTGGATGTCTATACAGACAGACAGAAAGTGACAGAGCTGTGTGGGAAGAGGAAGTGAGGTAGCTAGTAGAGGTAGTGAGAGAGGCAATGAGAGGACAGAAACGCAAGTCATATAAAGCCTGGGTAGACAGAAAGTCACACCATTTGGAAACTGTAGAGTTAGTGAGGTAAGGTTGGCTGGTGGCTTTTCCTGTTTCTCTGATCTCTAAGGCTTTCACCCCTATATTTGGCTCTGTGTTTTTTATTTAATAAGACCATTTAGAAATTTTTCTACAACCTTCATTTTCTTTTCTTGAATAAACAAACAAATATATTAATAAAAATAATTTTTCCTCTTAGGCCTCAATTATGCCCTGTTATATTCACTTTTTTGCATGGGCATACTACTTTAAATTTTAAGATTGTCCAAGTGCAATGTTTCACTATCTAGTATTTAAAAAAATTAGAAGGTAGAACCCAAAGCTAACCACAAGTAACAGATCCCTCCTCAATAACCTCCAAGGATGCTAATCTTTATAACATTACCCCCTCAAGAGTTGGTTTCCAAGAGTCATTTAGGAGGCCCATTCAAACTGGGGTATATCAGCATTTAAGGTCTCCACTCTAGCTTATTTTCAGGCCTTAGATGGTAATCAGGGATCCAGACCAATTGGGCTACATTGTTACAGAACCATCTGAGTATAGATTCAATATAAATCAGAGGAGATAAATTTAAGATAATGGTTTAGCACTCCACATCCAAAGAAAAATGACAATGATGCAATTCTAAAGCTGTTCATCAAGGGTATGAGTATTTTTATTGCCAGTGGTAAAGATTAGATAAGGCATTCCTAAAAAGCTAAAAATAAGAGCTCACACAGTTTTGCAAAAGTAGTAGAATAACAATATCCATAGGGAAAGGGAAGTACAGAGTAGAGACTGAGGGCTGACCTGGTAGTGAACTCATAAGTGAAGACAATAAAGGGCTCCAGTTATTGTTTGGAGATTTTTTTTTGACAAGGTTCAAGAGAAAGAGGAGTTTGGTTATTAAATGAGCGTGGTTCTCTTATATATTAAATTATATGACCATTTGGTACATACCATGTCTCTTTCCACAGTATGTATGACTTTGATTGTATGTGCATCTAATTGTATATAGACATAAGGTGACAAATAGAGCATTCTCCCTGTAAATTCACTTCAAGAACACTACATGTAGGGAAGATTGGCCCTTCTAATCTTTGAAGCTGAATACATTGGGAATAAACTGGGGGAAAAAGTGTTTAAAATTGGTTGTCACTTGGGGTTGAGAAACCTATATACTATTGCTCAGAGGGCTTGGGTGTGCAGACCTATGCTGTTTTGAGATCCAAGCAGATTCTGAAGTTTTTAGGTACATTTATGGGAGAGAAATATGTGAGCATAATATATGCAGGCAAAGGATGTAAGCTGCCATGTGCATTATTACAAGGGGATAGTTTGGTGTGAATAATCAAAACCAAATAGGCAACCTACTAAGCTGTTTATTTCCTTCATTTGGGGTGCTAGTTTGGGCTGAAAGTTTGGTCATAGCCTGATGTATTTTCTTCTAAGTAGCTCTATAAAATAACAAGAAATATAACAAGAAACTGGGTCAAAAACTATAAAGTCCTAACTTTTCTGTCCTTTATATGGGACATACCTAAGGATATCAATGGAAACGCTTATTCCTTTTTATTCTACTTTCATATAATATATCCCATCACAGCGGACCGCTGCCCCTCCTCCACTCACCCAGTCTCCCCTCCCACACCTCCTCTCCCTGAGATCGCCTCCTCCAGCATTTTCCTTCAGAAAAGAACAGGCCTCCCAGGGATATCTACCAGACATGGCATAACAAGTTCCAATAATACTAGGCACAAACCTTCATATAAAGGCTGGATGAAGCAAACTACTAGGAGGAAAAAGGTCCCAAGAGGAGGCAAAAATGTCAGACATGCCTCTCACTCCAATTATAAGTCCCACAAAAACACCAAAGTACACAACCATAAGCTATGTGCTGAGGGCCTAGCTCAGATCCATGTAAGCTCCATGATTGTTGTTTCATTCTCTATGAGTGTACCTAGAGTTTTCCTGCCTTGTCCACAGTCAGGACAAATCTTTGTCATCTGCCAGTTCCACAGCCGCTCAGACCCAACCAAGTAAACACAGAGACTTATATTGCTTACAAACTGTATGGCTGTGGCAGGCTTCTTGCTAACTGTTCTTATAGCTTAAATTAATCCATTTCCATAAATCTATACCTTGCCACGTGGCTGGTGGCTTACCGGTGTCTTCACATGCTGCTGGTCATGGCGGCAGCTGGCAGTGTCTCTCTGCCTCAGCCTTCCGCTTCCCAGAATTCTCCTCTCTCCTTGTCCCACCTACTTCCTGCCTGGCCACTGGCCAATCAGTGTTTTATTTATTGACCAATCAGAGCAACACATTTAACATACAGACCATCCCACAGCATATGAGCCCCTATGATCCCTGCTTAGTTGATTCTGGGAACCATGTTCTGGTGTCCTTAAACCCCCCCCCCCAGGCTCCTGCAACCCTTCCTCCCTCTCTTCCTTAGGTTTTTGCCACATGTTTGCTTATGGGTCCCTGTATCTATTCCCATCAGCTGATGGAAGAAATCTCTGATGATGGTTGGGCTAGGCACTGATATCTATGAGTATATCTGAATATCATTAGGAATCATTTCTTTAACTTCTTTTTTCTAGTCCTGTTCTTTTCTGGGTCTCTAAGCTATATAGCCTCTGGTTCTGGTCATCCAGACAATGTCCAACATGGGCTTCCTCTTATGGCCTATACTTCAAATTAGAAGAGTCATTGGTTGGTCACTCCCAGAAGTTATACACCACCATTAGCCCTGCACATCTTGCAGGCAGGACAAATTGTAGGTGGAATATTTTGTGCCTATGTTGATGTTCCAGTCCTACCACTAGCCTAGCCTTGCCTGGTTACAGAAGATGGACAATTCAGGGCTCCTTATCCCTCATTACTAGGAATACTTACTAGAATTACCCTCAGATTCCAGGAAGTTTCCACTACACTAGGTTTCTACATCATCCTCAAATGTCCCCCAGTTCCAGTCCTCTCTCCTCATTCTCCCTTCTTCCAAGCTCCAACTCTGACATTATCCCTACTGTTCACATCTGCACTCACTACCAGTCCACCTTTAAAATCTATTCTATTTCCAATTCCCAGTGAGATCCATGTGCCCCTCCTCCTTCAGCCCTTCTTCTTACTTAGCCTCTCTGGGTCTCTGGATTGTAGCATGATTATCATTTACTTAACATCTAAGATCCACTTAAAAGTGAATACTTAGATTCTACTACATAGAATATAAACTATCAATGATTGTATATATGCTATAATATGCAACCACCCATCTTATAAAAATAAATGAACAGAACAAGACATATAAAATTAAGAGAAGAAAGAAACATATTTTCTTATAGAAATCATAGTTCCTTATCATAGAGTTTTAATTTATGAATATGGTAGGAATAACAAAAATAGAAAATCAGAAGTAAGGAGCATCATACCAATAGCAAGTGCAGGTGAGATCAATAATTAAAATTAGTGAGCAGAAAATGATCACATGAGGGCCATTTGCATAATCTCAACATAGTCCTCAGAAGACACTAATTTATATAAAGGGGAAATAGTAATTACCACAAGGAAGCCTTAGAAACAACAACTTAATAAAGTGATCAATGTAGCAACAGCACTAATAAGACATATTGATGTTTCAAACATCCTGATATGATGAACTGAAAATAACATAATGCCAGTGGCATACCTCTAAAACTGCAGACCTGAAGCTAATCATATGAGATCTGAAATTAAAAATAATTCATTTAAAGTGAATATGTTGTTTTCAAAATTACCAAATCAACAACAAACAAAGTCAGCGACATTGGGAATCTGAGGAACATCACAACTGGAGTCCTAGAACAAAGCAACAAAGCTATCACCACATATAATTGCATTGGGGTTAATTGCAAGAGGTGAAGTTATAAAGAAGCAAGGAAAATTCTATTTATTTATTCTGGTTTAAAAAGTGGTAAATCTAAAATTATTTCAAAAATAATGGCAAGTGTAGAGATAAAGACAACTGCACTATAGCATATACCAAGTACTTCCTAGAGCAGCTTGTATTTTCTGCAAATGGTTAGATTCTGTGAGTATTCTTGCAGTTTCTATGCCTGTGACTTTCTGTTAGTGCATTTATATTAGGAAGCTCATTTTAAGTTATGTTCTTCTCTTTGGAGATATACTTGTTCTCACTGACTTTGGATGGTTTCACAGGAGCCCTACAAGTTAACATGTCTTCTCTAACTTCTAATTCTGTAGCCTGTGTTTTAGACATAATAACCAAAGGATAAAATGCTCCATCTATCAGTTTTAATGGAATATGATCAAAAGCTCTAGTAGAAGGTTAGCCAGTTCAATGGCCCTAATCATGTTGAACAACTCCCTCATAAGTTCATCAGGCACTTTCCCACTCACTCACATAAATGCTTTAAAACTAATTACTTCATTTTCATAGAACTATATATTTGTTCCAGCCACAAATATTTTCCTTCAAAAATTCTCTATTTGTTGTTGGTTTGATTTGCCACTCCATCCGTTTTTGTTAGTATTCAAAACTACCATTTAGTTAATTTTATAGGTCTGTGATCACATGTGATTTTTAGGAAATAATCCTAACTCAGTAAATGAAAAAAAAATTCCCCTACAATTGTCTATCAGAATTAAAATCTAGGATTTACCCTCTACACAAGAGCCTGTGGATGCTCAGGATGTACCACATTCTTTCTGCTAAATGGCAGAAAATGTTAGCATATACTTCTAAGCACATCCACATGCTTTAAATCATCTCCAGATCACTTATAACATCAAATATAACATGAATACTATGAAGGCAGCTGGTATATTTATAGACCCATAACAGAGAACTGTAAGTGTCTGCACTTACTTACCAGACCAATGTCACTTGATATGACTTCAATGAATTAAATCAGGTTGGATTGGAGCAGCCACAGCAAAACTGAGACTGTGACAATTTTATCTAAACCAATCAGACTTTTTATTCCTTCATTAGAAAGAAACAATATAACAGCAATGGCCAGGATCAGTACATTTGTAATTTCCAGAATACAGTCTAGTTTGCAAGTCATTCAGGGTAAGCAAGATTAATGTCTAAGACTGTTTGTCCTGTTAAGCCTATATGCATCCTTGACTCCTAAGAGGACATACAGTAAAAGACAAAACATTATATGGGTCAATCAAATACAAATGGGTCAGCATGTGCCAGGGATAGGTTTTTTTGGTAGCATGTGGTCTTTGAGGATGTGGTGACAATAGACACATTGCAGCAATAGCCAATTTTTCTTTCTTTCTTTCTTTTTTTTTTTTTGGTTTTTCGAGACAGGGTTTCTCTGTGTAGCTTTGTGCCTCCCCTGGAACTCACTTGGTAGCCCAGGCTGGCCTTGAACTCACAGAGATCTGCCTGACTCTGCCTCCCGAGTGCTGGGATTAAAGGCGTGTGCCACCACCGCTTGGCCCAATTTTTCAAAGTTAAAGATAAGAATAAATATGTGTTGTGCATTCTCACTGAAAGACTGAAAAGGCTGGAGTCTAGTGTCCTTGAGTAATGTCACCCTTTATAGATACAATTGTTCCTGTAGGATGGATCCCACACACTCTAGATGGTGTTTTCTCTGTCTACTTAATTTCATCTAGAAAACATTATACAGTACTCCCTACATTCAAAGCATGCCTTCTCTTCCAACCATATTGCTGTCCCACATTGGGAACATTCTTGGAGTTATATCTGGAAGAATGGCTTACTTCATCCCTTAGACATCTCTCAATACTGCCAATTTGGCCATCACTGTTAATCATCATAGATCTTTTCTTTATGAACTTCTTAAATGTGTGTTAAAGAAAACCCTTGTCCTTTTCCAGACAAACTGCTAAGTTTTAAAATCCTATGTACATAAGTATAGAGAAATAGCATTTTATATATATATATATATATATATATATATATATATATATATATTAGCATTATATTATAACACCAATAAAAGCTTGAAATAACTCTATAACAAGATTAGTATGCCTAAGGCAATCATGGTTTCTGCCATTTGAAGGGTATCATTCAGTATTCTTCCATTTACTATGACAATAAAATATATTTTATGGATTTATTGCTATTATCTATAAAAACACAAATTGAACAATTGCTACTGACTTATGGAAGAAACAGCATTTGCCCTGTGCTGTGGAAAGCATGGTAATAAGAAACTCTTCATAAGGCTTTGGTCTTGGAAAGATCTAAAGATAAAGGTTTGGGAAATGTTAACATAAAACCAAGGGGCAAATTAAGAATTTTATGAATGACCATTGGAAATACAAACTCTTGAGTAGCAGAAGTTACCAACAGAGAGTTAGGGTAGAGCCAATTCATGTTATAATTACAAATGCCTAGAGGGGACTTTGAGGCTCTCCTTTTGTTTCCTACCTTAAAAAATATTTCTAATCTATTCTTAATTAGTTCTATGTTTTCAGTCCCAGTTAAACATCTAAAAGTGTAATTTCTAATTTTTTTTGTATTGACTACTATTATACTATTATACATAAATATAAAACTTCAAATCATCAATAATACACACACACACACACACATATATATATACATATATATATATATATCCTTTATATAACATATAAGCAGTATGAATAAATAGATCATATTGAAGACTGGCCAAATATTTCTCTCAAAAAAATTTAGTACTTCACCATGCACTTACTAAGTAAGGTACTCTTTTTACTTTATTTTTCCCTTCTATTGAAAATAGATTCTGTTTTCATACAATATATAGTGATTACAATTTCATCTGACTATATTCCACTCAGTTTCTCTCCACCACCCCTTCCACCCAGGTCTACTTTCTTTCTAACTCTGATTAGAAAAGGAAGCTTCTAAGAAATAAAAACACAACATAGCAAAGTAAAAGGTACTAAGATAAAATAAAAACAATCACATTGAAGATAGACAAGGCAAATCAACAAAAGGAAAAGAGCTCAAGAAAAGGAACAAGATCAGAGGAATACTCATTCACGAATTTGATAGTTTCATAAAAACACCAAATGGAAACCTCTAGTATATATGCAGAGGACTCATCATAGAGCTATGTAGGCCCTGTGCTTGCTGCTTCAGCATGTGTGACCTTATGAGCACTGCTCCACTGATTTAAAGGGTCTCTTTCTCCTGATGCCCCTCCAACTCCCTCTGGCTCTTATACCTTTTCTTCCTCCTCTTCTATGGGTTTCTTGAGCTCTAAAGGGAGGGATTTGTTTGAAACATCCAATCTGAAGGTTCCAATCTCTCTCTCTCTCTCTCTCTCTCTCTCTCTCTCTCTCTCTCTCTCTCTCTCTCTCTCTCTCTCTCTCTCTCTCTCTCCCTGTGTGTGTGTGTGTGTGTGTGTGTGTATGTGTGTGTGTGTAATGTGTGTAATGACTAGCTATGGATCTCTGCATTTATTCCCCTCTGCTCCAGGAGGAAGAGTCTCCAATTTGGCTGCATCAGGTACTAATCTTTGAGAAGATAGCAGAATATCATCAGGAGTGACATTTTTTTTAGACCAGTAGTATTTGGTTTTCCCTTATGTGGTGATATATTGTATACCCTAATAAAATTTACATGAAAATCGGAGGGAAAAGCCACCTCTTACCTCTAGGACTCCTCAGCCTGAAAAGCTTTCCTCAGAAAAAAGCCTTAGTTCCTGTCTCCTCACACCTTATGTACCTTTCTCCGCCAAACCATATCATTTCCTGTCTCAAACTTCCTAGTGCTAGGACTAAAGGAGTGTGACGCCCAAGTGCTGGGATTAAAGGTGTGAGACACCATTGTCTGGCTCTGTTTCTCTCTTAGACTAGTTCAATCTCTCATAGCTCAGGGTGGCTATGATCTGGATCTCTGACACCTGAGTGCTAAGATTAAAAGTGTGTGCCACCACTGACTGGCCTCTATGTTAAATCTAGTGGCTTGTTCTGTTCTCTGATCTTCAGCCAAAGTTTATTAGGGTACACAATATATCACCACATTTCCTCCTTTTTGTCAAAAATAATAAAAGAAGGTTATAACTAATATAAGAAAAAGTATATAAATAAGTACAATATCTCTTTCGACTGAGGAAAGCTTTTCAGGCTGAGGAGTCCAAGAGGTAAGAAAGGTGGCTTGTTTCTTTGTCTCTCTGGTATTCAGGTAAATTTTATTAGGGTACCCAATATATCACCACACCCTTACATCTCTGGGCCTTTAGTCTCAGGTTCTTCATAAACCAAGCATTGTCAGGTATGGGTTCACGTTCATGGGAGTTGGCCTTAAGTCGAATCACAAACTGATTGGTTTCTTCTACAAGTTTTGTGCCACCATTGAACTAGCATTTTTAGCAATCAGGGTAGCATTGTAGATCAAAAGGATTGTGGTCGTATTGGTGTTTGCTTTCTCTCTTGCTAGCCTGCAGAGTACCTTCCTGTACTAAAGGTTCTTGAACATAGGGGTGAAGGTTCTATGTGGGCACCAGCTTGACCTCTCCATGTTCAAAGAGTTCTGCGAGTGTTGTCTTCAATAATGTGGACTTGCTATCAGTTTGTAGGGAACAACTCACTGTCTTGGCAACAACAGAGGTTGTTTGAGGATTTTCATGGGACCCTTTTGGCCAGTACTTAATTGGATTGAATCCAGTTCTAGTACTGAAAATTTTCTTTGGTGAGAAGAGATGGACAATTGGGACTCTGTCTCCCACATTATTTGGAGACTTCATTAAGCTCAACTTCATATAATTTAGGAAGTTTTCCTGAACTTGTTTTCCATGTCATTCCCTCAAATGCCCTGAATTTGAGCTGCCTTTCCTCAGATTCCTCTCTTAAACCCACGCCCCTCCATCTGATCCTCCTGCTTCTGCGCACCTGTTCCCAATACACTCTTAAAATCTACTGTTTCCCCCTCCCAATGAGATCCCTGTGTCCCCTCTAGTCCCTCCCTCTATACTTAAATCCTCTGGGTCTACTTTGTAGCATGGCTGTCATTTACTTAACAGGTAATATCCACATAGAAGCAAACAAATACCCTATTTATCTTTCTGGGTCTGCATTACCTACCTCACTCAGAATGATTTTTTTTTTCCTAGTTCCATCCATTTGCCTGCAAATTTAATGTGATTCATGATAAAAGTACTCTTTTCATTTTATTTTAAGTAAACCAATTTTAAAAGTACACTAAACCATTTTAGAGAACTAGCCTTTAGATATCAATCCTGAAGTTAGACATGATGAGAAACATTTAAAAAGAAATTTTGTAACATTATGGGCAAAAAACTGAGTGGCTACCCAAACGACTGAAATCACTTACCAAAGGTTCAAGGGATTATTTCCCACTGTGCTAAGAGAAACTTGTTATGAACAATCCCCACAGGTGAATGCTGTAAACCTAAGCCAATGTCACCAGGGAATAAATATAAGTTGAAGTGAAGAGTAGAAATGAATAATTAAAAGTAAAATATTATAGCCAAGATTTATGAGATTTATATTTTTGACAAGTAAAACTAAAACTTTTTTCAGCTGAAATGTTAAATGAATTGTTAAATTTATAGGCTATAAGATTAGTAGGACAGTTATTTAAAATATATTTTATAGAATGGTGATATCTTCATATATTTTTCTCTAGGAAACTATCCAAATTACACACATGTAGCACAAAGTCTTGTATGCTGTCTAAAACCAAGCCATTTTAATGTTACTTTTACTCTTTTGAAACTTGAGTCTCTAGGATACAGAGTATCTAGATTCAAGATTACCATGTCTGATGTTCTACATCGAAGTTTGACAATATTCACATAAACTGCTTACCTTTTCTTCTATCTTCCATTCATTGAAAAATAAATCCTTTTTCTCAAACAATATAGCTTGACTATAATTTCCCCTCATACACTATAACCTGAATACAATTTCCCCTCCCTCTATCCCTGCCCACCTCCCCTCATCTCTGGATCCACTATAACATATATGCAGAGGACCTGGGGTAGTCCAGTGTAGACATTATGCCTGCTGCTTCAGTCTCTGTGAGCTCATATGCATTTTACTTAGTTGATACAGAGGCCCTTATTCTACTGGTGTTCTCCATCTGCCCAGGCTCTTACAATCTTTCGCCTGCTCTTCCAGACATTTTCAATAATTACAGTTTATTCATACAGCTCTGTTACTATATAAAAATTTTATTGGTGCATGGCAACATGCACAGACAATGTAGAATTTCTCAGGAGGAGAGGGAGTACTGAAACCATAAGAGGTTGTGTGTACCTGAAGAGGATTTGAAATACTATTCCTAGTAGATGTTTGTAACTTTTTTGATGTAGTTTACTTAACAATTGATAGTAGTATTTTTCCCCATCCAAATCAATATTCCCCCAGAAAAGCAATGGTTAGTATTAACTCTATTTTTCATGCAATAGATGTTAACGTCATACAAAAAAAAAACCCTGCAAATATCAAAAGAAATTTGCACAGAAATAATTGAAGTAAACATAAGCCAGATTAAGTCCTATTGTGAGAGATGTAATTATGCCGAGACAACTTGGAAAGAACGTTGGGGAGGAGGTGCCTGGGAGTCCCCTGCCCATCACAGTGCTCATTAGAGAAAACACTGCATAGACAGGAAGATCAGACCAATGTTACAGTGATCATTCCTGATCCTTCATGACTCATAAAAAGTCTTGGAAAAAAATGTCAAGATCCATAATTTGTTTTATGGAAATACAAACTTACTATGGAGCATGATTCTACAAATCATAAAAATTTCAATTGATGTCAAGTCTATTTTATTAGATGACCATTGTCTTCAAAGTTAAATTAATGACAGAAGATATGTAAATATCATTTGCATAGATTATTGCATATTAGCGATTGGCTCTGTGCTATCAATAATGTGTCGGTTTTGCGTTAAAGAAAGGAAGAAAAATACTTCCCATTGGAATCATTTAACCAAGAACAAGCACAAAATTGAATGCTCTACTTCATGCTCTATGTGTCTTCCATCTGTATATCTCTCCGTATATCTATCTGTCTGTTGTATAAGTTATGTGTATTTGTCTTGTTTCTTATACTAGCTGTGTATCTGTGATATCTGTGTATGAGTGGTATCTGTTTGTACTCAATGAGTTGCACAAAAGGGAAGGAATGGTATACAGAAATCTTTAATAGAGTTTTACAAGGGTTTAAGTCACTGTCTCCAAAGGATCTCAGCGGAAGCACAAAATAAACATCATAGTTTGTCGATCAATATCTCTAAAGGGTTAACTACAACTCTTTTATGTTAGACTTTGGGAACTTTCTATTAACTTCTGTATTTGCTGTTTTGTAGCAAATGATACTCAAGTATTACTCTGGGTCAGGGCCATAGAAAAATACAGAACCTAAGACTGCAGCTGTGTGCATTAACGTAGATTGTGAAATTTGATCACATATTAGATCCAAAGAGAGTAAGGTTGGTTTTTATATTGTTCTTCGAAAGGAGCCTAAACAAACCATTTGAGTACACAGTAAACCAGCAGCAATTTTAAGTCTTAAGTTATTTCAAGGTGTGTTGTGAACTTTGGCTGTGAAGTCCAGAAAAATGTCCAGACTTTTAGAATACAATAGATTTTTTTTTTTCAGAATTGTGCATTGCCACAGTCATCAATGGAAATTGTGATATTAAAAAAGCTCTTCAATTTTAATTGTAATTTTAAACTGGTAATTTTCATCATGAAATTTTATCAATATGTTTTCATAGGCAAAACTCAATAAAGGACAAAATGAACATAAAATTTAATTAATTGTAAAAAATTAAAACATTTGATTTCCCACAAAACAGTAGTTTTTTATTAATAATATAGATTGTTTTTGAAAATATAGTAAGAATATTGAAATAGCATTTATACTTAGTTTTGAAAACTTAGTAAAAATGTTCTGATAGTATACAAAGCTTACATAGAATGAAATGAAATACCCTCCCATGGAAAACCTAAATTTTCAAAGAATCAGTAGTTTTGATCTGTTTTAGTCCCAGAATCTCTGGGCTTAGCCAAGAGGCTAAGTTGGATCAAAGCCTGTCTCCCTGAACTATTTCAAAAAGAGAATGATTAATCGTGTTTACTAAAGATGGGGAAGGAAGACCCCAAAAGCATATCTCCGACTGATGCAGATAAAATCTTCACATGAACATGGGGAGAAAGAATGTCTATTCATACTGATTTTTAATGAATGTGCCCTAATGCATAATTTTGATGCTCTTTAGAAATAAATGATTACTATAGTTCAGTTTTTTTATAACTATTTGAATTAATTTTAGCATAAAATATTTGTATGTACATATTTTGCCAATTATTGTCCATTTGAAATAAATATCTGTTCTTCCAAATTCAGTCAAAATACATTTTTCTAACAAATTATTTAATGAAATCATGGTAGGGACACCTACACTTATGAAAATTTGGACTCAAGATCAAGTAAGATTTTTGTTCATTTTGACTGGCAACAAATTATATAGTATGCAATATTTGAACTTCTAAAACTCTTAGTTATTAATGATATATATATATATATATTATTTTATGGAAGCAAGTTAAGTACTTAATTCCTTGTGTTTACTAATATAATTTAGATATAATGGGAATCATAGCAGCAAAGTGCATTTTAGCTTCAATCTATGATTAGTACTGATTGATATTACCATTATATTTAAAGTTGCTTTTCATATCTAATGAACAAATTGGAATATGTAATGATTTCAATATGAGTGAAAGTGTATCACTAGATGTTTGAACACAACTAGTATATTATTTTGATACATCTATTCAAAGTTAATATCCACTTAATGTTTGTTTGATTTGACTTTCTTTTCATTTTCTTATATCTTATGGATGTTGATCTTTGTCAGATGAATAGTTTATATTGATCTCAATATATCCTCTGTTTCTTTTCCCTGATAACTATTTTTTTCCTTCCTTCTTTCCTTCCTTCCACCCTTCCTTCCTTCCTTCCTTCCTTCTCCCCTCCTTCTTTTCTTCCTTTTTTTTTGTAAAGAATATTCAGCATCACTAATCACTGAAATGACGATCTAAGCAATAGTAAACTATCACTTCGCACTTTTTAGAGTGGGTATTAGGAAGAACAAATATGATAAGCATTGTGACAACAGAATAAAGTGAACTGGATGTTGTTAGTGAGAAAGTAAATTAGTCCTGCCATCATAAGCAGTTATATGGAGATTGTGTGGAGGGAGAGACCTTGAAACATACAGCTCTAACATAGATGTCTTCATCAAATCCCTTCCCTCAGAATTCAGGGAACCCCACTAAAGAGGAAGCAGAAGAATAGAGGGGATAGAAGGCAGGAAACCAGGAGAACAAAGTCTTTTAAAACAATAGAGCAAAGCTCACACAAACCCATAGAGATAGAAGCAGCAAACACAGGGCCTACTTAGGTTGGCACCAGGTCCTCTGTTCATAAAGTTTTCTGTCCAGTACTTTTATGGGATTCCTGAATGTGTAAGTTAGTAGAGTATGTGATTCTTGTGTGTTTTATTGGAGCTCTTTTATTTTTTTCTGTTGAATTGACTAGTCCAACTTCAATATGATGGTTTTTGTTTGAACTTACTATAATTATTTTGTTATGTTCTGTTGTTATCTCTTAGAACCCTGTTCTTTTCTAATAGGATTCAGAAAGGGGATGGATTTGGATGGAAGACGAGATGGGAAAGAATTGGGAATTGTGGAGCAAGGGGGAAAATGTATTCAGATTATATAGCATGAGAAAAGATTATGTGTTTAATGAAAGGGAAAAAAAGAAAGTCTGCTTAGGGATTAAAAATAAAAAGATGTAATATAGAGAGGTCTCAAAATAGCAAACAGAGAATGAACATGTGGCTGAGCAGTCTTATCCGTGGGTATAAATGCACAGGAAATGAGATCAGTATGTTAAAGAAACTACCCTGTTTAATGAAACATATTCAAAACAGCCAAAAAATGAAATCAATCTCATGTCCATTAGTAGATGGATGGAGGATATATATGGATATTTGTGTGTTTACTGCATAATGTATAATGTTTAAATTGAAAGTTAATATCAGAGAATAAAAATGCAATCAAGGAATTTGCTTTTGTCTCTGATGTTTTCTAAGGGGATTTAGACATCTTTGCAAATTGCTGACAAAAAATTGACATCACTTAGGAATGTATTGTTACTCAACAAATTCTGACTTTGTAGAAAGACATAAACATATATCTATGTTTCTGACATGGAGTTCTCACAACACATAATTTTAGTTTTCTGTTTGGTTGTACTATCACATATTGAAAACCACTATTAAAATATGGAAGCCGGGCGTTGGTGGCGCACGCCTTTAATCCCAGCACTTGGGAGGCAGAGTCAGGCGGATCTCTGTGAGTTCGAGGCCAGCCTGGGCTACCAAGTGAGCTCCAGGAAAGGCGCAAAGCTACACAGAGAAACCCTGTCTCGAAAAACCAAAAAAAAAAAAAAAAATAAAATAAAATATGGAATTATATTTTAAAATTAACTGGTGTTCATTTCATTCTATGAGTGTGTGCACTTCAACTATTGAGTATCCCTTTTAATAATAAAGGCACCTATGAACACTACATTGCCCCTTTACATACATTATTATTACTATTTTGATAAAATATCTGTTGGGCTCTAGTAACAGTCTTTATCTTAGAGTACATTTTGTGTAATAAAGATGGCATCTGGCATTTTTTATGGCTATTCCATTTTTTACACTCTTTTACTCTAGTATTAATTGAGCCTGTGAACATTAAAAAAGATATTCTAGCCGGGCGGTGGTGGTGCACGCCTTTAATCCCAGCACTCGGGAGGCAGAGCCAGGCAGATCTCTGTGAGTTCGAGGCCAGCCTGGGCTACCAAGTGAGTTTCAGGAAAGGTACAAAGCTACACAGAGAAACTCTGTCTCAAAAAACCAAAAAAAAAAAAAAAAGATATTCTAGCAAATATCTCATTCGTTTTCTTTTCTAATGTCTATGGGCAAACTCTACACTTGAACAAACTTACTTTAGGTATATACATGAATTTGAATGTGCCTTTACAATTTTTGTCTTTTTGTATCTTGCTAGATCCTATTTTAGTTTAGTAGAAATTTTAGTGTATTGTTTTAATTTCTTTTCATTTTTGCACTATTGTCGAGTGTTACTTTGATTAGTTACTATACAATTACAGCAATATATTTAATCTAGAACTATTTTTCTTATTATAATGTAACAACAATTGCAATTTTCACAGATATTTCCTTTTCTGATTTTCTTCATTGTAGTAAATCAGTCATTACATATGACATCATTTCCTCTCACTGTGAGGAATTTTGTTAGTACTTTGAGTTTGAAACACATTTTTTCAGTATGTTTTTCATTTGTGAATGATTTTATTTAATGCTTATTCTTACATAACACAAGAATGTTTTTGCCAAAAAAAGAAATAGTTATTGAACTTCCAGCATGTGAGGTATATAATTCCACAACTGACATTTTTTGTTTGTTTTTATTATCCATCTTTTTTTAACCATGTTTCTGGTTCCCAGGCCTATACAGTTGGCTTCTTTTTCTCTTTCATTCAGATGTTTTACTATAATTTTAATAGTTTCCTTGACAATTTCATACTTAAGCACCGTACCTACCTCACTCTCACTTCTCCAACTGTTGTGTCCCTTCTCTTCAATTCATGATCTGCTTCTCAATTGTCATTATATCATGTATATGCATATACACATAAATTATATATATGTATGTATGCATACATGTACACACACACATACATATGATCCTATGTAAAAGTGTCCAACACTAGCCATTTGGTTTGGACAAACTATGCAGAAGCTTATCCTGGAAGGAAAATGATTTTCTCTCTTGGCAGCCCTTGACTGGTTGATTTGCTTTGTTTTATGATGCATCCAGAACTGTGGGATTCATGTTACAAATATGATTTCAAATGCTTTATATACTTAATAATAACTCCTAAACATGAACATTTTCATAAAGGCTGTTGCTTTCTTTAGGTTGTCAGCATACTACAGAACGGGTTTCCCTCTTTTTATCTAACAGTTACTTATTTGTATATGTGTGTGTTTATGTGTGTGTGTTTTCTTTTAGTAATCCTAACTGTGATCCAGCCTTTTTCCTTCAGTATTGTCCCTGGAACTGCATATCTATTGCTCAGTCAATTACCTCTTACAATTGTCTTGAACTTTGGGGACACACTCAAGTGTCTGCAGAAGTCACAAGATTTCCTTAGCTTTCCCTCTCAGTAATTTATTTACTTATTTTTTTTGCCCCATCTATTGTCTCAATAGCCTTTGTGGTGTCTGTTAGTCAACCAGGAACATATACAGGACGTTGCTCAGCTTTTTTATATCTACCTTATAAAACTTCTAATAGAGATTCCAACTAAGGCTGAACCCTTCAGTTAGTAAGGCTGCAGGGGATTTAGAGCCTTTTTTTTTCTAAGTAACCCTAAATCTTTGATGGTAAAGTTCTGTTTCTCAGCTGAATCCAAGTCTGCTTCCCTCAAGAAAGCTGCTAGTTTTCATTTTCTTGCTGTGAGAAAGAGCTCCCACCAAGGACTTGGTGGAAGCCAGAAGCAATACTTCCAAGCACACATCATCTTCCCATGGTTCTGAAAGGTTTTCAATAAGGAAACACTTCTCCATGTTCTGTCTCCTTCAGAAAATGATCAGGATGTTCTCAGGGCCCCCAGAGAGATTTTCTTTTTCATGCTTAAAGTTGTTTCTAGGAGACACATCAACCTTTTTTTGTGCCACCGTCATTAAAGACTTTTTGAGCTGTATGATTCTGGACATTTTCACTGCTGTAAGGTGATAATTTCAAGCTTACAGCTGAAAAACAAATGCATATGTTTTACTTGTAATTTTTTAACACTCATGTTAAAAATCTCCATGGAAACTTTGTTTTAAAAATAGCTGTTGAATCAACCAAACACATGTCAATTTTTTACCTACTAACATCAGAATATAAATGAGAATTTATTCATAGACCTCATAAATACCTTTTTAATATATGCTTTTCCATTGATAAGTAAGTATAACATTCATTACCAATGAAAAGCTGAGTTAGATATATCTATTGGAAGTTAGGCAAAAAACACATTCCAGAGCTGTAATTAAACATTTTTTGTTGTTGTTAATTAATCATAACATACCCAAGTATTCCTTATTTAAAGAAAAGTATGTCAGGAATAAATAATAGACTGATAAAATGTATTTTTCTTTAGTTTTAGGCTGAGTTTTAAAATAAAAACAACTTTGGGTATACTACAAGTAGAAAAGGAAGACATTCATAATAAAATTCTCTCATGTAAACAATGAGCATAACATATTATACAAAGAAGACAGAACATTTCAAAAGGGGAAATATACTATACATGAGCCTTTCAAGTTCCCAACAAACATGAGGAAAGTCACAAATAAAGAAAAGCTAAAAATCACTGTCAAGTAACTTGTTACTTATTTATAAGGTAGTATGATATTTCAACAAATTAATAAAAAAGAAGCACAAGCAAGACTTTAAACTATAGAACTACTGCAAGAAAACACCAAAGAAATTCTTAGCATAGAAGCTTACATTTGTAAATAACTCCAAAAGCACTGACTAATAATGAAAACAAATACTCATGTGGTAAACAGCTAAGCAGCTCCTGTGATATTGGTGGAAACATTGAATCGACTAAAGAGCCAGCATATATATATATATATATATATATATATATATATATATATATATATTGAGGGTATTCTCTTGGTATGTACCTATTGAGGGGTTAATTTGCAATATATCAAAGTAACTAAAAGAGCAAATCATGGGGTGGGTGAATATATTGCTTGTCTAGTTAGTATATTATAAAACCTTGGATTTGATCATTAATTCCCTGTAAGCAAGCCCATATTCAAATACTTATGAATTTCAGACCATCCTGGGCTATGTGAATCCTGTCTCCAAACCAAAATCAACAATACTAGTAAGATTAAAATGTGCAAAATAGTTTATCACAATCAGAAGAATTCTGACAAGGAGGGATTCAATAGGAATTGAAAAAAGACGCTGAACAGGGCAGCAAAGAGCCTATAAGCTTTTCTCAAGTATAGGAAAACAAGCTCATTTAAATAGTCTTAATTAAATGAAGAGGAAAACTGTGAGGCTTGATGGGCTAGAATTCAATCAAGCTGTGATAACCAGCTGGGCAAAAGGAACAGGAATGACTATTCAAGGCAAAATAAGTGTTTAAAAGAAATCTAACCAGGGAGAGCATTGCTTCATGCTCAACCTGGGTAGAAATCAAAGCATGAGAAATTCAGAAATCCCCCCTTTGGATACAGATATGCATGTGTTCTCTTAAAATCACATTTTCTACTGTTGTATATCAAAGGAAACTTGGTGTAAAGTTTTTAAATTAAAAGGTTTAAATGCAACCATTGCTCTGTGTAATGGATTCTTCAAGACTTGTCAAAATACCTTTTACAAAATGATAATTTTTTGGTCTATTTTGTCATGTATGTGTAGCTTCATATGTCAGAAAACTTATTTGAAACCAGGATCTATTATTCAACTCAGAAAAATAGAAGAGTAGATATAAATAGCATTTTATTTTTATTTGTTATGTTTTTAATGAAAATACAATTGCATTGCTTCACCTCTGGCTTTTTATCCTCAGCTTTTTCCTTGTCTCTCATTACTAACTCTTTAATCTGTGTCATCATTTTCTTTGAATATATATTTATATATGTGTATGTGCATATATGCATGTATTTATATAACATAAATATATGTATTTTATTGCTTCTCACTACGTGTGTGTGTGATTCAGGACTGAGCACTTTGCACTGAAGAGCCCATTAAGAGACTCATTAGTCAGAGAAACTAATTCTCCTTCTTTCAGTAGTCATAAATTGTCTATAGTTCTGTGTTTAAACTGCGATGATCAGCTCAGCAAAATAACCCTAAATGTGCAATAGCATCAAATCTTGGTGTTAACCAATACCTGTCTAATTTGACCAAGGAATTGTTCAACAAGAAGGAAATCATGCCAGATACTAGAAGCCTAGTCAACTATCTGGTGAGATCAAGGATCTTAGAGGAGAACCTACTACCATCACTTAACTAGATCTTCAAAATTTTGTACTGTATTCTAAAAATTTTCCATGCCTCCGATAAATGTACCATTCAAACCCCTCATCAAAGAAATTCTTATTACAGAAAATAGCATTACAGAAAACAAACTGGTCATCATAATTCAGAGATCCACAGATCATAGTGAGCTTGGCCTCAATAAATACATTGACAATAATAATATGTTTTAAACTTATATTAAACAACATAATTCCAGGCTTCATTCCAAAGTAGTAAAGGAAAAAGTCTGATGCTGTTTGGTCCCATATTCAAAAAGATTTATTATATTTAGGTCCATTCCAAAAAAAAATCAGTGCAAAAGAATAGAAGCAAATTCAAAGCATCAAGAATCAATTAACGTTAGTAGTTATACTCAGAAAGTATGAGAATATTAACTAGGTTAATATTAAATGATACAGTTCTTAAAATACAGTAGAAAAATCAGAAGCAGACATATGTGTTTATGGTTCAACTGCAGATGGATATTAGAAAGATTTCTAGAAAGTGTAAATAATTTTCAATTAACTAATGATGGAATATTCTTATAGGAAAAATAATTATAGATGTTTTTCTAACAGAAATTATATTCCAATAGCAGACAAAATAGTATAGTTTTAAATGTAGTATTGTATGCCTTGCTAATGTCTGCCTTTATGACCTCTTGGTAAGCAAAGTTTTCTCAAATATATTTAAAACATATGTGGTAGAAAAATACCTCCTAAGGTAACTATAATACAATTAAGACATTTTACATATCAAAATTATCATAAACAATGTAGCTATTACTGGCCACAATTGACTAACAGCAATCCCAACCTGATTCCCACTAAGGACTCCCAAGCAGCAACTCATAATCCAGAGACTTAGAGTCTTGTCACATGACAGGGACACTTCAGTGGACTCATTCTGCCTTGATACACAGGAGTAGTCCATATTGCTGGGGGGAACTTATTCTAAGCTCCTTGACCCAGATGTTAAAGGCACCATTTTGTAGTTAACAAGCAGAACACTTAGGATACAACTGCCATCACAAATAGTAGAAAAACAGAGGAACGCAAGCTTCTCCACTCTGTTATGAATTTATGCCCTCTTCAACATTATAAACACTTTCTATGAAAGAAGCTAGACGATGAGGGAGGAGTAAAGCAACCAACAAACCAACTCCAGGTGTAGAAACATCAACACAGAAATCAAAACAACATGGAAAATCCAACCAATCAGGGAAAGACAAAATAGCGTGACTCTTCAAATAACAAACAAACCACCAACAAAAACAAATCCCATAGTAATCGCTACAAATGAAAATAGCATGGAAAATGTCCAAAAAAAAAATCAGAGGAATGATTATAACCATGGTCAAATAACTCAAAATAGCCAGGGAACGTAAACAGCCTGGATGTCCATCAAGTGATCAGCAGATAATGAAAATGTGGTATGTTTACAGAAAAGAATATTATTCAGCTCTTACACATGAAATTACATTTATAGGTAAGTGGATGGAGCTGGAAATAATAATTCTGAGTAGGGTAACCCAGACCCAGGCTAATGTTTCTTATTTGATCTCATTTGTGGATATTATCTTTGAATCTTTAGATACATGTGTTCCATTTGGAACAACCATTAAAAATCAAGAAATTAGCAAGGGGTCCTGAAGGGACTTTTCAAGGGATAAGATATAAAATCTAGTGGTATGAAAGATTAAAGTGGAATAATGTAAAAGGAAGGTTAAATGGGGTACTGGAGGGAAAGGCAAAATAAAGAAGGGAATATAGGGAAGGATAAAACATTAAACATCTTTCAAAAAGTTATATGAGATGTTATTACTGTAGAGGCTTACTGATTATATATACATACACATATATAAAGAGTTTAAATGGGTTTTTTGTTTTGATTTGTTTGGGATTTATTGTTGTTTGTTTGTTTGTTTTCTTCTTATAGTATAATCTGTCCCAGTCTCATCCCCAGCTCTGTAGCAGAGAACCTGCTGCCCTCTCCCTTTCCAAAATGATCCCATTCACAACCAATAACAAAGACCTCTCCACCAAACTTCCTTCCCCCAGCTCCTTCCCCCATCCCAGCCTCAAATGCCAACATACACTCATTGGGACCACACCTGCTGAGCAGGACAGGGAAACAAGTAAGCCAACTGAAGACCTTCACCCCTCTTTCTCCCTCTCCAATTCCACACCCCAAATCTTATCCCTAGCACTGCCACAGAACACCTGATGCAACTTTCCTTCCCCCAGCCCACAGGTCTTTTCATCCTAAGCTCCACACACTTGTCACTTTATCCCAGCCCCTTTCTCCAGCAGGCACCCCTGCTAAACCACAGATCATACCACAGAAAATGTGGACACTTCTCTTCCTCCTCTGTTCCACCAAATCTAATCCTTAAATCTCATCCCCAGCTCTGCAGCATACCAGGAGCAGCCTTCCCTGCCTCCTGCTCCAACTCCTGTGGATCCTACAGATCCTCCCCTTCTAAACTCCCTCCACAAGTTACCATGGCAATTCTTCAAACAACCCAGGCTATTGCAAAGGCAATGGATTGCTTTATGCAAACAACTGCTGTGGGATGTCTTTCTGTGTGCTGTGAATATGTGTTGCTCCAATTGGTTAATAAATAAAGCTGCATTGACCTATGTCAAGGCAGGATGGAGAGAGGCAGGAAATCCAAGAGAGAAGAAAGGTGGAGTCAGAGAAGACTCTCTGAGATGCCACTAGGAGAAGCAAGATGTGAGAGAAGAGATAATGCCCGGAAGCCACGTGGCAAAACATAGATTAATAGAATGAGTTGAGTTAAGTTGTAAGAGCTAGTTAGTAATGAGCCTAAGCCATAGGCCAAACAGTTTGTAATTAATATAAACCTCTGAGTGATTATTGTATAAACAGCTGTGGGCCAGGTGGGACAAGGGAAAACTTCTGGTTACAGACAACAGACCACACAACCCATTGAACATTAAGAAGTCCAGCTGGGTTGGGAAGAGGGAAGACAGGGGGATGTGTGGTTGGTATGTAAAATGAATAAGAAAAAATTTTAATTTAAAGAAGAGAGAGTAAACACCAACTCAGCCACAAAACCTTTGACATGCACTCTTTCCCACCTGGAAGATATAGTAGAGCCGTGGTGGTGCAGAACTTATGGGAATATCCAACCAACGTCTGATTTGACTCGAGACCCACTCCATGATATGGAGCCTATACATTACATCTCTTGTGTAATCAAGAATCAGAAACTAGATAGCCCAGAGACCTATGATAAAAGCAAGCACTTCTGGTCTATAACCAACCTGCCAACAAAAGAGTAAATATTTAAGGATTCTTAATGATATACTGCTATACTCATAGATCAGTTCCATAGTCAATCATCATCAGAGAAGTTTCCTCCAGCAACAGAGGGGAACATATGAAGAGACTCACAGCCAGACATTACAGAAAGGCAATCTTTGCAGCACACAGCTCTAAATGGGATGTCTCCATCAAGTTTCTCCCCTCAAATTTTAAGAAACTGTGCAAAAGAAAATATATAGCAACAGTGTATGAGCTAGAGTGAATGGAGGACACTGGGAGAACAAGGCCCCTGAATAGACTAACCAGGCACCTATGAGCTCACAGAGACTGAAACAGCAAGCACAAGACATACATGGATCAGCACCAGGTCCTCTGAATATATGTTAAAGCTTTTAGTTTAGTATTTTTGTGGGACTCCTGGGTTTTGGAAAGAGTGGGCCTGTGATTCTTGTGCCTAGTCTATGGACTCTTTTCCTTTTGTGAGGTTGGATTGTCTAACTTTGATATAATAGTTTTTGATCTATCTTATTATATTGCATTTTGTCCTGTTTGGTTGTCAGCTCTTAGAATCCTGTTCTGTTTTAATGGTTATAAAAAGCTAGTTCTGGAGGGATGGGGATATAGGGAGGAATTTGGAGGAGTAGAGGGAGGGGAAGCTATAATCAGGATATGTTGTATGAGAATCTACTTCCAATAAAAGAAAAATGGAGGAGGGGATGTAAAGAGTTTAAATATAATCACTATGATGGGGAAATGATGTTCTGGTGTACTCCAAAGATTAACAAATAAAAGTCCTAGTGTCAGGACTCAGTCATTTCTTTTCAAGTTATTGGACACTGTGTTCACATAGAACCCCCAAGATTACAAGTTATTGGCAGTGCTTTTGGTCATTCTCCAAAACTTGATTATAGGATGCTATTGCTGAAGACAACACATACTTAAGTCACAAAACATGGAAAAATCAAGCTGTTTTTCATCTGGTAGCTTCACCTCTATTGTTTGCCTTTCATATTGCTAGAATATATTATAAATTCTACTGGAGAATAAAAGTAATCATCAGTCTTTTGTAATGCAAATCTTAAAAGTCCTTATTAATAAAACAAACCTGGAGTCAGGTATTGGGGTGAATGCTGAAAGATCAGAGAGAAAGAACCAGTCACAGCTAACCTCACCTCACCAGTTCCTCAGCTGATCTCATTTCCTCAAGCTGGAAGCCTCTGTGTCCTCATCTGAATGGATCTCAGCTGAACTGCTACTCAAAAGTCTAAAAGCTTAACCAGGCACTAGTTCTTGGTCCTCACACATTATGTACCTTTCTGTTTCCTGCCATCACTTCCTGGGATTAAAGACATGTGTCACCATGCCTCGTTGTTTCCTGTGTGGGTTTGAACTCACAGAGATCCAGATGGATCTCTGCCTTTGGAATGCTAGGATTAAAGGTGTGTATGCCACCGATTTTTGCCTCTATATCTAGTGGCTGTTCTGTTCTCTGACCCCAGATAAGTTTATTAGGGTGCACAATATATTCGGAACACAATATCACCAGTCTTTTCCACTTGTGAAATCTGTAAGCTAACATAATAACCATCGTGTCAAAGATGCCCACTAATATAATATTGGCACCAATGCTATAGGAGTAAACAATGTACTTGTTTCTAGATGTAATGCCCACTCTCAACATTGAAATCCATACCTGACACCATTGTCATGACAAATAAATGGTAGATAAGGCTGTCATAGGCCCTAGCATAGTTATTAATTTGCTCCTGATGACTCATATGTATAGACCAATAATATCTCTTAGCCTTCATCAGACAAGTTGCATTTTCAGTATGTTTTGATACACATAGAAAATGCCAACTGGTCAGTGTTCAAGGACAGTGACTCTGGAATGGTTATCTATAAATGGGACACCTATATTATAAATCCTCCTCCTACGACTCAAAGATCATTATGGACAGGGAGAGAACCATTCTGTGAGGCACAGGTGGCAGATGACTACAAGTAAGCATTGTTTTCCTGACACAGTAGGAAAGCTGGACATATAGACATATAGAGTTATGACAACATTCACAAGACTTGTGCAGCCTCAAGTCAGACCAAATTCCAGAAGAGAGTGTACAAGTCTGCATAAACTCTCACTCTGCAAGCCAAGAAGAGCAATTGGCAATTCAGAGCTATTGGGAGAGGGTGAGTCAGTTTTCAGTAAGAGTGTGCTCTGGGAGTCAAAATGGCGAGAAAGAGGACGGTTTGTATGAGCGAGAATTGTTAAGACCAAGGTTGGAAAAAGCACAGGGACAAATAGAAAAACGAATGGAAACACATTGAACCAATGGCTGAGCAGCCCCCAACTGGATCAGGCCCTCTAGATAAATGAGACAGTTAATTAGCTTGATCTGTTTGGGAGGCATCCAGGCAGTGGGACCAGGACCTGTCCTCAGTGCGTGTGCTGGCTGTTTGGAACCTGGGGCTTATGCAGGGACACTTTGCTCAGCCTAGGAGAAGGGGACTGGACCTGCCTGGACTGAATCTACCAAGTTGAACTCAATCCTCAGGGGAGTCTTTGCCATGGAGGAGATGAGAATAGAGGGTGGGCTGGGGGGAGGTGCGGGGGGAGGGGGGACAAGGAAATCCGTGGCTAATATGTAAAATTAAATTAAATTATAAAATAAAATTTAAAAAAAAAAGAGTGTGGCCTGTGAAAGTTTCACTCTACTCCACTGGAAGTTTGTATTTGCAAGAATATATGAACATCAGGAATTGAACTTGATGGGTTTTAAAAGGAAGAAACATGCACGGGTAGGTATAGGGGGATGAATCTAGAGGAAGGGTGTATACCCATCAATACATATTGTATGAAATTTTCAAAGATCTGATAGAAGAAACAGAAAAATACTGTACAGCATAGGATTTACAGAATTACAAAGAATGTGTGTAGCTCATATAAATTACAAATAATTATTCTGGAGGATATTGATATAACTATCAGAACCAGTAGGAATAAGGCCAGCAACCTAATAAAAAGTATTGGCAAAAGATATATGGATAAATACTTTTTTTAAAAAAAAGGCCAAAACATGGATAATAATGAAAATGTCTTAGTACTAAATAGAGAAATATGAATTGTTTGCTAAGAGGTACCTATGTGTAAAATTTGTACCGTCATAAAGAATTAAAACACATGTACACACAGGTGTGTTTATTTATTTAGGTTTTATACCAATAAATGTTTAACAAGGTAGGCAAGTGTGCCAGGTTGGTTTTAGTCAACATGATGCAGAAAAGATACACCAGGGAAGAAAGAAATTCAACTGAGGATCTGCCTCCAAGATGTTTGTCTGTCAACATGTCTGTTGTACATTGTCATGATTGTTGATTGATGTGAGAAGGTCCAGCCCATGGTGGGAGGTGCCAACACTGGGGAGGTGGTCCTGAGTCAAATAAGAATGTTGGCTGTGTATGAGACAGGAACCAATATAGTAAGCAGTATTCCTCTTCAGGCTTTGCTTAATTCCTTACCTCTATGTTCCTGCTTTGGTTTCCTGCCCTGGCTTCTTTTGATGATGAGCTACATTCTGCAAGTGGAGATAAATGCTTTTCTCCCTAAGGTTGTTTTTTGTTTATTTGGAGCTTTTTGTTTGCTTGTTCGTTGTTGTTCTGTGGTAATGGTGGTGTTTTTCACAATAATACAAAGCAAACTAGGGCAACAAGTAAAATATCTTCTCGGTAAAATGACAGTAAGCTTAGAAATATATTTATCATTATCTTGTGCTAATAAAGACTGAAGATTTAATAACCATAATCCAAACATTGCAATATAGATGTATATCACAGAGAAAATTTTCACATATATACCAACATACACATAGGAAAATTTTCATAGTATCATAGCTTTCAAAAGTAATATGACAAAGCAGTTCATATATTTATGGATGACAGAATTAACAAGCATGATCTATTCATAGTATGGGATTCAATGTAATATAAATATGCTGTATGAATGAGGGGATTTGATGATCAAGTTTTGCTAGCTTAAATCTCTCAAAGAGAGATTAAATATTATAATTTAAATTTCTGTAGCATAAGCAAACTAGACAATATAATTGCATGGATATATATATATATATATATATATATATATGTCTGTTTGTATATGTATGTATATGTGTAGTATATTATATGCATACACATATCTAAAGTTTTGTAGAAGGAAATGGGAAAAGGCATAAACATATCCAAACCAAGGCATTTACATTTTAGGAAAGGTAGGGAAAAGATCAAAGGGGCACATCCAGTGGTTTATAGTTTATTAATTTTCCTGTGATGAATATGAAATGTCCTTCTCCATCTCTTTCGATTGATTTTAGTTTGAAGTCTATTTTGTTGGATATTAGGATAGCTACACCAGCTTGTTTCTTAGGTCCATTTGATTGGAAAATCTTTTCCCAACCCTTTACTATGACGTAATTCTGTCTTTGGGGTTGAGGTGTGTTTCCTGTATGCAGCAGAAGGATGGGTCCTGTTTTTGTACCCATTCTGTTAGCCTGTGTCTTTCTTTTTCTTTCTTTCCTTTTTTTTTTCTTTCTTTTCAGGAAGCGTTTATTGTTGCTCCAAGGACGAGAGCTCGTATGGTTGACACAGCCTTCACAGCAAGTCCTGCATTGCCTTGCCGAGCTACAGAATCTTGGTCTTTGCGGACATATCGACGTATTTCTCCCCAATTCGGACAATCATCCCACCCATGATTTCTTCACCTCCAATTTCCATACTTGGCCTTGCCTCAGGAAGCTATTCAGCACTTTCATTAACTCAGAGAGAACAGCTTCTTCTAAAGGAGATGCTGTGGTCACCGTGCAGGGCACTTCTCCACGGTGGACACTCATGATGGTGGAAAAGGCAGAGATGACTCCCTGGGCATTGCTCAGGCGACCGTTTTCAGCAAGTAAGCTCATGAGGTTGGCTGTCAGTGGAGAGAACTTTTCCTCTGTTGAGATATCCTTCAGACTTTTCACTTGGATGGAGCGTTTTGATGTTGGGATTCAGAACAGCAAGAGACACATTGGGATCCTTCAGGAGTTTCCCCACACGCAGCAACTCCTTCTCCACTTGGTCCAGCTTATTCTGTTTAGATGCCTCAGAGTAAAGAGCAGTGGCTAGCGCCCTTCGATGCGGTATATCTGCACAGGGGGCCTCACAAGCTTATCAACTGCCCTGACCACAGACATACTGAAGCTCCGCACCTGTCAGGACAGCCGGAACACTGCTAGGGCAGCCATCTTTTCCCAGGCGGCTGTAGGTCAAACTCAAGTCAGGAAGAGCCCAAATGGCACCATAGCCTGTGTCTTTTTATAGATGAATTGAGACCATGGATATTGAAAGACATTAATGATCAGTGATTGTTAATTCCTGTTATTTTTGATTACGTAAGTGGTGGTAGTAGCGTTTGTCTTTTCCTCCATTTCTTTAAGGGAAATTTTTATTTCCCCTTTATGGGCCTCTGTCATTTTTATAAAGTTATTTTTAAGGTCATTTTCATCGGTTTCCTCTGTGTTGGGAAGTTCAGGTCTTGCTCTTCTAGGACCACTAGTTTCTGGTGGTGCCATATTGCTCTTTACGATGTTGAATGTATTTTTTACTCTGCCATCTACCCTCCAATTGGTGCAGGTGGAGTCTGTGCCTCTGGGGGTCCCTCTTCTTCCAATAGGTGCAAGTGGGTCCCGCTGATCTGATAGTCGCCCTTCTGCCATTCTCAGCCTGAGGTGGGTGGGGTACGGGTGCAAGCTGTACCCCTGGGGTCTAGGACCTAGAGAGCAGGTCTGTTCAGCTCGGCACTCAGACACTCACCTCTTCTACCAATTCGGTGCAAGGGACTGTGGTTGAAGTGGTCACTGATGGTTGGAAGCTGCTGCTGCTGCTGCTGCTGCTGCTGCTGCTGCTGCTGCTGCTGCTGCTGCTGCTTCTGGGTTGCTGAGAATGGGGTGGGTGGAGCAGGGCTGTGGGTTGTGCCCCTAGGGCCTAGGACCTAGAGACAACTTATTAAATTTTTTAAGGTCTTAATATCCCCATTCTCAATCTGGTACATGAGTATGCTGATGTATCACTTTTTAATTGTGATTACATTCCACATCTTTTTACAGGAGGAGTATGTTCAATATATCCATAGTATAAATGAATATGACAGGTGACAAAAAAAATAAATTTAATCAAGAAAGTAAATTCGGTTTGGGCCATGTTGAATTTAATTTTGCCCTGTGCACCTTCGTTTGGGTTTCAATCCAAGAAACTTGTCCACTGTGTTTCAGCATAATTGGCTGGGTTCTAACTCTCTTTGCATGGCAGCATGACTGTCAAATATGTCTTGTGACTACTGGTAGACTAACTATGTACTTGGGGAGAGTTTTCTGAAAAGTGACCAGCAAAATAAGGCCTTTGATTAGTGATAGGACTCTCTGGGTTCTGGCATTCCTTGTTTATTTCTGACTTGAATGTTTTCAATTGGCATTCTCCATGGTTCAAGCCTTCACATCAGCTGTTCTTTTTATCAAGCTGCAGTATGAGTGCTTTAGATGGCAGTTTACATTAGGCAAGGAGGAAACAAAACTTTGGACTGTTTCTCATGAGGTTGTGGGAAATTCTTCTTTGCCTGGCAATAGACATTTATAGCTTGTTATTGTCTTAATGTCTTTCCTATTAGTACTTTTTTTTTACTTTTCCGCAAACTGTACAAAAAAATAACACTAGGCAATTCATTTATTTGTCTCTGTCAATTTCATCCTAGCTTAATTTCCTCTATTTTGCTAAACATTGTTATGATAATGCCAAATATTTGTACATTGCTGTTTTACATTATCATTGAGTCTTCAAAAATATAGTCCAAATTGCTCAATAGTTTTTCCTAAATGAGAAAATAATTAATACTAAGTAATACTTTTTATCTTAGACTTATAACAAAAATTTTACATTTCACTTACTTGAAATGAGTATATTATCACATTGTAGAAAGTAATATATATAATTATATATGTGCATACATGTAACATATACATTTATATATAATTATGTATGATACACATAAAAGGTACACACACACACACACACATATATATGTATATATATACAGTTTTTGAATAAAATATCTCATGCACACTTTTTCTGTTTCTTCCCTTCTTTTTATTGGGGAGGAAGAATAAGAATCTTACACCCACTTACCACATAGTCTCCTAGCATGGAATAGACTTTTCTTGCTATAATATAAAGCATTTTTAATTACTTCCTTGGACACTTTGAATAGAAAGATCATATTAGTACACAATAAGTTTTCCCAGTTCATAAAACTGAAATCACATGTGTGTCAGGACTTCCCTTTACCTCAATAAGATCTTTTAAACATTCAATCTTTAGAAGCAATGTAATGAATTTCACAGAGTGAGCAAATTGGCATTCAAACCTCTGTTGTCTTTTTTAGTGTGCTTGTGTTATGTTAAATTTATATCAAAGAAACCCTGTCAATTGCTGAGATATCTCAGAGATGGGAAGACTTTTCTAAAGTGTGGCTCTTTTGAAGAGTGTTAGCAAGAGAGAGCTATGAAGCACTGCTGTTATCTTTCCCCATGCTTTTTTTTTTTTTCCAGAAAAGGACTATTAAATGTTGCAAGGTCGCTTCAGATAGAAAGCTTTGAGATTCTTTACTGTTATCATTCACCAATATGTTGTCTCTACATGCAAAGGGTGAAAGGAAGTACAAATTAAGGTTATGCTTGTTAGTTATAATTAGACACAACCATAACAGCAATAGTCATTTAGCCTCCAGTTTATACAGTCGAAAGTAAAGGTCATCAAAGTTTGAGCAATCAATCTCAGGCGAATTTACATAATACAAGGCAACGTGCATTCAGACAGACTCTGTGCTACACTAAACACAGTTATTAAGGAAGTAGGCTTACCTGTGTTATCTGCCTATGAGTACTGTAATGTATATTACCAATAATATATTTTCATTAATTTTGGGGGTTCCTTTTAACAAGAATTACCTAAAATTGAAAGCAGAATTCTCTGAAAAATAGTAACACTATGAGAAAACTACTAACGCCACCACTTATGATGTTTTACTTTTATTTGCATTTTCAGAAGTGCTGGAGTACCTTGACTCTCAGCCATATGATATATAACATACCAGCTATAGGTAAGTGATTACAACAGCTGTCAGCAGTGTTTCATCCAAACGCCCAGCGTCCCTTTATATTTTAAGATGTGTTCCTTAACCTGCATGTTGTTTACTTCACATTCCCACATATTTCAAGGAGCCTTCCCTTTGACTCTGAAGCACTTGGTGGAGGGTGATGTGGCTCAGAAGCATGGCATATTTTTTTAGAGACTGACAACAGCATTTGGTTATAAAGTGTAGGCTTAGGGATGTTGAATCAGGCTCACCTAGGTTTTGATAGCTGCATCTAAACCAGGATTTCAAGGGCCCTATGTAGGCTTTACATTCACATTCTATTTCTCATTAAGCTGATTTCACCTTTATAATTTACAGCAATTGTCTATTTTTCATTAGCATCACCAATAGCAACTAAAATTAAGAATTTGTTCTAGAGTTTGGGATCTCTGTTTGTTTGATGCAAAGCTTATTTTTTTCCTCCCACTCAGCTAGCTGAAGTGCTTGCAAAAGGCTTGAGTTGTGGGACAGCAGGTACTCCACATTCTGCAACTCTTAACCAGAGAACTGTACTTCTGTATGCTTCGGCTTAGACTCCATCTGACTTCACTTCAAGTGCTTTCTGTTTGTTAGTGGAGTAGAGCTGCAAATGTAATTTTTAATGAAATGTTTTTTTTTTCATAAGTTAGCCAAGGCAAATAAAGATATCCTCGTTCTTGGAACAGTATCACTTCTCCTGAAACCTCCTTGAACATCTTCCTGGAAGCCTTTGCTCATGAGCACACGGTTCTAAGGCACACCACATTCTATTTAAGGTTAGAGTAGTACTATACTTGTCCTCTCATAACATTCAGTAAAACCTTCATCTGCTGGTAATTTTCCAGTTAATTTTTTCTAAGTACAAGCCTAAAGCTTTATTGAAACCATTGCATGGTCTTTATACCGTGATCATAATCATATATTTGCTTTATGGGTTTCATTTGTTTAAGATTATCATTTGGTTCTGAATTAACTTCTGCTTGCAGAAGACTTTTTGCAATCTGGCTTCTCATTTAACTCTTCTGTGTCTCTGCATTCTGTCATTGGACATTTCATTATTATGACTTTTCCTCAATTGAGGCACGTCACAGTGTGAACAATATGAGCAAAATGCAAATACTTGAAAAATAAATATTTAAATAGGTGTGTATAGCCCTGCTCAGATGATCACAAATCAAAATGTATCTTCATTTTCACTGTATGTAGTCTAGTCAGGAAGGAGGTAAGTGTGAGGTGTTTGAGGCTTTACCACAGGTGTATAGAATCACGTCAAATATATAATTTAAGACAGAGAGTGCTCTAGAGATAACATACTGAAAGAAAAAAGTCCTGAATCAAAATTTTATAAGACAAAGTTAAAAAATTTAAAATATATATTTAAAGAGTTCTTTAGTTCCTTTAGCTAGAGAAAAAAATATAAATTCTGATGAATTTTCAGTGGTTATTTACATAAATATTAATGTCTATGTTATCAGATAGTTAAATCCCTATACCAAATGACTCCTGTTTTTTTAAACAATTACAAAATAGCAAATACCCATGTATGTGTGGTAGACACACATGTATCAGAATCATAAGGAGAATTATTTGTGCTCTCAACACAATACTATAAATAAATAAAAACTATAGTTTTTATTTAAAATGTATTTAGACTTCACATAAATAGGATTAAGACTTTTTAGACACACAGTCATAGACACACAAAAACAATTGCAATGATAATTTTTTCTCTTGAAAGATAATTTATGAATACTGATTTTCATATAAATTATGGTATGCTTTTTATAGAGAGATTGAAATAAATTTCTTCTAAGAGATAAAAGGAAGCCTGGTGGTGGCAGCGGCAGCAGCACCATATGCCTTTATACTGTGATCCGGAGGCAGAGGCAGGTGGATCTCTGTGAGTTCCAGGTCAGCCTGGTCTACAGAACAAGATCCAGGATAGGCACTAAAACTACATAGAGAAACCTTGTCTTGAAAAAACAAAGAGAGTGGGCGTGGTGGCGCACGCCTTTAATCCCAGCACTTGGGAGGCAGAGGCAGGCGGATCTCTGTGAGTTCGAGGCCAGCCTGGGCTACCAAGTGAGCTCCAGGAAAGGCGCAAAGCTACACAAGAGAAACCCTGTCTCGAAAAAAACCAAAAAAAAAAAAAAAAGAAAAAGAAAAAACAAAGAGAGAGAGGGGGGATTACATTATTGGAGAAAAATGTATCATTATAATTCAGAATTCACCATGTCACATCTTTAAACACACACAGAGAGTGAGAGAGAGATGAAGCCAAACACACAGACAGATGCATCCATACCATCAAAACACAGAGACACACCAACACATATGCACAAACATCTACTGTCACATAGAAACACACTAAACACAGAAGACAGTCATAAACACACAGAGAGACACATGGAAAGACACAGATATAGAGTCAAACATAACTACACATCCATAGATATCCACCTGTATACTAAGAATTAATTTTTACTTTTAGATAACAAGCACATTAACAATGGAAAATTTTTGAAAAATTAATATTTTCAATTCAGATTGTACTCTGTAAATCTCTCAGCAAGTAAATACAAGATGGCTGCCTTTTATCCTTAGCTAAGTTTGCAAAACAGCCTAGAGTCTAACAATTTGTAATACCTCTTAAGCTACACAGATTATATAATATATTGACAATAGGTTGTGTGGAACTTCCCATACTGTCCTTCATTTATTTATATTCCATATAAATATATCTTCAATAAAACCTTAATATGTAAATGGAAATTACCCTTAAAGTTCTTAAGCTATGACAATAAAGTCTGACAACTTTACTGAGCTTCAGCTGAAATCAGGGATCCAGAATCCTGAAATGTCCAATTGCTGAAAATCTGCAATGTCTTTAACATTGAAGTTTTGTCATGTACCCAAAAAGAGTTCCCTTGTATTATTTGTACTCATTTACTCTAACCCTCCATTATAATGTGCCTTACATGTTCATTATCACTAATAAAATTAAATTAATGCAGCATTTAATCACATATTACTGATTTTTTTAAGACACTAAAATGAAGAGTCTGAGTAACACTTTCTGTGCATTCTGGAAAATAAAGTCCAAGAAAACATATTTATATATTGATGAAATTTTTGAAAATCAATTGTCTTCTTTCATAGACAGACTTTCAATGTGGCCTGTGACAGAGGAATTTGAAAAACATCACCCACATTCTTAATGGATGAAACTGAAAAATGAGTACACCTTTGATGCCTGGGCTAAAACACTGATAGGAATGGAAATGCAGGCAGAAAGAAAATGGGATCAATGTTGGGTGTAAGGAAATTAGTAGCTGAGCATGCCAAGTGTCCAACTCCATTACAACTTAAATTAGAAGAATGAAGTAAGAGACAATGCATGTAGATATTACACACAATACAAGATCATCCAAATCTCCTCTGGCAAGATTGAGACCTTCTGACCTTCACCATAACATGGGACACCTCTTCCCTACTGTCCATGAAATGTATACTGTGGCACTTGTAAGAAGACTCAGCAAAAAAGAAAATTAGGATTTATTTTGAATGGTCTGTATAGGAATGATGTCTCAAATGGTGCAGTAGCTAAATCCATTTTTGTAAATCTGTAACTTGGAGATACTGGAAAACATAATGAACAGGGTTTCTCATAAGCTGAAAATATAAAGTGCTGCAAATAGAGAAGAACTTCTGATACTAGCACAGTAGTATAAAGTTTTGGAAACTAATGTTAAACAGTTTATCAGAAGAGACACTTGGTAAAAATAGAAAAGCAGAAGTATTTTAATTTCAGATGCATCAGGGGAAGTTTCTGAATATTGTTAGTATTTATCTAGTAAAGGATAATTTATACAAAGAAAACAAGCAAGCAAACAAAAATCAAACACGATTAGAAAAAAATAAACAAACAAACTAAGGGGTTGTTGTAAGATAGCCCCTCATGGAAAAGTGCTAACTGCCAAGGCTAGGGAACTCTGTTCAAACACTGGGACCCACATTCTGAAAGGAGAGGATTAATTTCCATAAGTTGTTCTATGACCTCCTTATTTGCACCATGGCATGGAAGCTGTTACACATATACAGACATATACACAAATTAATAAATGAATTTATAGGAAGTTTAAAAATAATACTAATCAGAAAATGCATTCATAAATATTTTGCTAATGTATTCTGCACATTCTAGATGTTTCGAAAGATACGTTCTTGCTTATTTTTCGTCGGCTGTGTGAAACACAGTTCAGAATTTATTCTTGTTGTTAAGGATCTTGAAATTCAAAGGTTCAGAGATGGTAACTGATGAAATAAACTCTTCAATCTATTTCCAGCTACAAAACCAGCTGCAGCTTTAAGTATACTGAAATAAAATATATGTTAAGTTTTTAATCACATACTAACATCATGAAACTCAAATCCATGGTAATGAATTGTCTCCACTGAACTGTTAAAAAGTAGTAGAAAGAAATGTGTTTACACACTGCATGGAAATCATTGAAAACACTGCATTTTAACAAACTAACAAAACAACTATAAGTTAAAAAAAAAAAAGATAATAAAGGTTTGTGGGAAAGAATTTGAATGCAATCCAAGCCTTATGGAAGAGTAGCCCACCACTCAAATCTCCCAAATGTTACATGTATATACACAAGAAGCAAATTTATAGAGATTTCTAAAAATCAAATGGACAAATTCTTCAGATATAAGGAGGAAGTAACGGGTAGGCAGTGAGCTAATCAATGAGATCCACTAGAGAGACATAACGGATGAGTAGGTTCATGGTTTATTTAAAACACAGGAAGAGAAAGAGATACCAGGATAAATGACAGATAAAATACAGGCATAAATAAAGCAGGGGGACAAATGTAAATCTACTAAAAAGGGCACATTTTTTCCTACAGAAAAGTTACTGTATTTAAGGACAATGGAAATACATTGAAGATGGTCAAAACTATGGAAAAAATAAGATAAATATGACTGAAAATACATTACTGTTTTATATATTTATATTAGTGCTGACTTGAGACAAAACTAATTTTACTGTTCTATAAAGAATAAAATACAGATTTTCATAAGTTTTTTTTTCTTAAAGGGAAAATAATCACAAATTAAATAATTATAGAGGCATCCTGATTGTATTTTAAAAACTACTTGAGGTAATTTTAATGCAAAATGAAAGCTACTAGGAACTTCTACAATGCATATGAAAAGTAGATTAACTGCTAGAGTGAGGGGCTAGAAAATGGGGGTGAAATTCAGATAAAAATAAAAGAGGCAGTGCTGGGGAGATAGTTCTGGCTGAAAATTATTGCTTTGAAAACATGATGATTGAGGTCTAATTTCTAGAACCTAACTGAAAAATAGACATATCCCAGTGTTGAGAGGTAGGGACAGGCAGTTCCCTACTGTGGGCCAGTCTAGACTATAAGAGATTCTTTCATTCAAAACAAGGTGTCTGTGGAACAGTCTCTTCTGTACATAACAGGACATTGCTCTCATGAACTTCACATAGTTTTGTTTGCCTATACAAGACATGACACTCTCTTCCATCAAGATGATGCTCACAACACACCACTCTTAGTAGCCAAACTATAGGCAGTCAATGGCTGCCAAGGGATTGATAGCCAATTTTACTCAGGTGTGGTACAAGGCAGGTTGCCTATGATGCATCCTACACCCATGTGCATATAGAAAACACCATTTATATACATAAGAATAATATGATGTTAAGAGGAGGTAATGAGGGAGGATATTGAGAGGAGTTGGAGTGGAGAGAGAGACTGAAGGGGTGATGTGACCAAAATATGTGTTTATGTATGGAGGTAAATGTTCAATTAAATGGAAATGTTGGGTGGTCCATAAAGAATGAAAAAAGAGGTAGACTTTTGTCCTCTACATACTCATGTACACTTGCACTTATGAAGTACACAAACTTGAACTCAGATGCACAAATGTAGAAAAAAAATAATATAGGAAAGCTTGAAGAAAGTCACAGGTATCTTTCCATAATTAAGATGTACATAAAAATAGATGAAACAAAAATGGGATGAGTCAAAAATGTTCTTTTAGTGAACTGATGTCACTTGTCTTCATGTTTGAAAATAACAGTATATATTTTGGACTGAAATTGTAGGTTTAGAGGTTTGATAATAATGGAAAACAGAAGACAAGTGAAAGTCATATGATCATCTCACTAGATGCAGAAAAGGCATTTGACAAAATCCAACACCACTTCATGATAAAGCTCTTGGAGCGATCAGGAATACAGGAATATGCCTAAACATAATAAAGGCAATTTACAGCAAGCCAACAGCCAACATCAAATTAAATGGAGAGAAACTCAAAGCAATTCCACTAAAATCAGGAACGAGGCAAGGCTGTCTGCTCTCCCCATACTTGTTCAATATAGTACTTGAAGTTCTAGCCAGAGCAATAAGACAACATAAGGAGATTAAGGCAATACAAATTGGAAAGAAAGAAGTCAAGCTTTCCCTATTTGCAGATGACATGATAGTATACTTGAGGGACCCCAAAGATTCTACCAAGGAACTGATACAGCTTATAAACACCTTCAGCAACATAGCAGGATATAAGATCAACTCAAAAAAATCAGTAGCCCTCCTATATACAATTGACAAAGAAGCTGAGAAGAAAATCAGAGATACATCACCCTTTACAATAGCCACAAATGACATAAAATACCTTGGGAGTAACACTAACCAAGCAAGTGAAGGATCTATATGACAAGAATTTTAAGTCCCTGAAAAAAGAAATTGAAGATGTCAGAAAACGGAAAGATCTCCCATGCTCATGGATAGGAAGGACCAACATAGTAAAAATGGCAATTCTACCAAAAGTAATCTAGAGATTCAATGCAATCCTCATCAAAATACCAACACAATTCTTCACAGACCTGGAAATAATAATACCCAACTTCATATGGAAAAACAAAAAACCCAGGCTAGCCAAAAGAATCCTGTACAATAAAACAACCTCTGAAGGCGTCATGATCCCTGACTTCAAGCTCTACTATGGAGCTACAGTAATAAAAACAGCTTGGTATTGGCATAAAAACTGATATGTGGACCAATGGAATCGAATTGAAGACCCTGACATTAATCTGTACACCTATGAAAGTCACATAAGAAGAAAATAAAGGAAAATGTGAACATTCTGTTATACTCATAAATCAATATCTCGATCAGCCATCATAAGAAAAAGCTTCCTCCGGTAGTAGATGGGAATAAATACCAGGACCCACACTGGATAATGTACATAGAGTGAGAAGTCTAGAGCACTCAATCCCAAATGGGACATCTCAATCAAATCCCTCCCCAGGGCTCAGGAATATCTGTGGAATACGAGACAGAAAGATTATAAAAGCCAAGGCGGTCCAGACCAGACTGTGGGGGCATGATCCAGACTCACAAAGGTTTAAGCTAGTTGGGGGCCCAGTGCTGAGAAGGGACGTGGACCCAATCACTCATCCCTAAACCAGAAGCTGTCTCCAGTTGATAACCACCCAGAAAGGAAAAATCAATTTTCTCCAATCAAGTCTCACTGGGTATACAAACAACACTTAAGAGCAGACCCTATTCCTGGGAGCAGATGTCCAACAGACCATCTACGAACTCTTTGGAGAATTATGGTTTTGTTTTTGTTTTTTCTTTGCATTTCTTCTGCTTCTCTATTAGGGTTACAGATTTTGTTTTTATGAATACTCTGGGTGTCATTTTGTGTGTGTGTCTTAGCACCTAATATGTTTCTTGAATTTTTTCTTTGGCCCTTTTTGGATTGCTTGGTTTTTTGTTTTCTGGTAGCTTTATTTATTTATTTTATTATTATCTTATTTAATGATTTTAATTTGTTATTTTATTATTATTTTAGAGGCTTGTTTGTATTCTAATGAGAGAAAGAAAGAAAATTGTTAAAATTTGGTCGATAAGGAAAGGAGGAGAATAGAGGGAAGATGGAGGAAGAGAAACTACATCAGAATGTAGTGTGTGAAAAAAAATCTATCAAAAAACTAAATAGTTACTCTACTACGTAATGAAAGAAACAAAATTTTAGGCAAATTGGCTAAATAATATCCTAATAATACTAGATCTAATGCAATAGATCTAATATTTATAATGTGTGTGTGTGTGTGTGACTGTGAAATCAGATTATTAATCACTAAAGAATTTTACAGGAATTGATATAGCTTAGTCAATATAAAAACCTATTTACAGTAGATTTCACTAAACATAAAAAATGACCTTCAGAGAAAATACATTCTTTGAATCAATTTTGAACACATACTTAACAAAATTATAAACAGATCATGATCATGATAAATTCCCTGGCCATCTCCACTGTTCTACTGTCACCCTTGATTCAATTTTATTAGAAAATTTTTAAGTCAATGTCAGTTTTGAGAATTACTATGATAATAATAAATCAGATGGTAAAGATCTGATAGATATCTACCTTTTTATTTGTAATACTAAGATTGAAAAGATGTTTTAATGAATGGTTATTAAATTATTTTTTTCTTAACTTTCAAAATGAACACAGATTTTTCACTCAAATATTTCCTAGGTCTGGAAATAAATTTAACATCTACTGTTAATGTAATTATCCATAGTTATCCTTCAGGTTATTACATTGTTTTCTGCTATTAATCCATAACATTGTTCAGCTTATTATAAAAGAGATACAATAGTATAATTCTACAAAAGTCATCACTTTCAAGAAAAAGTGCATCTAAAATTAAAATTGTATAGAATTTCTAAAGAACATTCCATTCTTAACTATTCATCAGCTGAGAGTAATACATGTGAGTTTGTGTATACATGTGTATATCTGTGTGCATGTACATATGTATGTGATTATGTATGTCTATGTGTGTGTGTATGTGTGTGTCTGTGTGTGTGTGTGTGTGTGTGTGTGAGAGAGAGAGAGAGAGAGAGAGAGAGAGAGAGAGAGAGAGAGAGAGAGAGAGAGAGAGAGAGAGAGAGAGAGAGAATATGTACATAAATGTACTGGTATGTGTAATACATCTCTTCCATACCTCAAATTCCATGATTAGTGTAGACCCTCTAGACATAGCCTCTAGGGTTGACTCTGTCTCAGCCTCTGCTCCCTGGAATTCCAGCTACATGCCAGCAAGCTGGGGCTTTGTGAGCATCGTGGGAATTGTTTTCACGTTCATAAGACAAACATGCTTCTGACTGAGTTGTCTCCCTAGCCCACAGTTCCTTCTGTCCTACTGTTTTATATTCTATACGCTAAGAAAATTCCATATCTGTTCTGTAAATTTGTATCAAGTTTTTTCTTGTTAGAGGATAAAGGTTAAGTCAGCAGGGACAAAAGAGACAAAAGGAACGGAAAAGGGAACACCTGACAAAGGGGTTTAGTGTGTTTAGCTTCGTAATCTAAAACATATAGTGCTATAACAATACAGACAATTTAATACACAAAGTAACCAGTCAATGTAAGGAAACAGATGTATGCCCACAGATAAGTCATTGTTATGAAATTCTCGTATTTTAGCATTATAATATTCATAATATTTATACCTAAAATATATGCTAGTATATTTTAATGCAAATGTGGTATAAAATGTAATTCAAATAAATTCAAAGATATTTTAACTTATCAATTTGGTTACTATTGGTTTATCTTAAAGAACTTAAAAGCAGAATGCTTTCTTCCAAAATTCTATGTAAATTACTTCAAAAGTACCTGAGGTATTTATTTTTTTAAATTTAAGAGAAACATTTGATGTCAAATACAGTCTAAGACTAAGAAGAGTTCCAATACCAGAGGCAATAAAAAAATGAAATAGTTATAATTTGCTATATTCAAAATTTAAAGCACTTATTTATGTCAGTAGTCGCATGTGTTTGTGTATGGTATGTTCCTGTGGGTGTACAGGATGACAAATGCATGTGACACCTAGGCATGTGCCTGTGCTTGTCCTGTTCAGAAGCTGAGACCAACTCTCTTCTCCTTTTCTCTACTCACAGTTCCTTTAAAAGTCAGTTTCTCTCCCTCAGTCTGCAGTTCATATTTTAAACTTGCTGGCCAATGAGAGTTGGTGTTCCACCTGTCTCAACTTCCCCAGGCCTGTGCTTACAGATGCACCTCTTCAGAAACTGGCTATTACGTGGATATTCGGTATGCCCACTCAGATTTTCTTCCATACATCCATGACAAGCCTGGTAACAACTGAGCCATCTCCCCATGTCTCAAAATTAAACCATTTAAGAACAAAAGATAAGGCCAAAGAAAATTTCCATTCAAGTCTTAAGCAAATATCTAATATTTATGAAAGAGAATTCTAAAACCCAAAAAGAAGGGCTTCTAGAAAACGTGACAGAGAAAATAAAAATCACTAGGGAGGAAATGCAACTAATATTACCTGTGTGCAGAGAAGCTGGTGTTTTGGGAGCTAATAAAATGAAAGTTCCAGTCTAAACTTATTACTTACTGAATGTCATGAAAATTGTGATTTTTTTCCCCCTAAAAACAGGAGGACAAACAAATCAAGTATATCATTTCTGGTTAGTGAGGAATAAGTCAGCAAAGACCACAGAATGATGGGAAGGAGTTCCTTTAGTTTTTCTTAGAAGCATCTTCAGGGTAATGAAATTTGAGCAGAAACTATATCAAGAGGAGGACTGAGTCAGATACTAAAGGTAAGTCCTTAGGACAGAGGCATGAAAAGACAATGACTAAGGGCTCTGGCATATTAACCAGCTGGGAACACCAGCAGGGAAACCCATGAGTCAGGCAGACTGGGAGAGTTCCACAGTGGACTTTGAAGGCCACGAATAGGACTTTCAATTTCAACCCCACAGTAAAACACTGGAAGGTAAGGTAGAGGTTCAACTTATTGTAAAATGAAAAGGGAAAAGAAGCAATTGTTAAGTAAAGTGTGTGATATGTAACAATTGCTACATAAAATTTGACAAGAAAACAAACCTATCACTTCTTAATAGATTTTATGAGTCAGGGGAAGCTGAGTGGGATATAAACCAAGATAGTAGTTGATGTGTCATAGAACAATCAAGGAGGGCTTCAGTGTGTTTGAAAATAAATGGCTGATCATTAACTTGCACAATATTTTTTACTACAATAAGATTGTGATGATTTTTAAAGTTAAAATATCCAAAATGACTGTGAAAAGACTATATAAATATTTATGAAATATTTTTTAACAGTGAATAGGGCAAAACACCAACATTAAAAATATTATTCAATCTTGGTTGAAATTTGAAAGAGTAAGAAAATAAAAGATTTTTATAGCTGAAAGTTACATAATTACATTGTGTTTTAAGGATTCTTGTAATTCTGGAGTGTAAAAAAACATTTAGAAGAGTACATTCGATATCTAAAGATACCCAAATCTTCTGAAGAGACTACTGAGTTAAAAAGTCGTAAGTCGCCCCCATTAGTATCAGCAGTTTATTTTAAGAACTTGGAAATTACACATATTTTTGTATCATTAGTTTTAAGGAGAATGCCATCATCTGCCTCATGGGATTGATACAAGGACTAATTAGATAATGTTTATGAAATATTTTGAAGATTAAAAGTGTTAAGTATTATTATGCTTATTACTTCACCAGTGACTCATTTGTGTTCCTAAAGGACTTAATCTATTGCTTGGCTGACAATCAACATTTCAAATCATCAAGCCACTGAAGGGAGACTCAGCTCTTTAGCAGACTCAGCCTAAAATAGTTTTCTCTGAAAAGGCCTCAGTAATAAGAAGTTCTTTAACTATACCTCACTCAATCTAATAACTCCCTGGAAGATTACTCAATCAGATCTCAAGTACTCTAAATTATTTCTCCAGTGATTAATTCATTTATTTCGTCTAATAAATATTGCTTTAGCATAATGCCTATGGAAGCATAATCAGAACTTTTCAAAAGACTTAAAAAGGAAACTTTGAATTCTAAAGCCATCATTTAAGAAAATAATACATTGTTGATTGCATTACTAAATATACATTTTCAAGAAGATAGTCAAACAATCGAGACAGGAACTCTGTCTGCATTTCCAATGATGACTACATCCCAAAATAACTTTTATCATTAATTCTCTAGGATATTCAAAAACATATTATCATTTCCTTGGACCTCATTTTATTCATTATTACTTTTAACTCCCTCTCTCTCTCTCTCTCTCTCTCTCTCTCTCTCTCTCTCTGTGTGTGTGTGTGTGTGTGTGTGTGTGTGTGTGTGTGTGTGTGTGTGTACTTATATGCAGGTCATAAAGATTAAACTCAGGACTTCAGGATTCTGGAAGGACGATTCCTTCAACCACAGAGCCATCTCAGAGGGGAACATGTTTAAGTGATGGGTTTAAAAACATTTTCAAGCACATAATAATGAGACTACAGAAAATTTATTCTCATTGCAAAACCAGTAGAAATAATAAAAACATTATTAGGCATCTGTAATATAAAGTGAGGTCATATTTCTAACACATTTATAAACTGAAAATAAAATTTGAATAAATGTCAAAAGCAAGTTCAGTTTCAAAATTTAAGATATTTTTCCCTTCTCAAGATGAGAAATTTGGTGTAGATATGTCAGATACATCTTTCATTTCTTCTATGGACATGAATATAATTTTTTAAGGATATAGGTGCAGTATTTATACTAATACTTCATTTAAGTTATTGGGATATGCAGTTTAAAATGTTAAAACGAGACCTAGATAATGTTTTGTGAACATTACTACATTTTATTTTAAATTCAACTCATAAAATTTCTTCACAGTTAGCTTAAAATTACATTAAACTTCTGTATACACGATAGCAAGCATCTGTCAAAGGAGTGTTTGCACTTCATCCAATATCATTCCTTTGCTCATCTCCTATTGCATTCCTGAATTCATTTAGTGAATTTTGTAGATCCTATGCTATTATATTTGGGATGAAATGTGTTTTACTTTGACAGTATGTACTTTAGAAAGATATAGTACATTTTTAACTGACAGTATCTGCTAACAAAATCTAGTTGTGCATTAGCAATTAATGGAGAATAGTAGAATTTACAGCTTTTTTTCTGTTAGAAAGTTTCATGGCTATTGATTCTGAATTAATGTAATGGGAAAAAAAAGTGACTAGCACGTACAACTAAAACTATTTTGATGTTTACTGGAATGAACATTACAAAGTTTCCTTTAAAATCACTAATTTGAAGATTTTTGTGAGGCTTTTATAAAACTAATTATACTCTATAATAATATTTTTTTTTTATTTTTTAGCCTTTAAATGAAATTAGGGAGCCAGTTAGATGGCTTGAGGGGAAATGACACTTGGCACCAAATTCGGTCAGCAGAATTCTATCCCTGGGACCTACACTGTAGAAGAGAACTGATTTCTAAAACGTATCTCCTGACCTCCATGATTATAGATTGGCTTAAATGTTCAAAATATGCTTTATAAAATGACAATTAAAATTTTAAAAAGTATTTCAATGTCCAAAAAAGGGATCATGGAGGGTTTTGCTCCCATTTCCACTATGAAGAGGAGTCCTAAAATCAGTAGTCTACAGTACAGAAGTGGACCCTACATTCTGATGTTTGTTTGTTTTTTCTTAGACCTTTGGACCACATTTTAGTTTTAAAAGATTAAAGGGGCTTTTGTATCAAAATTTTACAACTCAAAGATATTCTCATTGGTTGATTGGTTGAGTGATTGAGTGAGTGATTCCTGGGCTTCTCGTTGGGTTTTCCATGTGCCATAGCAAAAAGACTTACAGGCCTATGATTCCCATAAAAAATGTAACTAAGAAAAAACACTGGTAAACAGTGGACAGTGTGAGTGCACAGTCTGGGTTGCTAGCAAAGCCAGGGAAGCTAGTCACACTAGGCACACGGTCAAGAAACAGAGTTAAATGTGTGCTGCTGCCCAACCCTTTCCATGTAATGTAGTCCAGGATCCAACCCTTGAAATAGTGCAACTCACACTCAGGATGGATCTTCCCACCCCAGTTCCTCTAATTTAGAAAATTCTTCAAAGACATGTCCAATAAATTGTTTCTATAATGATTCTAAATCTCATCAGCTTAACCGCTATATCTTTATTATGCATGATGTGAAGCCTAAGAGGATTCACCACTTTAAGCATTAGCTGATTATAATGAATTTTAACCAATAAAATGTGTCAACCAATGTAGGTAGGTGAGCCTATAAAATTAATAAAATTTTTGAAAATTTCAACCATACGGGTATTAACTCAAATCTTCCAACATGAAGAACAAAGGCAGCTTATTCATTTTAATTAACCATTACTTGGTAGTTCATTTGTAATGTCAATATGGGCAAAAGGGTTGTAATTTTTGAACTTTCATACATAATTTCTGGTTTTGTGAACCTCCATAACTAATCAACAAGAGCTTGAGAAGCATGGAGATCGCAATAAAAACCCATAGGTAGATTTTTCTATTGCCGTGGAAACAAACACGGTTTTGCATTTGTGATGTGATTGATGTGAACAATTTTGCATGTGTTCTTTGTTTCACAATGACATTAGAACAACAGAGCTTAGAGCTGTAAGGGACATCACCAACCAACCATTCTTACATAATAAACTACAAGAGAAATAGGCACCTTAAGATTGTGAACATTTCAGTCTGCACCAGGTCATCTGCATATATGTCATGGCTTTTGGTTTAGTGTTATACGGTGATCCTGAGTGTGTGAAAGAGTGGATTTCTGATTCTTGGGCCTTCTCTTGTGCTCTCTTCCTTCCGTTGGTTTGCCTTGTACAACTGCAATGCAATGGTTTTTGTTTTGTCTTATTATACTTTGTTTTGTTGTTACTTCTTAGTAATCTGTTCTAATGTATGAGAAAATAATCTATTTTGAACAAAAGGAAGAAAATAAAATTTCCAATTGATAGTAATAAGTAATAAGTAAATAAAAGGTTTATAGAAAACAAAATAACAGAACAAGACTTAAGAAAAATGTTGCATATTTCATCTCGTATGTGGAACCTAGAATGGTATGTGTGTTGTGTGTGCATGCATAAACCTGTGAATCTGTGTTCGCATGTGTGTGTGTGTGTGTATGTGTGTGTGTGGTATTGTGTTGCCCAAAATATTGTGCACCCTAATAAACTCATCTGGAAGATTAGAGGGACAGAACAAGCCACAGCTAACCTCACCTGGCCAACTTCTCAGCTGGTCTTGTTTCCTCAGACTGGATGCTTCTGTGTCCTCATCCCAATGGCTCTCAACTGAACTGCTGCTTGAAAGCCTGAAGCTTAACCAGCCAAATGCTTAACCAGCCAAATGTTTCTAGTTTCTGGTCCTAATGCCTTATATACCTTTCTGCTTTCTACCATCACTCCCGGGGATTAAAGGCTCACTTTCTGGGATTAAAGGCATGAATCACCATGCCTGCTGTTTCCAATGTGGCCTTGAACTCACAGAGATCCAGAGGGATTTCTGTCTCTAGAATGCTAGGATTAAAGTTGTGAGTGCCACCATTTTCTAGCCTTTGTATCTAGTGGCTGTTCTGTCTCTGACCCCAGATAAGTTTATTAGGGTACATAATATTTTGGGGAACACAATACCACCGTGTGTGTGTGTGTGTGTGTGTGTGTGTGTGTGTGTGTGTAGGTCATGATAGGAGAAAAAGCATTATTGGATGGAAAAGAGGTATTCTTAATGGAGAAGGAAGGGATAAGATATGTTAATGAAATACACAACACAGAACAAAAAAATGTGATAGTATATGTATGGGAAGAGGGTAACTAGCAAGAAGGTACAGATTCAGTAGGGTAGAGCAGTGTGGGAGGGTATTGAAGAATAAAGTAAAATTACATACTTACGAAAATATCAAAATGACCACAGCTCCCAAATTAGAGAAAATCCAATAAATCATAAACCTATCACTGGCAAAACTAGTAGATCCATGAAAGAGTTTGAATTTGCAAAGATGAGACTCTCTCCCTCCCCCACACCTGTGTGTGCGTGTGCATGCATGCGCACGCAATATATTTTCATTTTTAGACTTTTGGAAGTTTTCCTACAGTGTTTTTTGTAGCAGTGGCAAAGGTTTTTCATTTTTAGACTTTTGGGAGCTTTCCCACAGTGTTTTTCATAGTAGCTGCAGGGGTTTGCATTCCCATCAACAGTGAATACAAACTCTGCTTTCCCCAGGTCCACTACAACATTTGTTATCTGTTGCTTTTTAAATCTTTTCCATTCTTACCAGGGTATGATAAAACTTCAAAGCAATTTTGATTTAAATACTATTAGTTAACATGCAATTAAAACACAAGTGGAAAATATTCTATATTCTCCCCCATAAATATGTCTTGTATTTTCATTAATCAATAGAAGTGTAACATGGTATTCAAAGTTTTGCATGCATCAAAGTAGAAGAAGAGGGTGGAGATTTACTCTGGCATAACTGAAAGTAAAGGAAAATCGTGTAACTGGAAATGAGATTTTTCTGTCATTGTGCTGCTGATAGAATCAGATATACACATAAATGAGTCCAGTTACAAACAAATGTTCGGTTATTTTTCTGGATATCTGAGTTAACTGACTAAACATTACTATACTTCAAAATTCCTCAAAAATATCTTTTAAAAGAAAATTTTCATAGAAATGTTCAAGAACTTGGTGTAGCTAAAGTTTTATCTGATCGTGCCCTGCCCCACAGACCCTGAAGCCATTTATAGAATAATCACTCAGAAGCTTATATTAATTAAAACTGCTTGGCCATTAGCTCAGGACTACCATTGACTAGCTCTTACATTTAAACTCAGCTGATTTCTGTTAATCTATATGTTGACACATATTTCTGTGTGCTGTTACATGCTGCTCCCTGGACGGCAGGCTGGAGTGCTGTGGGATGTTCTGTATGATAAATGTGTTGCACTAATTGGTTAATAAATAAAACACTGATTGGCCAGTAGCCAGGCAGGAAATATAGGTGGGACAAGGAGAGAGGAAAATTCTGGGAAGTGAAAGGCTAAGGCAAAAAGACGCTGTCCGCTACCGCCATGACAAACAACATGTAAAGATACTGGTAAGCCATGAACCACATGGCAAGGTATAGATTTATAAAAATGAGTTAATTTAAAATACAAGAACTAGATAACAAAAAGCCTGCCACGGCCATACAGTTTATAAGTAATATAAGTCTCTGTATGTTTACTTGGCTGCGGGACTGATGGGTAAAAGATTTGTCCTGACCATGGGCCAGTCAAGACTGGAGATAACTACTCTGACTCAGCCAGCCTCTTCCTAGAATTCTCCTCTCTGCTTGTCCTGCCTTATATCTTGCTTGGCTACTGGCCAATCCACTTTTTATTTATCAACCAATCAGAGCAATGCATTCACAGCATACAGAACATTCCACTGCAACTTTGTGTTGTTGGCAATGAGAATTATATTTGAAAATACAGCTATAAATCCATACTTGAGAAAATGAGAACTCCAGAGTTTCATATACAGTTGAAACACTTTTACTCATATCTAATATCACTTTTAAAATATCATAATCATAATTTCAGAAAATAGAATAAAGGATATGAAACAGCCATACAAAATACTCCAACACTTTCCGTCTAAATGAGCTTCACAGTCTAAGGATGTGTATTAAAGTTATTCATATTTCAATCAGTAAATATATGTCTATACATAATCACCCATTCATAATTAATATATGATAACAAAGATCAATAAATACATGGTCTTAATGAAGTTCTACACATAGTTATAGTAAGACATAAGCAGATCATTTGTCCTTATACTTTCTTCTGGACCTATATTGCCAGAGAACAAAAAGTAAGGCTTCATATCTTATAGAAATCAGTCATCTTTTATACTTAATTGTTGTGTGTTTGTGTGTGTGTGTGTGTGTGTGTGTGTGTGTGTGTGTGTTATGTGTGTGTAGCTGTGTAGCTGTGTGTCTATGTACATATCCACACACAGGTGCCATGACATTTGCAGGTCAGAAGACAATTTGCAAGAGTCAGTTCTCTGCTTCCAAGAATCAAACTCTGGTCCTTGTGCTTGGTGGCAAACATCCTTGTCCACTGATTCCTTTTGTCAGCCCTAAGATAATATTAAGAGGTGTTTGCTGCACTTCCTTGGATCTTTGCTTTGAGTATGTCACTGGTTAGTGCATTATAGAACACACACCTGTACACATTTTCTGTATTTCTTTAAAAAACAGTTGAATGGCTCCATTTTAATCTAATAAAATTTTGCTTAGATTAATCTAAACTTACTTCTCCTTCAAATATTTTGTTATACCCCAAATTGTGTGCTATTATGAAATATGCATTAGTGTATATTTTAAGCTCCCACTAGGACAAAACTACTGCTTTGACATTCTCAAATATCCATTTATTTACTCTCCAATTTCTTAAGTTTCAAAATAACCCAAAGATTTATGAGAAAGGAAAATAAAATTGGGTTATTTTGATGATTTCTCTCCAGAGTAGTGGAAAACTAGCCACTTAGAATCAGCATGTGAGCTACCTTATCATATAGCTTACAATTTCTTCTGCCTCTTTTTTTTCATATACATTGCTTCAAAACATCATTATTTCTGTAAATTGCAAACTATATGTGACCAAAATTGCCAGGCCATTATTTTTAATGATACTTAGATAGTCATGAAAATTCTTAGAAAAGGAAAAGACAAAACATCATTTAATTGAGGCAAATATAACTGCAGTTTTTGAAATCCATCTTTGACCTCTAATCTATATCATGACCTGCTCATCTTATTGAAACATTTTCTGTATTGCAAAGAAGAGAGGAAACAAGACCTTGTTTTATTGTTGTTTCTGACTTTAAAAAAAAATGAAGAATAGTAAGAACCCCTGCTGTCATGCGTGTGGGGACAAAGGTTAGAGAAGCACCGCCTTGCTGGCATTTGCAGAAAGTGTATTTACAGGAGGCTGCTTCGGCTAGTCTCCACACACCTTATCAATTCAGCACCCTGGAGGTGTTTGTTCTCTTAAATAGTGGTATAAATCTGTAACAGCTCAGAAACATAGATGTCAACGCCCACGAGGCCACAAAGTGGGGCTCTGAAGGTATGAACAAAAGGCACCACAGAAAGGTTTGTGCCAAGGATTCCGTGAAATCTTGCAACTCCCCCCGCAGGTGCTTGTCACAAAGCCCATAAGGAGATGGTCAGAAAAGAGTTGATCTAGAACCAAACAAGTTAGTTATTGCTGCCTCAGATGTTGCTCTGAAATGGTATCGATAGTCTAAATTTTAATTGTTACTTATAATCGAAATATTGTAAGTCTCAGGAATTTCATTTAAAATTGAGCTTCTAATATTGTATTGAATAACGGGTTGTATCTCTATGTTACCAGTTTGTCTATGTAGTCTCTAAGATCTTCAGACTCAGAGCTAATTTCTTTTCCTTTTCTGTTTTACTGAAAATTTCTAAAACATACATAAGACTCTAGTTTTATATCCATACTTCAAGTAGTAGAAGGCAGGTACTTTCTAAGCATAATATAAGCTAAACATTAGCTTTCACTATAGCAGTGAACAGAAGCCATTGCTAACATTTAGGTGGGGAAAGAACAGGAATATACGGATTTAGGAATCCACAGAATCTTTAATCAGACCCACAGAGAGATTAACACTTAGCAATGGTGAATGGATTGAATTTAGACTCCAAATTTGAGCACATGGAATGGAAGTAATCACTAAGTTTAAACTTGAATAACTAGCTTGAAGAAAAGATTTCACATGCCTTCAATGGGTATGCATATGTATGGTTTTACATGTACTTTATTGCATTTTTGAGAACTTTATATGTAAGTACTGTGTTTATATCATTTGCATTCTACTCTATGCCTCTTCCTACTGCCCTGCTACCCCCAACTCCTCAAATACATGAATACATGACCTCTTCTTCTGCAATTATTATCATATATATACACATATATATGTATAGTATGATATATATACATGTTTGTGTATATCAGGATGTATATAATATGTATGTGAATGTACTTGTATCCTGCTGAATCCTATAATGTTGCTTTTTTATATGTATATGACTTTGTGTTCAGGGATAACTTTTTTGGATTGGATAACCTATGTGAAACTCTCTCTCTCTCTCTCTCTCTCTCTCTCTCTCTCTCTCTCTCTCTCTCTCTCTCTCTTTCTGCCTCTCTCTCTCTCTCAGCAACTATTAACTGCATGTAGCATTTCAATTTATAGGTGGGACCTATTGAGATTACCCTTATTCACTTTGGGATATTAACTGATGTTTTATTGTACCTACATTTTGTCCGAGAGATTTCCTGTTTCTTTCCCCTGAGCTTTTCTGTGAGTTCACAGTTCTTCCTCATTTAAAACTCATTTAGATAACTCAAACAGCCCAAGGCCATAGAATTCTGCTCTGTGGAATTTTCAAATGAAGCACTTCTCTACTCAGGTTTTCCCTATCTCTCTACCTAGTTCCTATCTTTGTTGATTGTCTCCATTGTAGATTTGACCCCAAAATAGCTAAATTCTTTCCAGCTGATTGTTTTGCAGCATACTCCATGGGTCCATTATTGTTAGTAAAGTTAGAGTAAAATTATATATCATTTAAAACTTTGGATCAAATTCTGCTCACTGTCAGTCATCAAAGTCTACATATATTGGCTTTTGTGGAAGCAAAAAAAGGAAAACTCATTGTTGGGTGGTTAGGGATGGGAGGAGAAAGAGGGTGATTATACAATGTGATGCAGGAGGAAGAGTCAGTCTGGGAGAAGGGGACTGGACCTGCCTGGACTGAGTCTACCAGGTTGATCTCAGTCCTCCAGGGAGGCTTTGCCCTGGAGGAGGTGGGAATGGGGCATGGGCTGGGGGGGAGGGGAGGGGGCAGGAGGGGGGAAACAAGGGAATCTGTGGCTGATATGTAGAACTGAATGGTATTGTAAAATAAAATAAAAAAAGAAAAAAATAGATGGCATGAAATTTTCAAAGAATTGATAAAATACTGTTAAAAAAACTGGCGGGGAATGTTAGAGTTTATGTTCTTGGTAAAATATTCATAGCCTGTCATATCAGACAATACAACAATTATTAGCAGTCACTATATCCTATGATATATGCATGCATGGCATATAATACTTAAATATTACAGTTCATTTTCTGTTTGGTATGAAAAAAATAACACCATGCCAAAATGCCAAGAATCAACTTGGGTAAGAAAGGGTTTATTTCCCCTTACAGGTTACAATTTATCATGGAAAGAAGCCACGATAGTAACTCAAGGATAGAGCTTGGAGCAGAGATCATGGAGGAATGTCAATTACTGGCTTGCTCCCTCGACCTTGCTCAGCTACTCTTCTTGGACAGTTGAGGCCCATCTGACCAGGGATGCCATTGCCCACCGTGAGCTGGTCCTTCCTACCTCAATTAGCAACCACAATACTGCCCCACATACATGTTCACAGGCCAGTCAGATGGAGACAACCCTAGCTGATGTTCCAGTCTCTGAGTTGACAGTAGTGTGTCTCAAGCACTAACCAACACAGTCAAGTGCAGAAGCTACAAATAAAAATAACATCACTACTCATTGTGTGCAAGATGTGCTACAAAGGACATTATAAGTGGAAAACATCACTGTAACCATGTTTAATGACTTCACATAAAACCCCATAGAAAAAGTGGGATGAATTTTGTTTTGTTTTGTTTTTCAAGACAGGGTTTCTCTGTGTAGTTTGGGGGCCTGTCCTGGACCTGGCTCTGTAGACCAGGCTGGCCTCAAACTCACAGAGATCCTCCTGGCTCTGCCTCCCAGGATTAAAGGCGTGTGCCACCACTGCCTGGGCCAAAAAAAAAAAAAAGTGGGATTATTAAAAGGACTCAAGCAGATAGCTCTCAAGATTATGTTATCACACAGTGACTTAAAAAGAAATTCTAAGTATTTTCCTAAGACAAAATCAGAAATAAAATGCATAGACAGAAAGTACGGAATCAGAATAAGGTTCAAAGACTAGTATCAATATTAGAAGGGAAATTGGTATTTGCTGTGAAGAATGTGAATATTTTCTCTAAGCCTTGGATACTGTGGGTCGTTCCTATCAAACAAACTTTAGAGACACATGTATAATATATATATATTATATTATAATATATATTATATTATATTATATATATGTGTGTGTATTATATGTATACATATGTATATATGTAATATATATATATATATATATATATGTTTGTATGTGTGTTTTTCTTTTCTTTCTTTCTTTTTTTTTGTGACAGGGTTTCTCTGTGTAGCTTTGTGCCTTTCCTGGAACTCATTTGGTAGTCCAGGCTGGCCTTGAACTCACAGAGATTCGCCTGATTCTGCCTCCGAGTGCCAGTGTTAAAGGCATGTGCCACCACTGCCTGGCTTGTATGTGTGTTTTCTGTATGTATTAATTTAGTATGGTAGTTTTGCTTCTTATAAATTATTCAAAGTATGCAGACCCAGTGTAATTTTTTCCATGAATTTATATTACTTAACTTGTATCTTCTACTTTAATCTCAAACAAAGGAAAATGCTATATTTTCGTTATAAAAAGTAACATAAAGAATAATGCTGTTCAGTATGCTTAAGTTGTATGTTTCAGAATAAAAATGATTATTATAATAAACATAAAGCAGCCTGTTCATGCAAAGATCTCCAATTTTGGTTAATATGAAATAACTATGGTAAAATTTCAGCTTATTATAGATAGATTGATTTATAAAATAAATAATAATGGCATCCATTAGTTTTAAATATAGCTTTTACATATATTATATTCATAATTACCGTATTAAAATCCATATTTAATTACCTCAAAAAATTCCAGACTGAAATAGAAGTTATTTGTCTTATTTGAGATCATCCTGCATTGTACAAATTTTTCTGGAGTAGGAGAGTTACCGTAGAGACTTCTACATTCTCTTATATATTAGGTTCTTCTCATCATTAGGTAGCCATCCTTTATGATGTTTAGTCTTCTGTAGATTGCATCCTTAAGGTCTCCTAACTGCTAGTCTGTGATATTGTTGTAAGCTTTCATAAACTCTAGGAAGTGATATTTAGGGGAAGGCAACTAAGTAATCAGAAGCATGTTCTTGAAACAAATACCAGGGCCTTGGATAACTAATCTCTTTCTCTTTCTCTCTCTCTCTCTCTCTCTCTCTCTCTCTCTCTCTCTCTCTCTCTCTCTCTCTCTCTCTCTCTCTCTGGCTCACTCTCTCTGGCTCTCACTCTTGTCCTCCCTTCCCCTCCCCTCCCTTCCCCTCCCCTCCCCTCCCCTCCTGTCTTCCTCTCCTCTCCTCCTGCTCTTTTGCAACAAGGAATGAACAAGTATCACACAGCATATATTACCTACCATGGTACAGTACTTAGCCACCAGTGTCCCATCCAATGAAATCAAAAGACCATGGACTCAATTTCTAATCTAAGAGTCCCAATCAACATTCCCCTCCTTTTAATTTTTTAATTTTGATATTTTTTACAGCAACAGAAAGCTAATTATCACATTGAATCTAGAGTTTCCCTGTCATTGTGGAGATTAATTTTGATAATTGTCTCTGTCACTTTGCCTAGGTTAATTAAGGATTATCATGTCTTAGAATTTCCCTAAATTAAATTGAGGAAATGATGCCTATCACCACAATATTTCATAGAAATTAATTAATCTATGAAAAACATTTGGATATATCCAATAGAAATGAATAATTAAAATGATTAAGTACTATAATCATTATATTTAATTAGACATTTATTTTAAATATTTGAATTTTTCCTTTACATGTATTCTTAATATTAATACCATCTCTATTTTTACATCACCAATACAATTTCAAATTTATGTCTTTTATGTTTTCCCATCTTTAACACTTCTCTCATTTTTATTTCCTCTCTCCTTATTCTTTCTTTAAACTTTACCGATTTTTATATAATCAACACATTTTTAATTTGAGTGAACAAGATGAAATTTTTGTTTATCCTTGTTTCTTAGGTGATATTGAATAAACTATTCCCAACTTGCAGTAAAAGAAATGTCATTCAACTTGCTCATTTCCTAGAAAATAAGAGTAAGAAGATGAGGGATAATTCAACTGTATTGTTATTTTTATGACACTATCTATTGTTTTTATTAGGATTCTGATGACAGAATCCTGAAGTTTTCAGTAACTGAGAACAACTCCACTTTTATCAAATATTTGTGACTTTTAGAAATTTCAGGGGAGCTGGTAAGACAGCTCAGGAAGTAAAGGAACTTGCAGCTGAACCTAATGTTTGATCGCAGAAATCCATATTGGTATATATAAATTTATAATAAGGATGATGTACCAAAGTCTATGACATCATAACATGAATATCTCATGAAAAATTTTAATTACCATAGCCTAAATTGTTGTAAACAGCTAACATAAAAGGAAAATAAAGTTCTCTTGGGCGGGGTGGCCATGACGTACACCTTTAATCCCAGCACTCAGGAGACAGAGCCAGGCGGATCTCTGTGAGTATCAGGCCAACCTGGTCTACAGAGTGAGTTTCAGGACAGGTTCCAAAGCTACACAGAGAAACCCTGTCTGGAAAAAAAAAGTTCTCTCTTTGAGCCACAGTATTCAAAGAAACAAGTAAATAATAAACTCAAAATATTGACCACCTGCTTTCTTCCTAAATACCTATTTCTACATATTTTTAGCTCATTCTATCTTTATTACAGGAGTAATAATTTATTTGTTATTGGTATCAGCTCATAAATAAAAACATTATGACTTTTTTCTCAAAGGGTTAAAATAACTATGATTATACGTTAATCATTGTGTAATTTGATTTTCCCTTCCCTCCAGATTCTCTTTATGAAAAGTGACAAGAATAATAGAATAGCTAGTTGCTAATAGATATTTTATTTCTCATTCCCTACACAAATAACTTAGAATGTGATATCTGCTTCCTCCTGGCATATTTTATATGTTCTTGTTTTTATTCATACACATTCCAAATAAACATGACATTTGTTATTCTCCCAATCAATATTGGTTTGGTTCTTCTATTGAGTGTGTTTCTGTTCCTGGACATTTCTACTCAGGATTTCATGCTTGAATTTGCTGGCATTTCACTAGTGCTATACAAAACATCTCAAACAGCCTCTCTTGGTTAAACACTTTTGAGGATATTTTTAATAATTACATATTTCTAAGGTGTGATGTATTGCAGGAACTCATGTATTTCTTGTTCAGGTGTTTCTTTATTAATTAATTTAAAATTTTTATTTTGATGGCATTTCATATATGAATACCATATTTGCATCATGTCCACTACCCATCCTTTTCCCACTAACACCTTCTGTGTTTATGGGGCTGCATAACCCATCAGGGAGCTTATCCTTATAGATGACTGACTCTTTTTTTCTCTGCCACCATTGATTTCCTGTAGCTCTTAATCTAGTGGAGAGACTTAGGAAATTTCCATATCTGTGTTAGCATGTTGACTATTGTCATTACACACATCTTATTTAAGTCACGGTATTTGGTGACAGTTCATGGTACAGTGTCTCAGTCATGTCTAGAAGACTCTATTACCATGATCCCTAGTGTTCTGGCTCTTACAATCTCTCTACTGTCTCTTCCACAATGATTTCTGTCGCTTAGGTATTGGGATTGTCTTGCAGATTCGCTATTTGTAGTGGGGACTGTATACCTCATGATCACTTATTTTTTATATTTTTGAACAGTTGTATATCTCTGTACTAGCATCTGTCTGTTGCAAAAAGAAGTTTCTTTGATGAGGAGGGAGAAATGCAAATTACCTTTGAGAATAATGTTAGGGTATTTATAACAGGAAACTCTATTGGTTTAGGAAAAGTGTTCAGTTTTTTTCAATCATATTCTCTTTCTCACATATACATATCTCATATATAACTTTTGATCTTTCCATCAGTTTTTTCTTCCTTCCTTCTTTCCTTTCTCCCTCTCCCCTTCCACCTCTCACCCCCCTCCTTTCTCCCTTTCTCCTTCTGCTTCAACCTTCCCTCCGTCTCTCAGTGTGTAGCGGACCCTGGAATCTCTGTTCCATTCCTCAAGAAGAGTGAAGAGTTCAGAAAGGAGATGTTAGCAATGGGCTCCTCTCCATGTGATTTCTTTCTCTCTAAACACTCTCCTTATAGCCTTTAAAGCCTAACCAACTCCTCAAAGTCTTAAAACAGATTAATGTTACTATTTATAGATTTCTTCTCAGTATTCTCATCAGGCATGCTGGACTGAATTATGTAGTCTGTCTTTTCTGAAAGACGTCTTCAGTACATTCATTATTTTGATATGTTTAAGACAATTTAATTCATGTAGGTAAGGGTTTAGCAGTTGTCAATACTATGTGAAAGGTTTTTTTAATGTTTCCTTTATACATTTTTGCTGTGATTACTTTTATGATAAAATGGGCACTTGCCAATATTTATAAAGTATCTTATTATAAATGAGCATGTTTAATTGATTGTTTCTCACAAAACAAATTTTCTTTAATGACTCATTGTACCCAGAATGCCTCTAAAGGAAAACTGTTGCTGGACTCAGATGGAAACTTCCAGTTAAAATTCTGTGTTACTGCTTCGGGAATCTCTGTTTTGTTTTAGTATTGTTTCACATAGCATGCAGCAATGTTCCATGTCCTGGAGAAGTTTAACTCCTTGGGTTTCCTGAATCTCTGATGTGCTTGCTTTTTCTCTGCTTCTCTAAACTGGTTAGTTTCTCTAAGTTTACAAGCTCCTGATTTTCAGATATGTAGGTTCCTTCCAGCAGCTCTTTCCTGTCTCTGCTTCCAGCTGCTAAAGCTTTTGTCTCCATCACTCTTCATTATGATTTCAGCATTGTAAAACTACACTACTTTTGTTGCTGTGGAGTCGAAGAATGTCAACATTTTTTTCAATCATGTTATCCAGTAATAAACTAAATGTACTGGAAGAAAGATTTAGTATGTACCTTAGTTATTATGTTTATTATGCAACTCTCAGAAGCACACACAGAAGTTCTGATGTTTGTAGCACTTCAGACACTGGTAATGAGAAGAATTATTTTTCAAAAATGAATTGTCAGATGGATATACTTCATATAGTCTGTGTTTCCAAAGTAAATCTCACATATATTAATGTAAAAATAATTTAAAACTAACTTGTATTAGGTAAGTCAGCAAATTCGCCAACTAGGGCAGCTCATTGAATAGATAAATTAGTAAATATGAAAGAGAACATATCAGTGCTCCCAACTTCATTTTCTAAAGCATTGCAACCATAGTACTTTGTTACCTTGAATTACTGAAACACATGTGAACTCTCAAACAAATTGGAGACAATTATATGAATAAACTGGACTTCTGATTATACAGTGTTACTATCATACATTGCATATTATATTCTATGTAAAAAGTAATTTTGAAAATACAGTAACCTTAAAAAGCTCTATGATATTTTATGTGCTCTGTGTCTCTCTTGACAATGTTTCCTGACATATCTACTATGTATAAGAATGCATTGCTTTGTCTTATGCAGACTATATGTATTCATTTTATTATCTTAATACTTGGCAATGTTTACTTTAAAAGAATCTCTTGTGTTGCCTGAATCAAACCAACATATCACTTTATCTTATGCAAACTACATACTAATAATATATTAGTTAATACCTTTCTTTTTATTCTTAAAGTAATACCTAGATTAATACCAATGTAAAACCTTATCTTATGCAGACTATATGTATTAATTATATTATATTATTCAATACTTTCTTTTTTATTCTAAAAGTATTTCTGATTGAAGGAAATTGTAGTATTTTTCTCTTTGCTTTAAAAATATAAGAAATATGTTTTATTAAAGGCTGTTTTATGCTTTATGAACAAAAAACAAAATTCAGAACATGGGATATTTATGAAAAAGCACGACAAGGATTAAGTGATACATTCTTTCTGCATAGAAGGCTCTGTGTGCATCCATTACTATAAAGTCTGACATAGACTGGAAATTCAGGAAGCATAACATAGAGAAAAGAAACCCCACAGTGCTTCAACCAACCCTGGCAATTAACTGCATACTCTAAGTGGCATATTGGGAATCTTAGAAAGTGTCTTTGCCACATAGGCAAAAGAAGATGATTGGAACAATAAGATGCAAGATGAGACAGTGCTGATACCCCGTGAAGCCAAGTGACAAGAACATTGTGAGTGACTGCGTACAAGGCCACTGTTAAATTGAGCAGAATCAAGACTGACAGAAAACTATGAGGTTGGCAATCAGTAAGTCACATTATGTTACATGCACAAGGATCAGAATATATTTTATGAAACAAATAGTAAAAGAAAAAAATGAAGGCTATGGTACCTAAGGAGAAAAAGTATTATAAAAGTATTTTGGAAATGAGTTTACAATGCTGTGAGACAAAAGATTTAAAAAGACAATGTGAATGCTAATGATAAAAATTCTGTGACTGAAAAAAGGTAACAGGTAATATCTCCAGGTAATATGAGAAGAATAAAAAAAAACCTAACCTACAACTCAAGTCTTTGAGTAATCAAATGTAACCTTTTTTTTGTTTTTTTTCTTTCTTTTTCTTTTCTTGTTTTCTTTTTTGTGACAGAGAATTTTGTGATAAGAACTAGCTGCAAACTTGCTATGTAGCCAAAGATGACTTTGAACCTAAGGCCCTGCTTCTTAGACTTCTCTGAGCCCTCTCTATTGCCTGTTGGAGATTTCATGAATTTGAGTAGTGCATAAACTGTCAAGTAGTCAATAACAGCAAAAAAAAAAAAAAAAAAAGAAAACAAATATGAAAAGAGATGAGTGTCATTATGTAATCTACTATAAAAGGACTTAGAGAATGTATATATAAGCCACAGTGCTCTTACAAGATCATTTCACCAAAAACAAAAAGAAAAATTAATGGTACACGGAATATGATATTCAGAACATTATAAGGGTTAGTGTAGTGAAGTATAAAGAACCGACAATTGATAGTAAGATGGTATTAACCTTCTCTTAATAAATCTACAAACCAACATTTTGCTAAATTACACATAAAATAGTGCATAGATTTTAACAAACCAAATTTTAGAAATGTAAGAAAATGATGATATACTATCGTGCATCAATGCTTATTCTAAAGATAGATGTAGAAGTAGTTCAATATTTAAAAAACAATCAATGGCCGGGCGGTGGTGGCGCACGCCTTTAATCCCAGCACTCAGGAGGCAGAGGCAGGTGGATCTCTGTGAGTTCGAGGCCAGCCTGGGCTACCAAGTGAGTTCCAGCGCAAAGCTACACAGAGAAACCCTGTCTCGAAAAACCAAAAAAAAACAAACAAACAAAAAAAAAACAATCAATGGCATCAACATGTAAAGAGACTGCAGGAGGGTTGGACTTGTGTAGTAGCAGGATATTTGCCTAGCATGATGTTCAAGGATCTGGGTTTGAACCTCAGAATCACAAAAGAAGGACAGAATATAGATGTGTAAATATATGTATAGAGGCAGAAAATCATTTGGTCCAATTCGGCTTCATATGAAATATTATTTTCTCTAACAATACACCTTTTTTAAATTTTGATGACTATAATTATAAAACACCTTGAACTGACAACTAATAATATTTTTTGCTAAGACTGATTAGTCAAATATGACTGGTCATAGCATTACCATGTAACATAGGTACTAACTAGTAAAACAAGACAACAAGAGCAAAAAGAAGTGCTATGTATATAAAAGCAGAAAGTGACACTCATTCAAAGATGGCATGGGTGTATAGAAAATAATAACTTTGTAAGAAGATACAAAAATTATAGTGAACTTGTAAGATCACAATGTAAAATCAGAACATTAAAATCAATTATATATATATATATGAACTTCAATAAGATAAAACTTTAAATGTATTTTAAGAGGCATATTTTAAGTAAACTAATAAAGTCAGAGAAAGAAAAGAGATGCTTACATTCTTTCATATATAGAAGATAAATTTCATGAACAAATGCAACTTATAAATACAAGAAGGGCTATTATAGACTGAGAAAGAGTCATTAAGGAAGAAGGGATAAAGTAAAAGACTGAAGGGGATAGAAGAATGGTGGAAGGTCATTCACTATATTCACTCCTGTGCTATCTATCTATCTATTTATCTATATCTAATACATACATACATATACATACATACAACAGAATAGTATCCACTAATGTATACAACTACTGTGAAATTTGCAGGTAAATTGATAGAACTGGAAAATATATACCATGTCAGTTAATTCAGGTGCAAAGTTGAATATTGCTTGTTCTCTCCCGTATGTGATTCTACCTTAAAACTTTAGTTTTGTATATTTACCTTGAACACCTGTAGAAGTCAGGGAACAAGAAAGAAAATTAAAGGGGAGCATAGGCAGATTTTACTGTCCCATCTGCCAGCTCCCCAATAACCATACAGAATCTTCTTTTTAATTATGAAAGGTTTGGTCGATAACTTAGGCTTTTTTTTCTAACTAGTTCTTATAACTGAAATTATTCCATTTATATTAATCTACTTTCTGCCTCTAGGCCTTATTGCCTTTAATGTGCCCATGTTGTTTTCCTGCTTGCTCTGTGTCTGCCTGGCAACTCTTTGTGACTCCATCCTTCTTCTTCCTTGCATTCTTTCTGCCCTAAAAATCTTGCCAAGTTATTAGATGTTTAGCTTCTTATTAAACCAACCACAATGAAGTATCTTCACACACACTATAAAGTAATATTCCACAACAGGGGAAAATTTTCTTAAGAAAGGGAAGATAGTTGAAGATAGATTATATGAAAATAGATGTGAGAATACTGGATATGAAGAATTTCAAGTGGGGCTGAAGTGGAAAGATAGGAAATGGCATAGCAGTGAAGAGAGGTTAATCATAATTAATGATCTCTATGAAAAGCTGCTTTGTGTGTCATGAAAAGTTTAAGTCAAAAAAATAAAGTTACAAAGGAAATACTCTGCATGGTGGAATATTGATGTTGCCCCAAATCACTGTTGGTTAAACAAAATTTCCAGGTGTGATGTGTCTCCTAATGAACTGTTAATCAGGAGAGCCCTCATTGAGTTATTTTTCAGGGAGGCCCCAGAGGTACTCAAAACAATCCAGGTCATTTCCATTGCTTTGGACTATTTACCAGAACCAGATGATAAAAACTTATTTCTAAAGACAAGACACACCATGTTTGCAAGATATAGAGGAAAGTAGACTTAAACTGAAATGCATGGTTCTTCTATGCTGTCTAGTCTTCCAAGTTCCAGAAAGTGCTGCATAGGATGCTAGGGGAGAAGGAGCATCAGAGATTAACCAACTCTGAATTATATGAGCTACAATATGAACTTGTAAAGCAAGATGTGTTCAGTGGTATTATAGTGGCATGGCTCGTGTAGGAGTAAGCAACGACTCTTTGATTGGATTTAGTGTCAAATGCAGAGGAAGGAAAAATGCAAGGTACTCTAAAGCTTTTCATAAACCCATGGCTGGAAGTCATGTACCCTTGGTCAAAAGAAATATTGTGTTTTTAGTGAAACAGCACCAAACTACAGACTAAATACTATGCTTTTAGCTGTAGACAAATGCCACTCTTATCCTTCATTGGAAAAGTTTCTCTTCTGAGTAAATGACAGTGAATACAGATGCACATAGATTACCAAGATATTTAGAATGAAAAACATCAGAGTGCTCTGCACTAAAAAGTATATTTATACCAGTTTCTTAAAAGCTCAGGAATACTGCTATAATGGTTTTGATCAAAATGGTCCATGTAGCCCCATAAGGAATGGTACTATTAAGAGGTGCGGCCTTGTTGGAGTAGGTGTGAGCTTGTTGGAGAAAGTGTGTCACTAGGGGGTAAGGTGGGCTTTAAGGTTTCAGAACCTGAAGCCAGACTTAGTTGCTCAGTGTCTCTTCCTACTGTCTGCAGATCCAGATGTAGAAGTCTCAGCTCCTTCTCCAGCATCATGTTTGCTACATACCACCATGCTTCCTAATATAATGATTGATGGTGGAATAAACCTCTGAATTGTAATCTAGCCCCAATTAAATGTTTTCTTTTATCAGAGTAGCAATGATAATGGTGTCTCTTCACAGCAACAGAAACCCTTACTGTAACAGAACTCCTAATAGGGACTGATGTATTACTCTGATAGACCTGACCATATTTTTGTTTGGAGAAATGTGGACTTTGGGACTTTGGATTAGAAAAGCAGCTGAACACCTTAATCAGAATTTAAGGGGCCATAATAGTAGGAGCATGGAAGACAGTGGTACTGAGGGTTTGAACTCTGGCAGCCTGGCTAAAGAAGTTACAGGGAAGAAGAATATTAGTGTCTGGCCTTTTTTGTGATGTTTTGATGAAGAACATGGCTGCTTTTAGCCCTTGTTCAAAAAAAATGTGAGAATCTGAATGAAAGGGTTATCAATTAATGGTTTTGGCAGAGGACATTGCAAAACAGTTTACCAATTGACTGTGTCATGTAGTTATTAGCAGGAACTCTTATGCAGATCGATAGTGAAAAGGAGCAAGCTGAATTAGGAAACTTTGAAAAATGTATAATTTGAGGAGGCAAGGTGTGTGAGGAGGCAAGGTGTGATATATTATGTATCCCAATAAAGCTTACCCGGGGATCAGAAGACAAAACCAGCCACTATATTAAACATAGAGGTCAGGTACTGGTAGCACACACCTTTAATCCTAGCATTTTGGAGGCAGAGATCCATCTAGATGTCTGTGAGTTCAAGACCACACTGGGAACAGAGCCAGGCATGGTGGCACATGCCTTTAATCCCAGCACTAGGAAGGAAGGAAGATGACAGGGCACAGAAGGGTATATAAGGCGTGAGTAAACAGGAAGTCTCTCTCTCGAGCCTGAGGATTGTGTAGAGGTAAGAACATGGCTGGCTTATTCTGTTTTTCTGATCTTTCAGCTTTTACCCCAATATCTGGCTTTTTTTTAATTAATAAAACCTTTTAAGATTCCTGTTACAAAGGTGCACTGGGAAGTTTAATGGAGCTAAATCCGGTGTTCAAGGAGAAAAAGATTAAAGAAAAGCCTGATGTTAAATGATATAATGAGAGTGGTGGCCTCAGAGGCAAGATCCCACTCAGTTAACCTTCTAAGCTGTGAAAAAGGAATTTAAAAAAAGCTTAAGGCTAGGTGTGGTGGTGCACACCTTTAATACCAGCACTCAGGAGGCAAACTCCTTTTGAGGCTAGCTTGGTAAACAGATTAGGTTCCAGGAGAGCCAAGCTTAGGCAGTGAAGGAAGCCATTCAAAATAGAAAATATGTATTTGAATGAGAGGCCATGTTCTAGCCCCAGCAAGCAGCAGAACTTGGCAGCTTCTGCCACATGGTTCTGAGTTTAGAGTCAAGGATACAGAAAAAAGGGTTATGGAATTCCCCTCTCCTACTAAGGAAAGTGGCTGAGGCCAGGCATTATGTTCTTGCATGGAGGTCTAGAGAAGCCGTTTCCTGAAGCAGTGAAGGTAAATGAAGCCTGAATTACCTTGAAGACACCAGGATTGTTCCTGGTGAGTTCTCTAGGCCCTGGGGGGGGGGGGGATGAGAAGCTGAGGCAACAACACAGACTCTGGGAAGTTACAAGTAAGTTCATCTATTTATAGGAAAGGATAAGCCTTATATACCCTCCAGCCCATCCTGAAGAAACGTCTGCCTTAGTGATCATTGCTAAACTAATGCTTTCTAATAGGCTCTGGAATCTGCTGGCTGTGGCAGGTGGGGGTAGTAGCCACAGCCTCTCTGGTTCAAATGGGGGCCACTGCCTCTACACTTAATATGGCCATAGAAGAATCAGCCTGAGCATTAGGCACTCAACAGCTGATTAATTCTCATTTCCGTTCAGCTATACTCAATTTACAACAACTAGATTTATTGGATGAAGAAATCCATGTTTGTCTTTCTGAGTCTGGGTTACCTCACTCAGGATGATTTTTTCTAGTTCCATCCATTTGCCTGAAAACCTCATGATGTCATTGTTTTTCCGCTGCTGAGTAGTACTCCTTTGTGTGTATGTACCACATTTTATTTATCCATCCTTGCGTTGAAGGGCATCTAGGTTGTTTCCAGGTTCTGGCTATTACAAATAATGTGGCTATGAATATAGTTGAGCATGTGTCCTTGTGGTATGTTTGAGCATTCCTTGGTATATGCCCAAGAGTGGTATAGCTGGGTCTTGAGGAAGATTGATTCCCAATTTTCTAAGGAAGTGCCATATTGATTTCCATGGTGGTTGTACAAGTTTGCATTCCTACCAACAATGTAGGAGTGTCCCCCTTGTTCCACATCCTCTCCAGCATAAGCTATCTTCAGTGTTTTTGATCTTAGCCATTCTGATAGGTATAAGATGGTATCTCAGAGTTTTGATTTACATTTCCTTGATGACTAAGGATGTTGAGCAATTCCTTAAATGTCTTTCAGCCATGGTATGTACTCACTCATAAGTGGATGCTAGATGTAAAACAAAGGATAACCAGACTTCACAACTCCAGGGAGGCTACCTAGTAAAGAGGGCCCAAAGAAAGGCACAAGGATCACCCAAGGACAGAGAAATGGATGAGATCTACATGAGCAATCTGGACATGGGTGGTGTGGGTGGCAGGGTGGGGTAGGGTAGGGTTAATGGAAGGCAAAGGTCAGGGAAAGAGAACTTAGGGGAACAGGAGGTCCCAGCTGGATCAGGAACAGAGTGGGAGAACAAGGAAAGAGATACCATGATAAATGAAGACCCTATGGGAACAGGAAGAAGCAAAGTGCTAGAGAGGTCCCCAGAAATCCACAAAGGTACCTCCACAATAGACTACTGGCAATGGTTGAGAGAAAGCCTGAGCTGACCTACTCTGGTGATCTGATGGCCAAACACCCTAACTGTCATGATAGAACTCTCATCCAGTGAGTGATGGAAGCAGATGCAGAGATCCACGGCCAGGCCCCAGATGGAGCTCCAGGAGTCCAATTAGTGAGAGAGAGGAGGGATTATATGAGCAAGAGATATTGAGATGATGATTGGAAAAAGCACAGAGACAAATAGCCAAACTAGTGGAAACACATGAACTATGAACAAATAGCTGAGGAGCCCCCATGGAACTGGACCAGGCCCTCTGGATAAGTGAGACAGTTGATTAGCTTGAACTGTTTAGGAGGCCCCTAGGCAGTGGGACTGGGACCTGTCCTTAGTGCATGAGCTGGCTTTCTGGAACCTAGGGCCTATGCTGAGACATTTTGCTCAGTCTTGGTGTAGGGAGGAGGGGACTGGACCTGACTTAACTAAATCTACCAGGCCAAGCTGAATCCCCAGGGGATACCTTGCCTCTGAGGAGGTACAAATTGGGGGAGGATTGGGGAGGAATGCTGGGGGGTGGGAGGAGGGAGGACAGGGGAATCCATGGCTGATATGTAAAATTAAATTAATTATAAAATAAAAAAAGAAAGAAATCCAGACATTAAGGTGGCTGGTAAGAGTAAACTGTGATCCCCGGTTTTCCTCCTATTGTTTAACTCCTTACTCAGTCTCAAATATATCACAAGCCAGGAGTCAGTTAAGGGAGATCATGTAGGGACCATGGAGCAAAGAATTCCTAAACCTTCTGGTACAACTCTCTAATGAAATCTTAAGGCTGAACTCCATACACGTGAAACCACTGGAGCTGTCTACAATATTCTTTGTTCAAATTTGGCTTTTATTACTTCCTTAGGGGGACCATGATCAGAGCATTCCAGAGGCATTAGCACTTGCAGCATCATTTTGCTGGTGTGGTGCTGCTGGGAAACATGCTGTAGGAATTATTAAGAGTATCCTTCCCCCTATCATTTCCCATGCTATAAATTTTGAAGAGTCAAGGACTGATAGTGCCACAAAATTCCTGAAGGTCTGTGACGGAGTAAGACTCCCTTATGCTTATGGAAGCGTTAAGGGGTTGAATTGTTTGGCTTATCTGATAACGCACAAAGGTTAAGGGAAGTAGCCAGTGTATCTTCTCTGGGGCCACCTTAAGGGGGAAAGCCTCCACGTCGTCTAGGTGGTGGTGGTAGTGGTGGTGATGGCACATTCCTTTAATCCCAGCATGGAGAGGCAGATGAGACAGATCCAGGTAAGTCTCTGTGAGTTCAAGGCCAGCCTGGTCTACAGAGTGAGTTCTAGGAAAGGAGCAAAGTGAGAAATCCTGTCTCGAAAAACCAAAAAAAAAGCTGGGGCAGCAAGCCCTGAATTTTCTGCCTGTCTGAATAAGCAATCAGGATTTCATGCATATAATGGATCATCAATATTTCCTTGGGGCTGCTCTTTAAGGCCTGCTGAACATATAACTGACAGATGATCAGACTATTTTTCATGCCTTGTAGAAATACTTTCCAATGATAATGTGAAGTGGGTCATTGTGGGGGAATGGGGAAATTTGGGTTTGGAGGGATCCTCTCTTACTTGCCAGGAAGAAGGGTGCCCCTCGTCGAGTTTAAAGGAACTTGGGGAGAGCTCCTGCAGTAATGTGCCCAATAAAATCCCTTTTGGCATTTAGGGCATTTGGTCTGACTTTAGGACAGTTCCATTTAAGGTTACCTGGTTGGCTACAACCCCAGCAAGTCCAGTCTGGGGGATTAGGGACAGGCCATCCCTGGTCATTCCTTTTAGAATTAAAGGTCCTCCCAATGACATAGGGTGGTTTCAGATGGACCCTCAATGGATGGAGATTGTCTGGGATGGGGGTTGCAAGGATTTTTTTTCTAATTTTGGGGAATCTTCCTCATCATCAGAATTGGGGCTTTCATAAAGGGAGGGGATTGAGAGAAAAAAAAGAAGACAATTTCTGGGTTAATGTAGGCTCCCAGGCCTATGAGCATCTCAAGAGAAATGGTAATGTTGTATTTTAGCACATTAAGGGATGCTGTAAGGGCTGTGATTGGGCCCCCCTGGGGGTCCAAGTTACGAGAGGGGGGGCAATGACCCATTTATGAATATCCTCATTGTGAACAGCAGCCACTGCATTGTGGGTGGGGTGTTAAGCCCTTCCCATGTTAATTGCTTAATTAACATTTCCCTCTCAGGGCCCAGATCTACCTTTTATTCCACTGCCTCACTGACTCACTCAAGGAAGTCAGTAAACAATTCTCCCTGCTGCTGAATGAGGTTATGAAAGTATGCAACTCAGAGTGCAGGATTTCAAAGTCCTGAAGGCCAGTTGGGAGACTTGCTGGAAGTAGGTGTTCTGTCCAATTTGAACTTGGGTGACAAGGGTTAATGTAGGGACCCAGGCCCATGAGCATCTCAAGAGAAATAGTAATGTTGTATCGGATATTGAGGCATGCTTGCACCTCAGCTTGGTCATCACAGGCAGCTCGACAGCTGAGAAAAACTGAGGGAACCAATACAGCCTCCATCAGATGATAATAATCATGGTAAGTTTGGAGATACATAGCCCATTACCTCCAGACTTGTTCAAATGGTGAATCAGGGCCTGACTCATTAGTGGCTTTATGAATCATGGACAAATGCACAAGAGGGGTAGGCACCCAGGGCTGATTAGCCCAGTAGATACCCCATTGACATGGAAGGCAAAGGGATAGTGGGAGGATAAATAACCTGGGGACTTCTCCCCAGGCATGCAAGTGCAGGGTTGGCTCTGGTTGCAGAGTATCTCTGAGGTAGGGGGTGGCTTAGAAGGGCTACATATAGACTCTTTGGGTGGAGGGGATGATGAGAGGTCCTCCCAATGACATAGGGTGGTTTCAGATGGACCCTCTATGGATGGAGATTGTCTGGGATGGGGGTTGCAAGGATTTTTTTTTTTTCTAATTTTGGGGAATCTTCTTCATCATCTGAATTGGGGCTTTCATAAAGGGAGGGGATTGAGAGAAAAAAGAAGACAATTTTTGCTGTTCACAGTGGTCGTTAAAGGCCTTCTGGACATCCTCTGTGGTGCCCAACATTATGCAAGCAATAATACCCAAAAGGATAAACACAAGGCTGCATGCGGAGATTTCCCTTCTTGGACTTACCGTTTTCTAGTTAAGAAAATGATTCTCATCCACATGGATGGATCCCAAATGTTCTCAGGAGAGATCTAGTATGCAATAGTAGACGCTTCAGGCCAAAAACGGACCAGGTAGGAGCATTTGACACGAATACTTCTGGTCAGTAAAAGGGCCTTAAGGGCCAGGATCTGGGGCACCTTAATGGAAGAAGGGAAGCCACCCATTGTTTCAGAAGAGGTTGGGGTGGAAGGACAGAAAAAGAGAAGACTAGTGAAACTGGTATGTCGCAAGAACATCCTAACCCCAGACAGCAGAGGCAGGGGATTCCAGCAGGTAAGAAACCAGAAGCCTTACTGTGAATTTTCGAGACCAGCCACCACCCTCGTGGTGTTTAACTGGTGGTCACATAACCATTTGGGAGAATAATGAGAGAGAGAGAGAGAGAGAGAGAGAGAGAGAGAGAGAGAGAGAGAGAGAGAGAGAGAGAGAGAGAGCCCAATACTCACAATTTGAGGGGTGAAAAAACAGAACATGAAATGGGGTCAACTCACTGAGATCAGCCAAAGGGGGCATGTCACATCCCCAAGTCGAAAGAGAAATGACTTGGACAATGCCCACAGCAGCAGCACAGGAAAAAAAAAAAGCGCAAGGACCAGGGCAAAGTCTCTCCATGCTCAGCGTCAAAATGTTGCTGTTTGCCTACTGAGGTCTCTAGGCCCCGAGAGGAGGGGATGAGGAGACACTGGGGCGACAACACAGACTCCGTGAGGTTGTAAGGAAGCTTGTTTCTTTTCAGGAAAGGGTAAGCCTTACATCCCCTCCACCCCATCCTGGGGAAAGGTCTGCCTTAGTGATTGTTGCTAAGTTGGTGCTTTCTGGAATCTGCTGACCATTGCTGGCCTCAAGGCCCCACTTTCAGCTATTTTTGCAGAGTGCCTAGTCATTGTGGGAGTGGCATAGCACATGTTGTAGCTTATCTGAAACATGCAGCAATTCTGCCGGCCTCAAAAGATGTTGGAGATGCTAGGTTTGTGAGATACCTTCCAAGGAAAGTTGCTAACAGGGGGTGGAACCAGCACACGAGAAAGAAATGTGTTGCAATCAACAAACTGAAAGTAACTGGAGATCTGGAGGGTGCTTTGACATCATACATGGAGATAATGCAGAATTTGCAGTTCAGCTACCTGGTTTTTGGTCTTGCTTTGATCCAATATTTCCTCGCTATGTTCCATTTCCACCCTTTTGGAACAGTATTTCCACCCTTTTGGAACAGTATGATATACACTGGGCCATTTTATGTTGGAAGTATGTGATCTGCTTTTCATTTTGATTTTACAGGGAGTTACTGTTAATAAATTACATTAATCTCAGAGGAAGCTTTGAACTTTGGAATTTAAACAAGTTTGAGACTATTATAGAATATGGTGACTTTTGAAGTTGTACTGAATGTATTTTTGCGTTATGATATGGCTACAAGTCTATGGGGGCCAGGGAGTGGAATGTGCTAGTTTTATGAAAAATAGCCTCCATAGGCCAAGAGGGAATAGCCCTGTTAGGAGGTATGGCCTTGTTGAAGGAAGTTCGTCATGTCACTGGAGGTGGGTTTCAGCTCTTCCTGATGCCTGAATATCTAGATGTGGACGTTTAGGATCCTTTTCCAGCACCATGTCTGCCTACATGCCACCTTGCTTTCTGCCATGATGACAACAGACTAAACCTCTGAACTGTAAGCTAGCCCCTATTAAATGTTGTCTTTTTAAGCGTAGCCGCGGTCATGATGTCTCTTCACATCAATAGAAACCCCAAGACAGTTGCAAAAGAAATGAAAAGAATATAAGAGCTGGACTATGATAAGGACTCTAAAATAGTAGTTTTGTGGCATAACACAGTCACTGCAAATATGATCTCATATCAGTCATAATTACCTACACCGGTCCTATAGAAGACTGTATTTCTTGCATAAGACTGTTCCTTTCGACAGCCAACCATGGATGAGGAGGGGCTAATGAGGCCATACTCCCCATTGAAATGTTTTCTACTAATGGATTCTCGGGGGTGGGGGTCATTGCTTGTTATTGCTTACAATTCTATGCCAAATAGTAAACCCAACAGGTTCCAGTAAAGAGTTACAAACCTGTAGACAAACAGATGGTCTTAGCTAAAATCAGTGGGTCACAAAACTAAAAAAAAAAAGTGATAAGTAGAGTGCTGCATGGATTTGAAAGTGTTGGGGAGGGGGTGATAGAGGTAGATGTGGTAAACAATGCCCTGTATGTAGGTATGAGAATATCAAAGAACATATTTAATCAATAAAAAATTAATGAATTCCCCCCAAGTGCCTGCCTTGAGGAGATTTCTATCAGGGTCCAGAACAGATGCTACAAGTGGCTGAGGATACTAATCTGAGGGATATCAAATGAATCTAAGCACACTGAGTTCTTTAGTCCATTCACTTTATTCTTCTAAGTCAATTCTATCTACACTGCTTTTCTGTTCTCGTACTTAGCTCCTCTCAGTCCCTCCTGCTCTCAGTCTCTCCTGCTCTCAGTCCCTTCTGCTGTTCTCTCATTTCTACCTAGTTCTTTCCATCTCCGTCCTCATCTTTGTTCTTCTCAATCAATTCTCTCCAGTGCTCTCAGAGAACCAGTATATATACTCAAGCAGTAATTATTTGGCAAAGCATTCAAGGCTTGAAGTTTTCAGGGTCACAGAGAGAGGTGATAAGGATCCACACATAAAGCAATAATTGTCAGCTTCCAATTACAACCCAAAATGGGAGTGTCTAAAGGGGAGTTATCTGGTAAGGTCAACTAAACCCTAAGATCAATTAGGGAATTTATGTGCTCAAACTATAATCTGGAAAAGGCTAGGTGGAATGTTAGGGGTCAATAAGTCACAAGAAAGTAAATTCTCTTTGGCACCGCTTTTCCCGCTTGTCCTGGCTGTGTGCATGTAGCATTTGGCTAGTAAAAGCACTTTTGCTCAGAGTAATTGCTGAGGAGAAAATCTAGGAGTAGCACCTGGTTGAGGAGGAATTAAAACTTAATTTGCTCGAAAAAGAAGCTTGGCACCTATTGCCTGCCTGGCCTTGTAGGCAATCCCCTTGGATCAGTGGGAAGTAACTGCCTTAACTCAGTATCTAGAAAAAGGCTAAAACATCATCCTAGGAATGTGAACAGGAAATCTAAGTTAGGGTCTTGTATAAATAACCCGGGTGAAGGTAAGGAGTTGATTTAATTGTTCAGTGGTTCTTTTCTCTATTTGTGGGTGAGATGAGCCAATGTTCATTTCTCTGCATTTGTCTTTGGGAAAAGGTACCTTTGCTGAAATACTTTTGTCCAGAGAATGGCCCTGACCAGATTTATGTTAATGAAAAATAAACACAGCTGGGGACAGTTATTCAATTATCCCAAATGTATAGGGAAAGTTGTGCCCAAGGTTGAGATGCAATTGTGAGATTACATGTACACGTAACATGGAAATGCACATCAAATGGGGAGAATCATAGCTGTTATTGCACAAGAAGTTTACAACAAGAGACAGCTAATTCATTCACAAGGCAGTAATTCCATAATGCCTTGTGTGATGCTTTCCTCTAACAGAACCCTTAGTTCTGATAGGTTGACCTTCTGAACTCTAGTTGTCACTGCTGTGTATTCTCATGGACTTTTGCTACCAGTGGTTCTCAATAAAAAAAAAAAAAAAAAAAAAAAAAAAAAAAAAAAAAAAAAAAAAAAAAAAACTTTTAAATGAAAAAGTTATAAACAAAAAGAATTGAATTTATTGTATAAAATACCACAAATGGCAATGGATGCCATTATATTAAGAGAAGCTTGTCAGGCACACACAAAAAAATATTGCCATATCTCACTCAGATGTGAAGTCAAAATACTGGTGTCAAAGAACAAACTGGAGTACTCATTTCCAGAACCTGGGATAGTGTGGAGAAGAGAGCAGAGGGCAGACAGAGAACAAGTCACAGGTGTACTGAGGGAGCATTTTCTACTCTTCTGTTGTACAGCATGATAATTATAAATACCCATGAACACATAGCAATAGGTAATCAATTTGATTGTGAATGTTCTTTATAAAAATAAATGTTGTGGTATGTGTGTAGCATGAATCTAAAATGGTCTTATTAATAAATTCAAAGTTGTAGCCAGATATTAGGGTTAAAGCTGGAAGATCAGAGAAGCAGAACAAGCCACAGCTTCCTCACCTTGCCAATTCCTCAGGTGATCCTGTTTCCTCAGACTGGATGCCTCTCGACTGAACTGTGCTGCTCAAAGCCTAAAAGCTTAACCAGCCTAGTTCCTGGTTTTCATGCCTTATATACCTTTCTTCTTTTTGCCATCACTTCATGGGATTAAAGGCTCTTGTTGCCATGCCTGGCTATTTCCAGTGTGGCTATGAACTCACAGAGATCCAGTCAGATCTCTGCTTCTGGAATGCTAGGATTAAAGGTGTGTGTACCACCATTTTCTGGCCTCTGTATCTAGTGGCTGTTCTGTTCTCTGACCCCAGATTTGTTTATTAGGGTGCACAATATTGTGGGGAACATAATATCACCACATATGTGATAGATTCCTTAGTCTGTTCTGATAATCATACATTATGATGGATTACTACAGCACATAAATTTGTACAACTACTACACATAAATTGAAAATAAGAATATATCTTTTAATTTAAATGCATTAGAGATAAAAAGTACAAAGGCTAAATTTATAAAACTTTTAAATAGAAGTTTTGTAAATAATTGTATAAAATTATTTAGAATTTTAAAAACTATAAATTATTAAAGAAACATTGACAGACACATTAACTATTATCAAAATTACAAAACCTAGACTTCACGAGAATGTGCTTGCCTTGTACCTGTAAGGATTGTGCCACCTCATGAAGTCATCTTTGGTCTCTCAGCAAATTACTTCATTCTCATAGCACAGCTGGACTATGGAAAAAATTATAACCTAATTTCCAGAAACATAAATAGACAAATGTAAAAATGTACACATTCTAAGACAAGAAAGTTATTATTCTTAACAGCCTTACATATATGAGTAGAAAAACAGAAATAGGTTAATTAGCCATCAACAAATGAATAACATCTTTTCCTTTGAATCTATGCATGTATTATTATGCAAACAGCAGGAAAGTAAGAAACTAACAACATTTGTGATGTAAGTAAATCTCAAAACTCCTTTATTGAACAAGAAGCTAAAATGTAAAATTCTACTTACATGGAAAAGTTAGGAAAAGTGGTTTAATGTGTATCGACTAAAAAGAGATCAGTAATTTCCTGTAACTAAGATGGGCTACCAGAGATATTAACAGGTGTCAAGTGATTCTTTTTGTTGGTGATAAGAAATATTCTGTATGTGGAAGGTGATAGTGGTTACACAGTGAGTGTGTTTGTGTGTATGTGTGTGTGAAGTTCATGTGTAGTCATATATACTTGTCTTCATTAAAATGTATACTAGAATAAGCATATTTTAATACATACAAAGAATGTTTAAAGTTGATTAGTGAATGTGCATCCAATCATAGTTCATGCTTCTGAAGATATCACATAGAACATGTTAAATCTTGATTAAACAATACTGCTACAGTGTACCTAAATCAAATGCAACCAAATGACAAATAAAGTATTTTCAGATTTATGAGCAATTAGAAAGAGATTTAGGAAAAGAAACAAATTCCAAGCAGACAGAAGCAATAATTTAACAAACATTTATTCTGTACTGTGCCTTTTTCAGGGCACTAAAATAGGTTTTTTTGTACACAGGCTCCCAAAATAGGTAAGAGTCTATGTGTTTGTCATTGATTAAATTCACACTTAAAAATACCTTTAGAATAAAAAAAAATACAGCTTCAATCTATTATTACTTTGTATTATACATCATGTGTAAGACTTTATAATATATTCCACTATTATAGGGAAAATTGCATATTGAACATAAGTGCTAGCTGTTGAGGTTGTTCAATTATGTTAAATCATAATTAAACTTAGTAACTTTTACCAGGGAGGCAGCTTCAGCTTTGAGTGTCTCTTTGCACAACGGCATTAAAAACTAACAAGGCATAAAGTCATGCATGTTGAAAATCAATTTACTGGACAGATAATCAAAATTAATAGTAGGGCTAATATGTGGTTTTGTTGGTAATACTGCTCACATAGCATGTGCTGGGCCCTTGCATCATGCCCCCACACTATAAAAATAGAGAAATAGAGGAGCATAGAACAGAACACACAAGACCAAGTCAAGAAATTTGGTTAAAGTTTCTGTCCAAAGACACACATTAACCTGTTTAAATGAAAATCTGAATTCTTATAGAGAAGAAACTCTCAAAAGGGTTGTATGTACTCTAAAACTGTAATGTGTAATTCTAAAGGGAAACACTGTTAGTTATATGTCACACACAAACACATCCTTTTGTTGTTGAAGGATTAGTATGCACTCCCTCATTACTCACTGTAGTAGTCCTGAAGTGACATTGCTTTCTTTTACATTTGCTGGAACTGAAACAGGAAAGATCCAAGAAATATTCCTTAAAGTCTTCAGCTGGGGAGAGCAGGAAGAATCTATAAACTACAGTCCAAAGTCTTACGGTATTAAACTTCTTCAGATTAAAATTTCAAGATAATTGATCCACTTCAGGAAAGCAAAGGAAGAAGTATTGAGATTGAATCCCAGTAGCTCTTTCCCAGACTCCTTCCTCTTTTCTATTCCTCAAATAAAACCTCTTTCCCTCCTCTGTCAATCCTCTCTCCCAACTTGAACAAATATGACAGTTGCTCTTTCTATTTCATGGGTTATTACATTTAAATTTATATATCCATATATTAGAACAACAGCCAAAAGAAATGATATAAGGTCTTTATCTCTATGGCTATATTGAATAAAGTTAAGTTTCAGGATAGCAGAGAAATAAAAAGAGCATAAAAATAAACATTATTGTATCATATCTACTAATATCAATAAAAATATTGAAATAGTTAAGGGCTATTACAGTAACTAGAGTTATTTCAAGCCTTATCAATTAATTGTATCATTGAAAGAGCCTTGCTAACTTGCCAGTTATTGATCGAATATGTGCTGACATCTCAAAAACAAAGTTGTCTCAGGCTCTCCAGAAAAAGCACACACAGCCTCATATTGAGACATTCTTCTAAAGAACAAGACATCTGAGCTTCTAATTCCACCAGTCAAAGGCTGCTACTTTCTCTAATACAATCAGACTGGTGTGGTAGGACAAAACCCAGATTCTCTGTTCTGTTGCTGTACCTTGACTCCATCATATCAAGAAGGGACACTTTATTCCTGTTTTTAGTCATGTTCTTCAAATTGAGACATGCTATCCAGGAGGAAAGCTAGCTAAGACTCAGGAAGTTGTAAAGAAATGTTCTTTCACACTCAGGAATTAACAGTTCACAGGTCTCAGAAGTTTATGAAATTTTAAACCTATTTTATCAGTAATGACCTGGTAAGAACGATGACTCTCTAACCTGTAGGCCTGCAAGTCAGGCAGATGTTTTCATCAGTGAATTTACATGATGGCTTGTACTTCCAGTAAGACAGCTGTCCTGAGTCAACAATAATCCCATAAGTATTAACCTTTCCTTATATTCCCACAAGTAACTCCAATAAACACATTGGTTCACCATGTTTGACTTGAGTGGAACTGTTACTTTTTCAGTTGCCAATCTGTAATGAGTAGTTAATTGTATATATCTCCCCCAAAAGACTGTCACAACCTCTCATGAAGTTGGGAAGATCATGCAGTCCTATGGTGAGAATCCCTCCTCTTGGAGTAATCCCATCTTTTTTGAGCTTCCTGAGTGTGTATTGGTCAAAGAGTGTCTCCTGACTCTACTTTAATTTCTTTGTAAATTTCAACAGGAAGAGACCTAGTGTTTTGTGTACTTGATCATTTAATATTATTTTCTTTGTGATAAAGACAGAGTAAGAATCTCTAGTTCATATTAGAAATTTGGGAATAAGCTTTATTATATTATTGAAAAGAACATTATGGGATTTTTCTGATATTAGATTTACTTAGAATCTACAGAAAAACTAATGTTATCATTGTACCATACTGCAGTATTTACAGACAGTTGGAGAGCATTTCTTATTTTGTACACATGCACATATAGTTACATCTTACTCTGTGGGTGCATTGATCACACATATCAGAGTATAAATATCAAAGGGCAGCTACCTCAACCTAATTAAAATTGACAAGGAAACCTAATTTATTTTCTTATGCACTAAATAGTTAGTGACTGTTTGCTATGTACAACATGGCTAGTGTGGTTATACAGACTGTAATAGAAATTTTGCTCAGTTAAAGATGTAGATTACCCAACCAGAGAAGAGAGCCTGATCTGTGTGTAAAAGCTGTGTAGAAATCAAACAGATGTAGCTGCATTGGTAGTTGTTTCTGGCAGGAAAAATAAACCATATATAAAACATGAAGTAGCAGAAGCCTGAAAAATAAAAGAGAACTAAAGTATTGTCTTGAGTGATGGGGAAAAGAAGAGTTTACACGACCTGAAGTTGGAGCCAGATTTTTTCAATTGATCCTTTGAACAACAACAACAAAATATTAAAACTAAAGAATACAAAGAAGGCAGTGATGGCATTATACAACTTTTGAAGATATAACTGTGCTTAGGTTGTAGAAAATTTGGTCGAGATTCAGGAAAGTGGTGTGTGCAATACTCTTAAGTGAGAAACATTGATGGATTATGTGAAGTATATTGGGTTATGGTCTAAAAGAAGTGGACACAATTGTGTTGTCTATTGCACGAATTGTTCTCATAGCTATTAAAGAGAAAAAAGTTGATACAACATTGATTCACAAAGTTGTGTAGATAACAATGGTGTCACTCAAATGGGAACATTTAAAAGTAATTAATGCTTGTAAAAAACAAATGGTAAGTTCAGTTTTGAATTTACTAATATGGATGGCTTTATGACATTGTCCTGAGAGGACACAGTACACAGATATTCCTCACATTAATCTAAAGCTCCCAAAGGAAATCTAAATTATCATACATTTCCAGTTATTAGTTAATAAGCTATCCACAAATAGACATTAGAAAAAACTATGGCTCATTGAAACACAGGAGTGAGTCTATTGGAGGGGTCTTATTAACTCAAGGATTCTTTTTTTTTTTTTTTTTTTTTTGGTTTTTCGAGACAGGGTTTCTCTGTGTAGCTTTGCGCCTTTCCTGGAACTCACTTGGTAGCCCAGGCTGGCCTCGAACTCACAGAGATCCACCTGGCTCTGCCTCCCGAGTGCTGGGATTAAAGGCGTGAGCCACCACCGCCCGGCAACTCAAGGATTCTTTATATGACTTGTAAATAGATTTAAAAATTTTAAATGTGGTGGTAAAAAGATGTTGAAATTAAAAACAAACATTACACCAGGGATCCCAATGTGGTGATAACACTGATACCTGCTGCTTTGTTTGCTATAATCTGACCCCCATATACCAGAGGACACTTGATGTTGTTTCTGTCTGGCATTGATGCTACAGTTGCTTCTGTTACTACTGCAACCAGAACTGAAAATTGGATGCCACTGCTGTGTCTGCTACTAACTCAAAAATGTATCCCTTGCTGTGTGTGGTGATTTGTGTTTCTAGATGGAAATTTAAATCACTAGGTGTGTGCATCTGATTACCCTTCTAAAGCATATGCTGTTCTGGAATCAATCAAATCTATGACTTTTCTGTTCAAATCACTGCTTTTCAAGGAACATTCTTATCCTATGGAAATGGGTTTCAAACAATGAGTAGCTAATATTTCAACAAATTAGCATTATAGACATTATACTAACTATATGAGAGATGTTAAAAAAATTAAGGGAGGAAAGACAGAAGAAGAAAAGAGAATAATACAATACTACTCAGAAATTAATGAACATAATTATTCCTATATGTCAGGAGTTGTCTCAGGAAGGGAGTTGAAAATCCAATTTTTGTCCCTACATAACCATGTAGAATTTGTTGTTTAATTTAATGAATTTCACACTCTCTTTTCTGATTCTGTAATGTTGTATATAATTTTTTAAGGAGTTTAAGATAAAACACAGTTTCTTTTCTGAGCTCTCACTAGTTTTTACTCTGTTAAAACCTTGTTTACTTTTAAAAGGGGGAGGAGGATGTAGTGGAGACTGATGATGTAAAGTTCTAAAGACTAAAATCTTAAATATGACCTCCTATTCAGATGAATTGCTGTTCATTGGAAGATCTATAAGCATTGTGCTGAATGTTGTCTCATATAGCTCATATGTTGAAATTCTGCCTCTCTAAGATAACCAGATTGGTTCAGTGGTTAAGATCACTAGCAGCTCTTGCAGAGGACCTGGGTTCTGTTCCCAGCACCTACATGGTGGTTCCCACTGTCTGTAACTCTAGTCCTGTGAATATGACTTTCTCATAGGTGGTGCACAGACATGCATACACACTGGAAAGAAAAAACCCACAATTTAATTAATAAATTAAAAGTTGTTAATTAATAAAGTATTTTACTAAAAAATTGTTATACTATATAATTAAAATGTCTATCTCTTATTATTAATATCTCTTCTGGTTTCATTTAAAATTTTTTTCATTCTATTATATATAGACAAAATAGAACATGGAAGAAATTAAATATATATATATATATATGTATGTATATATATTTTATTTAACTATAAAAGCTATGAGGCATCCAATGTTGCCTTCATAAAAATTATTTTATGAGAAAGTATTTGTGTCATACCTGTAATGAAAGTGAGAATGAAAAATAAAATAAAAAGCTACAACACAGAATTACCAATAATACATGATAAATACCTAATTTTTATGTTTATAGCATTTGAGAAAATTAATTTTCTTACCTAAAAGATGCAAGCTTATTTACCTTTACAATATATGCTGAAAGAATTTGTCCTCTTATTAGTAATTTCAAGTGCTTAATTATGTGTATTATATGATAATGTACAATAGTATGAATAAAAGCATGAATAGTTATAGAAGTTCAATTATAATCTGTAGAACTCAATTAGAGTTGAATAAAGTATATAATTAGATTGGACAATTATCATGCACTTTTTGAGATCAATATTTTCTATGGAAAATGAAAAACAATTCCAAAGAATTTTGAGAAAAGGAAAGAAAAAAAGGCTACAATTCAAACCTCTTTCAACATTTACAAGATAATACCAATCAGAAACATCTTATACTTGTATAAGGAACATTCAATCATCTGTCGATAAATACCTTCTGATTTGGGGTAAGTATTCTGATAGAAAGAGACATACAGATTCCTTCAGAAATATTTTTAATGATGACGTCAAGTGTGGATGATTGTTAATTGAACTATGGGAAAATGGAGTTGAACAGGTAAAGGGAAGGACTTGGGAACAGAGCTAAATAGATAAAAATAAAAAAAAAAAACAACTTTTTTTTTTATCTATTTCATTATAAAAGCTGTTACAGTACCTAGTAAGATTGTTTAATAGAAAGGTGTAAGAACAAGTGTGAAGACATACATTTGGAGGTTAGTAGAAGCAAATGCTATCAGATAGAAAATAAAATCTCAAGAAGTTCATCTAATCATAAATAATTTCAAGAAATGGACTTGAGAAGAAATTCAGCAATAGGAATGGAGAGATGGCTCAATACTTAAAAACACTGGCTGCCCTTCCCACAGACCTTGGTGGGATTGTCAGCATCCACATGGTAGCTCATAACCCTCTATAACTCTACTTCCAGAGGATCTGATGTCTTTTCTGGCCTCTATATGCAATAAACTTGCACATGGTACACAGACACTTATACATACAAAAAATAAATTAAAAAAATAATTCATCCCAAAGTCTGATTACATGAGAATGAACTAGAGGATTTTAAAATGTGATGGTACATTTTAAAAGCAACATTGTACTTTAAGAAGTAGTGTTACACAAAGTATTGTTAACTCATCAAAGACAATACAGATCAAGAATTAGCCAGACGTGGACAGAATTAGGCATCCCCCAAGGCCTACCAATGTGTAACATTCTCTCTCACTGTCACTATCAAAACTAAACCACCAATCACTCACTGATAGTTTTTGTGTAGTTTTGTCCTTTCCAAAATAGCATGTGCTTGCAATCACATAATATGTATCTTTCACACTAAATGATATTCATTTAAGATTTCTCTATGTATTATTTAACTTGGTGGTCCACTTCTTTGCTCACTGAATTATATAATATTAAATCAAGATGGCATGCTTCTCTACTCACTTTTTTGAGAGAAACCTGTGTGTTGCAAAATGGTAGTAAGTGAAAAAATGCCACAAGTATTTTGTGTGCATGCATTTAAGCTACTGAGAAAAATACCAAAGGATGTGGTTGTTTAACTGAATGATAAAATTGTACTGAATTTCATGAGACTCTGAAAACTGTTGTTCAAAATGCCTGTCATTTTGTATACCCACCAGCAAGAGAAAAAAAATGCACCCTTCACAATTTGCTTTTGTTTTATTTTAATTTAGCTGTTGTAATTTTTTTCTTTCTTCCTTTGGACAAGGTGAAAACTTGTATTATCCTTGCAAAAGTACAAAGAAAATAACTCAGACAAATGCCATAAAATCACAGAAAAAAAATGCTGTTAAAACTGGAGTGAAATTGGTGACATTCTGAAAACTCAAGCTAATCCAAAATCAGCAGAGAGAGAGTTGGGACAAAGAGATGCAAATAGAACTGCAGCAAAGCAGTTTCCCTTAATCCCTCTACAGTCTTCAGGCACTACTTTTGTTTCACAGGTTAGTTTAAAGCTCAGGACTATTGATTTCTTCTGTGTCAGCTTGCATAACACTTTCTGGTGCTCTAAGCGTCCCCAAGGAGGAGGAATCCTGGTAAATTCCTTCTGGAATTCTCCATGTCATGTCTCCAAAGTGTACAGTGTCCTCATAATGGAGACCTACTTTTAGATTCTGACAGATACCCAAGGACAATAGCAATAGCCTATACTGCTTTTAGGAGGTCTCTTGAACTCCTTTAAACAACACCTCAAACAGAGGTTCTCCATACCTGTCACTAGAGCTTTTGTTAGAGCATCTATGGCTCTTGGGGGGGGGCTAGAATTTTGACCTCAAGTACCATAATTTCTTTTAAATTATGCACGTGTATATATACACACCGAATAAAAAACACTCACACACATGTAGCTTAACTAAAAATTAAACAGTATGTATTTTTATGGCTTTTTCAACCATCTCTAGTGTTCTTTATCTCATTCATCTTTCCCTCTTTCTGTATTTTCCTTCTGCCTACCTCACAGATAAAGTCCCTCTCCCCTGTTTTCATTCCTTACCTGTTATCTATCTGCGTCTCTAGAGACCCTCCCAATCCCATTTACTTTCCTGATGTCTGTGATTAATACAGGTGAAGCATTCACGTCTAATGGTTTAGGACTGGGGTCAAGAATCAGAAGAAAACATATTCTATTTCTCTTTCTAGGTTTGGGTTATCTCATTCAGTGTATTTTCCTATTCTAATCATGTGCCTGAAAATTTCATGATTTCATTTTTCTTGACAGTTGAATAGAATTCCATCTGTATTTATGATTTATTATCATTATCTATTCAGTAACTCACGCACATTTGGGTTGTTATCAATTACTAGATATTGAAAACAGAGAGACCACGAACATAATTGAGCAAGTATGTATTGAATTGAATGTTGAATCCTTTGAACATATGAACAGGGATGATATAGTGGGGTCATGGATCTCTACTTTTAGATTTTGGGGAATTGTCCACATTCATTTCCATAGTAGCTGCACTCATGTGCGATTTCACCAAACAGTGAATGGTGACTCCCCTTTCCCTGCAAATCAACATATCTCTCACTGTTCATCCAAGGAGCTTCTTTCTGCAGCAGACAGAAGCTACTACAAAGATGCAGAACTGCCTCTGGCTGGAGAGGCTGTAGAAAATAAAGGATATCCTATTATGACCCCTTTCTAAACCAGTGAAATTTGCAAATGTGTTCTAAATACCTATCCTTATATCCACAGAAAGTAGAGCTTAAACACTTCACCAAAGAAGTTTCCGTTTGTAGCAAAGGGAAGAGTTCATTATAGGAATCATTATAGTAATTTGACAACTAGTCAAAATACATAGAAGAAGTGACACGGGGTACCCAGCCCCTGCTCCAAATAGTGCCTCTACAGTACAAGCCCAATACCTAAGGCTCAGGAAACATTGTGGAAGATGAGGTAGAAAGATTGTAAAAGGAGGAGGACCAGGGAACTTGTGGCTAGATAATGTCCTCTATATTTGTCAGGGAGGTGCACCCGTGAAGTCCTAATGATATGGTCACCTGAACAAGACTTGCATAATAACAAGATCAACTGACATTCCAGCATGGATAGAAGGCATCTCATAAAGCCTCACCCCAATATAAAGAGCTACAGACAACTTATGGTGACTAAGAAGGGCAGAACCAGTCTTTCTCTTCTTCCCTGACAATTTATCTAAAGTTAGGTGGTCAGTTCTAAGCACATATATGTATATATATATGCAATACTATATGAAGTAATCAAGTTGTGTGTGTGTGTGTGTGTGTGTGTGTGTGTGTGTGTGTGTGTGTGTGTGTGAAAGAAGAGATCATAAATGTGAGAGAGAAGGTAAGTAAATGGGAAGATTTGATATAAAGTATAAATTGTAAAGAATGCAAATACAGTACCTATGTATTAAAAACTCAAAAATATGATATTTTAGTTGAATAAAATCTAGCCAATCAATATTCTCGTGATATATAGTTTTATTTCCTATTATCTTTTATAACGATGTAGATATTTCTTTAATAATGATAATGTTAGATGAAAATACTGTCATCATCCAGAATATACATGAGGACATATTTTCTCAAAGTTACTGCATGGGGTTCATTTAGGGGCAACATCATGAAAACTGGGAAGTCCTTTGAAATTTGGTCACTTTCTTATAAGCTGTTACTTCATCTTACAACCAAGTCTTAGTCTTTTAAAATAAAAATTGACTTTCTGACATCTTTGGTGAAAGACCGGTAACAACCATTTCCTTATCTATACACTAGGCCAAAGGTATTTACATAAACTCTTTTGAGTTTATAGACAAATAACTTTCCATTGTTCACCATAAAAAATGAGGATTGGATATTTTCTAAATTGGCCATTAGGAATATAAGAAGAGGGAAGAGAATTAGCAACCTGTTATTGTACCTGGAGTCACTGCTTTTTAGAATGCTTATTAGCCTTATGACCCTGGATATAGATAGTAAATTAGGATAGCTAGTTCTTTCAAAATTCAAACTGGCTCAGTTTTGCATTGTTTACAAGGCTGATCAAGACTGGCAAAATGGAAAAAAAAAAACCGAAATGATCAAAATGGAAAATGTTGGCTACTATAAAATGAATTCTTATGGAAAAATGACCACAGGTAAAGCTTAGAAAGTGTTACTCTTAGACTTTTCCAAGGCCATCTTCACTTTTCCATAACAAGATCTTGAGAACTTCATTTCTGCCCTGAGCTGCTACAGGCCTTTCTTTCTTTCTTTCTTTCTTTCTTTCTTTCTTTCTTTCTTTCTTTCTTTCTTTCTTTCTTTCTTTCTTTCTTTCTTTCTTTCTTTCTTTCTTTCTTTCTTTCTTCCTTCCTTCCTTCCTTCCTTCCTTTCTTTCTTTCTTTCTCTCTTTCTTTCTTTTCTTTTTTTTTTCTACAAGAAGGGTGGATTACGTTCTAAAACAAACTCTAAACATCTCTGTGAACAGCCAAGGACTATACAGAAATGGTATCCTTGCAAATTCCACAACACATGTTGTCAGTGCTGGATACTAGCAAAGATGTCTGCTGGGTAGCTCTCAACAATCCTCTAGCAAAATATTATTAGCCAGGAAGTCAATATCTCCTTCTATTTCCTCATTTGCTTATTGATGTCTCTTGACCTAAGTAACAAATTTTATATAACATATGGGGGGAAGAAAGGCTTTCTTTTCTATTTTTTTCTGAGCTTCCAGAAGAGTTATTTTATAGCTTATAGCCAACAAAGCTCTTTCTCATTTTGATGTTTGCGTATATGATGCCCGAATTGTGATCATACTTAAATCCCTAGAAGGATGTCTTTGCAGAGTGAGATCTTGAAATAACTAAAACTTCATGTTCTGAGATACAGTTGCATTTATTCTGAATGATCATGTGGACTTATGCATGTGAGGAATAATAATATATCACATGGAGATGACTCCCAAGCACTTTGTGAACATATATGGTATGCAAATACAAATTTTAGAACACTGAAAATTTTAATAGCATGCTTTACCACATGAATATATTTACTTAATCTCTCAATAAACTTCATAGTCTGTACCAAATTCTCCTGTGCCATTTTGTTGTTATTACTATTATGTTTAACTCAATCAGCATGTTGTTTTCTTTTTGGTGCATTTATCTTTCTAGAAAGAATGACTTTAATGTCCAAATTTCTTTGTAGCTGTATTGTCCTATGAAATTTGGTTAGTGGACTCTGAATGTCCATTACATTTCTTATTAGATGCTTCATGGTTTTTTTTGCCCACATTTGCCACATGCAAAATAAAAGTTTAATGACTTACTACAATGCTGAGCCATGAGAGAAAACCTTACTGGATCACTGAAGCCTTGAAAATGAGAACACTAAAGCCATTCTAGGAATGTATCTGAACTCTATGCAAACAAACAAAGAAACAAAACAAACTTTAATTTACTTTGAGTTCTCATTTATAGACTATGTAGTACAAAGCTTCTATTCTGCTTCAACTATTCCTTGTTACAGTCTAAGAAACTTTAATCTATGGTTTAAAGATATGGGCGAAGACATTTAAATGCTTATAGAAGCAATGATATTTGATTCTAAGGTTATCATATTCTCTAATTGTTGATGAATTGAATATGTTAATATTTATATTCTACTTAGTGTGTTTCTCCTTGTTTCATTTAGCACATTTTTGCTGGGAAACATGTAGCCTACAAATGACCTCAATGTATTTGTTTTCTTTTACTAAAGAGGGATGATTAAAGAAGTAGGTGAATTATGGAGTGAACAATACTCATATTTATCTATGGACTTACTTTATTCTCCAATTAGAACTACAATACTGTAACTCATTTTTATATCCTTGTAACACTATGATGTTGAATAAATGATCAATAAATATTTATCAACTAGTATTTTAGACTTACTCTTTTTCCAAAATATGCATGAATTTTATATAATCTTTAAAAAATACTTTTGTCTATATATTCATAGTTCCTCCACAGAGCCAAAATTGGATGGTGAATATGAAGAATTGTTTCCCATTCTCCTACAAGGATTTCTTGAGAAGAAAATATACAAGAATTAGTGAGACTTAGAAATGCCAAGAGAATTAGCAATCAAGTAGTTCAGTTTCTCTTTATTTTCATTAAAGAGGTGAAAGGCCTTTAGAGTTCATCAGACACTAAAAGTAATGATGCATCCTAATTAAGTAAATGTTCTGTTAGCTTTCTTGATCGTACACTGTAAAAAAATATAAGGAGAAAAGAATTAAATTGCTTCATGCCCCTCTCTCCTTGATAAAATACTTCCCTCAGCCCCATCTGCAGAGATCCTCTTGTGGTCCCTCTCTCTCTCTCTCTCTGATATTTCTTAAATTTCAATAGCATCTGTGCTTAATATTTCTATGCTTAGTGTCTTGTCTTCATCCTGGGATTGGTATTTTCCATATAGACTTCAATTAATTGAACATGATTGTAGATGTAACGGTCTTATTAAATAAGAAACACAGAGCCAAATGCAAAGTTAAAAGCCCAAGAGGTCAGAGCAGTAGCTAAGAGCTGAGTCTAAAACCACCTTCTTATCACTCACTGCTGCTGCTGTCCTTCCCCTGAGAATGAGACCTACTTCCTGTCTGTCTGTCTTTTTACTTCCTGTCTGCCTGTCTTTTTACTGACTTTCTGTTCTGCCTTCTCATTGGTTGTAAACCCAACCATATGACCTCCTTGTCACTGTCTGTCTGTACAGACCTCCAAGTCTCTATGGTTGGTATTGAAATAAAAGGCGTGTGTCTCCAAGCTGGCTATGTCCTTGAGCACACAGACTCTGCCTGCCATGTGTTTTGATTAAAGGCATGTGTCACCACCGCCAGCTTCTGCTATGGCTTGCGATTAGCACTGACCCCCAGGCTACTTTATTTATTAATATACAAATAAAATCACATTTCAGCACAAATAAAATATCACCATACATGATTCTCACTTTCTCCTTCTGTCTCTCCCTCTTCTTCTCTGTCTTACATAATATTGTATGTATCTGCTATACGATACTATTTGAATATGAGTAAAGCTGTTTGCTCAGTACTATATTAAAATAAGTTAATGCAATCTATAGATTCTCAACACTTCAGTTTATTTGTAGAAAATAGTGGGATTTCTTGTCTTTCAGCATCTAAATAAGTACATTGCTTCTAGAAGCTTGAAGGAAGTTCTGTTTCCTTTGCTTTTCTAGATTCCACAAGGTTCTCAGACAGAATGACCTGGCTGATCAAATATAAAATAACTCCAGCCAATATTCTGCTTTTGCTGTCAACTCTGACTCATATAGCCTATGCCTCCATTTTTGAGATTTATAGTTATAAACAAGAATGTCTTACACATCACAAAGTGCATATTATAAAACTTGTAAATCTATTTTTGTCATGAAAGACAATATTAAATTTTGATTTTTAGGATGTGAATATTTTGAAATTACAGATGTTTACTAATATAATGATTTGACAAAATAAAATAAGTTAATCCTATAAATGCCAAATTGCAAAAATATATAAACTAGCTTTATAATTCAGATTATATTAAAATATTTTATTTTTCTCTGAATATATTTTATTTCTACAAAGCTAATGAATAATTTAAAGTTGCAGAATATGCTAATGAAAATAACAAAATCACTTAAAATTAATATTTCCACTTTAATTTTTCTCTTCAACACTAGAGAAATGTAAAATAGTGAATAAAAATAAGACATTGGAGTGCTGGTACAGAGGTTAAGAGTGAATACTGTTCTTACAGAGGACCTGAGTTCTATTTCTGACACCAGTCATGTGGGGCACAATGACCTATGTCTCTAGTTCCTGGGGTAGTCAAAGCATCATGCCTTTGTGATCACTTACATTCACATGCACATCACCATACACACACACACACACACACACACACACACACACACACACACAATTAAAAAGAATAATAAATAAATAAAATTAAAGAATTCTGACATTAAAAATGTCAGAAAGACATTTATCTTTTTTTTAAAATGTAGATATCATAATATAATTAAAACATTTCTCCCTCAAAAACCTCCAACATCTCCTTTCTTGTTTTTTTTTTCAATTTCATGACCTCTCATTAATTGCTATTGCATGAATATAAAAGTCACATATACATTTCTAAATACAACCCACTGAATCTGTGTAATGTTACTTCTATGTAGACTTTTCAAGTTGATTTTTAGTATTGGATAACAAATTGATATGCTCCTTTCTGGGGGAGAATATTTCTCCTGTTTGCAGCATTCCTTGGTTGCCTTTATGTGGGTCTTTAGATTGAGTTGTTGCCTAGTCAGTTTTCCCTGTCATATTGACATATCTAGTGGTCTTCTTAAAACTGATTTCACAATGTAACCCTAACATTGAGATCAAATTTCCAGTATAATGTCATGTGGAGGGGCCATTATTCGAGACTGTAGCCAGTGAAGTAAAAAGAGAGAGAGAGAGAGAGAGAGAGAGAGAGAGAGAGAGAGAGAGAGAGAGAGAGCTGTCCTCTGTCTTTCTGTCTCTCTACTTTGTCTTCTTCCCTTTTTGGTAACAGTGGGAAAGGCTATGTAAATATCCAGCATCATTTCTATCTGCAATGCAGAAAGTAGACCCTCTCTAGGGACCACATTTACAAACAACTGGACCTGGAATTTCTTAGTCCCTACAGCTGAGAAAAATAAAGTTCTGCTGTCTTAGCCATCCAGTGTATGATGTGTTCTCACCACAGCTGGAAAAAAACAGATTAAGACAGAAGTTAATAACCTATCTTCAATTTCTGTATACCATGCTTCTCCATTTTCAAATAAGCACACTGATTTATTTCACAACATGTAAAAAGATCAAGTTAATATCATGACTAGTAACATAGTTTTAAGTCAAGGGTTGCTTGTGAAGACTGTTGTTTCTAACAGGATTTGGCTCGCTGGGTCAACGCATAGCAAATATTGTAAAAATATTTTGAAAAAGAATATTTTACTTGGTAACTATATTTCTACATATTTAGGTAAATTAAATACAACAAGCATTATTTCAAATGCTGGAGTGTTTAATTAAGTACTTAGTTTCAGCCTTTAAATAAACATACATTGAGCTTTTCCCATGTGTTGAGTACTGTGTTAGATAATAGGAATAAAGAAAGAGGAAGATGAAAAGAGCATAAAAGAAATACAAATGTGATTTTTTTTAATGTGGAAAGAGTAGTTAATGGTATGTTATTTGAAATGCAGTCAATTTATTGAGCACACAAATACATCCAGCTGTACAAACTCTACTCAAAAAACGTTTCTCACAATGTTTCCTAAATCATAAAGAATATTTTCAACTTAAACATTTTAATTTGGTAAGACAACAACATGAGACATTTAAAAATGTTTATACTTTGCCTGGCAGGTGTGTCACACTCCTTGAATTCCAGCACTTGGGAGGCAAAGGTAGGTGTAATTCTGAATTTGAGGTCACCCTAGTCTACAGAGTGAGTTCCAGGATAGCCAAGGCTACACAGAGAAACCCTGCATCAAAAAAAAAAAAAAAAGGAAAAAGTTTAGATTTGATTTTTGTTGTTGTTTCTTTATAATTCATAACAGACATTTAACAAATAGATTTTGATGCTCACATTCACTTTTGGTTTGTTGAATAAATAAATAAATAAATAAATAAATAAATACTTGCATCAAATACTCAAATTTTGACATATATAAAAGATTGATGTAAATTATGATGGCTTTCTGTTCTCCAGAATTTTGAGGAATATTAAACAATTAAAGTTTTGATAGTTTGTTATAAATTGGAAAGTTTTCTTTATTTCAAGAAACCTGTTTTGTTCTGTACGTTTCTATTACATATTCATATGTCCTTTATATGAGGGTTATTGGATCATGTTTCTCTCAATGCAATACTCCCATTTTCCATACGGATTAGAAATTTAAGAGGTAAATCAGATGTGGTTTAATGAAGTACTATATTGAAGGTAGCTAGACTCTCCACAATTTACAATGTGAGGGAGAAATAGTCTAAAGACACTCCAACACATGTACAAAGAGAAAACTGAAGGCACTCCATGGGAAATCAGCATTATAGTGTTAAAAACTTTCTCCTCATATGGGGAGTGTGGAGGAGTGTCTGTAGGATAAATTGGAACAGAAATAGAATTAGTAGCTTCCTAAATGCTCTGAGATAACTAGCTACACCTTATTGGTCTTTGTAGTTTTTTCACTTCCTTCCACTTATTCTCTATCTTAATCTCAAATGATGCCAGCTCTAAAAACTACTAAAGCGTTTAATTGATAGAGAATGCACAGTAGCTGAAAGCCTGGAAAACTGCATCTCCAACCCCTTAGATCCCTAGTTGGCATATGCTGATAATAACCATGTCACCTTGTCCTTTTCAGCTTCTTTGTAAGTATGAAAGGACAGACTAAATGATCCTTATAGACCATCTAGTTCCAACACATTTTTACTTAAGATTCAAATGCACAGAACCAGTTTATTTAACAGCATACTGATCTTATAAAATTAAATGCGGAGACTACTATACACAGAGGTACTAAAGGAGCTTTGGACACTTTAAACAAGAAAGCTCTAAAGACAAAATAAACACAGCAGGGAGACTAAATTGAATAAATTTCAATATCTTAATGAGGACAAATATGAATGCATAAATTTGTGTCAAATATGATTCTTTTTTATGCAAGTAACAATCTGAATATATATTATTGGTGAAATTATTAAGGCTACTCCATGTAGTTAAAAGGGAGGTTTATTTAGTGGCGTAACTTACAAATGAAGGGATAGGTAGGTTGCAGGGCCTGGGGAAGATGTAGCACAGTCCGGTGGTGTTCTCTGGAGAACTCTGCTCAGTTTATCTCCAGTGTCCAGGGTCCAGGCACCAAGAGAGCCTGTGCATCCAGATCTGGGGCCTTGTAAGCATGACAGTTACCAAAGCCTCAGTAGGGGTTGGAACTTAAAGATCAAAGCTGGAATGGCTACCCACTACATCATATATATATATGAAAACCCTTCTTTAATGGGCTCATGTTTTCATATTTTGCTATAAATTAGATTTTAATGTTAAAAAGTGACCTGAAGCATATAGATATTTTTCTTTACAAAAAAAATCACAACATGGTTTTCTTAATAAAGTATTTATTTTGAGGAGACTGGTAAGACAACTCGGTAAAGTGAACACTTGCTATCTGGCCCTAAAGCTTAGGTCAATTATGGAAGCCCACATGGTGGAAAGAGTTAAGTGGTTACCCATGTGGACCATGGCTCAAGAGAGTGTACACACACACACACACACACACACACACACACACACACACACACGCATGCACTCATGCACGCACACACACAAATCTAAAAGTTGTTAAAAGAATATGTGTACCCTTCCTTTTGGGGGGTTCTGAACATCAAATCAAGAATTCCAGCTATACTCAGAATAGAGTATAATGCTACATTCTATCTTTAGCACTAAATCATTTGAATGCTCCCTTGGCAGATTTTTTAGCAAGGTAATAGTTGAAATATATTGGTTTGCAGCTATAAAGGAAGAAAAGACAGGGAGGCAGGGAACACCCATCACTAATGTGAAGTCTGCTAAATGAATAGCTTCCAGTGAACGTAGTGGAATGAGAGGAGAAATGCTCTCAACTTAAAACTAAAAAGGCCCGCTTCTGACAGCACTGTGAAAACCACACTTGCTCTGAAGCCAGAAGATGGGGGATATAATGATATAATGTTTATGACACTATGAGGGGGTTGAGCTAAGTAATCACATGGTTTAATATCATATTCAACCACGTAAATGAACAATTCTTGGAATATTACAAAACTTTCCTAAAGTTTCTAAACTAAGATTCAAAAAATGAATATTACTGCTCCTGCATTATTTTAAATGTTTAACAATAACATTACATTTCTTTTACACACACACACACACACACACACACACACACACACACACACTTGTTTATCTGTTGAGCAAAACTCTTGCTACATAGCCTAGCCTGGCCTTAAGATTATAACCCTACTGCCTCATTTCTAGTCTTCTGAAATTACAGAATACAAGTGTGCTTTACTATGGATGACTATAAAATAAATTTTCGTTTCATTTGTCTGACTTAAGTCAAAATGGGTTGTTCATAAAACAACACATTCTTTTTAACAGTCAGTTAGATAGGTGCTCTTGAATAACATTCTGTGGCCCTCGTGGCAAGAAAATATTGTCTGTATACTCCACAGTTGTTAAGCTGTATTTGCAATGAACATGTCTCAAGATTTTGACTCTCTTTATGTGGTCTCAGATCCTCTTAGCCAAATTTATCAGCCTCTATAATAAACACAAAGATCATCCATCTTTTAGGAGAATGAGACAAGGAAGAAAAACTTCTACTCTGTCACAGTATGGGGCAGGTGTGCACCCTGAAAAGAGAAAGAAAAGTTATGACAGCATGTCTTCACTTAATTTTTGCCTTTGACAATCTTGTCATTATAAACACTATAGATACTTGAGCATACATATATTATTATTTTCTTCAATGGCACGACACCTAGCTATCTTTCTTTCTGTAGGTTATAGTACTGGCTTCTACAGTGTTGATTATCATAAAAGAAGTGTGTTTTTAGTCAGTGGAATTCTAGTTTATATTTCTGCTGAGGCTCAATTCCTCTTAGACATGTATATTTCCACCAAGTAGCTTATCTTTTATTATTGACATTTGGGTATAAGGTGCTACGCCAGAATTAACAACAGAGGGAAAAATTTAATGTTAATGTTTTGCCAATGAAATGTATTTTGTAATTCAAAATTGCAATGCTTTTCTTTGATAGCCTCTTGTGGTATTTTGTATCCAGAATAGTCAGCGTGCACTTGCATTCCAAGTTCACACAATTTGCAAGACTTGTTATTCTCCACATTTAGCAGAATATAACAGCAGTACTATCAAGAGCCTTCCCAATTCTTCCCAAGCGTGCACATGCACTCTCTTCAGGATAACTATGCACAGGTGGGGGTGCTATAGACTCTTGGCAAGCCAGAAGGTTGATCATGACCAGCAAATATTCACTTGGGACATACTCACTTGTATCAGATGTAGGAATTGGAACTAAAATGCATGCTTAATAAGAGATTTCTCGAGTTATCCTTCCTGTAAAACGTAAAGAGGTAACTATGGCTTTTTAGTACTATGGCTGAAAGAGTATTTTTTTTTTTAACATAGCTAAAGTGTTCTCCTAGCATAAATAAAAATGAGTCGCTACCCCCTAAATTCACTTCATTTCCAGAAAAGAAAGAGTTAAAGGGGAGGGTGATCCTTAAATACACCTTCAGAAAGGAAAGATTGCTTTACCTGCCAGTGTTTTTACACAGGCTAGGAAGGACCTGAAAGTGTTGATATTGTCTCCAAAGGCCCCTCCCCACTTCAGATCCACACTTCCTGGCTTCTACTCTCCCAGAGAAGAGGAAAAGAACATTTCCACTGACCCAGCTCCTCCGTGATTTACATACAGAGAGGAAATAAATGAATGGAGTGGGGGATGGGCTACTGAGAAGCAGAAAATAAGATTACTTACCAAGAACATTTTTTACCCACGGTAAATTCTTAGCCCTTCTATCACTCAGCAACTCAGTTTTTACAACAAATAAATCGATTTCCAGGTTACCATCCCCTCCTATTTTTAAAACAGACAGATGCCTAATTTGTAAGCTTCAGGGTTCCGGAGCAAGACGGAGCTGGAGTCCAGGGCTAAAGATCCCCTACCTGATTGTGATCTCTATACATCTTCTGGGTCACTCAGAGCATTTCTAAAGAAGGGGACCTAGAATCTTCCCTAAGAAAAGATTTTGAGGAGCAGCGGGGTGATGTTCATTCTACGGTCAAAAAATAAATCACTTACAGAGTTAGCAGCCTTTCAGTCAAACAGGCAATTCCCCAGCGGCAGTAGATTTCCAAGAGGAGAGAAAAGAGCGAAAAGACAAGAAAGCTGGTGGCGGAGAGGAAGCAGGGAAAGAAAGGGTGAGGAATAGGTTTAGGGAGGGAGTGGAAGGGGGCCGAAAAATGGGGTCACAGAAAGGAAAAAGGAGAAGAGATCGGGCTAATCTTACCCGATCGATCTGCTGATCAGGTGATCGTTTATGCGGTATCGGGGCACGAAAATGACACGACAATGCAATCCACACCAAAAGCCATTTCTCTACTTTAGCTGCATAACTGCAGGAATCAAAGGCAAGGCAGACCCCGCACCCACAGACCCTCCTGCAAACCTCCCACCCCACCCCCAATGGACCGGTGACAGTCCTCAGATTGTCCTAAAATTTAGCTTCTTAAAGCGTAGTTTTGGCGCTGGGGCTCCGGATTCAAATCAATCGCCATAAACACAGGCAGCATGATTGATCAAGGAACTGGGACCTAGGAGAGATGCTGCCGCCTAGGCATCCCATCATCCACTCCAGGGCCCCCTTGCTTAATCCTCCAAAGCATAGCGCCCTCAAAACCTGCAAGCGACTAGAGCCTTCAACCATTCATCTCCCAGCCCCTGTCCATGCAAAAATCGCTGACGAGTTGATCAAGGCAATGTAGCCGGTCCTGCTTGCTTATTTGGGGTGTGGGTTGTGTCAGGTTTTCTTACTACGCCTCCCTCAGTTGCTGCGAGGGAAAGGGTCTCAGGAAACTGCTAGTGAAATGCACTGATGGAATACTATTAATCCTAATGATAACGTTCCTAGAGCAGGTAAACTCTGAAAAGAACTGCGAGTGGGAAGACCCTGCAGGATTTCCGAAGCGGTGCACTCCTGAATTCTCATTGGATCGTCCCCAGCAGCCTAAGTCACTGCCGCTGCACTCTGAGGATGACTACAGCTTAGCTCGCTCACTAGTTCTCTACTCCCTGTCTTCAACACATCCTGTTACTTTTCTTTGCAGATCTGTTTGTGTTATGCATCTTGTTCTTGTGCGTGAGTGATCCAGCTTCTCTCTTTCCTCACTGTGTGGGGACATATGGTTTGGTAAATTTGTTCGGCTGTGGATCATCACAGAAAAGGTCCCCACTGCTACCGGTCCCCAGTTTTAAAAAAAACGTACTTCTTTAACATTTTACCTCCTTTACTTTGAGGATCTTGGCCCCTGAATAACTGGCTTTCAGTTGGTTAGAGGCCATCAAGAACCGCTGAATACTTCTGAGTCCTGCTGCCCTGCAGCCCACAGATCTACACTGCTGTGGAAGACCATGGAATATTTGCTTGAATCCTGGATGTATTTTTCTCACGGTCATCTTGCTTCATGAAATTTCCTCTGGTAAGTATCTCTGCACATGTAATGAGCAGCTAGTAACTTATTACTAGTGTTAATATTTTTTTAAATAGGCACTACTTCTCCTCTCTCTCTCTCTCTCTCTCTCTCTCTCTCTCTCTCTCTCTCTCTCCCTGTTTTGCATAGTTACTTTCAGATTGCAAGTACATATGTGACCATCAGTATATGCTAGAATTAGTAATATGTAGCACCTGCAATGACTTGCCCCAATATATCCTTCTTAAAAAAAAAAAAAGTCCCTATTTATATTCCAAGTTTCTATCAGGTAATGTGGACATCACCTCTCCCCAGTTTACTTCTCTTGGAACACAGTGTTGTATCACTGAAAAAGACATTTTTTGCTGTTAGTTTCTGAAAATGCCTGAGGAAGAGATGCCTACTTCTGGGTTTAAGAAAGTTCACTAGTCTCTCTGATGTTCAGAAGGTTGTCCAGGTCAATGTGTGCTCCTCTCCTCCTAAGCGTGTGAATGGCTGAGGGAGGACTTTGGTAAAGTGTGTCTCTGTAGATTTAATAGGATCCTGAACACTAACATGCATGGTAAGAAAAGGAGTCTGAGTCTTGAGGGCACAATTCTTATACAATATCCTCAGCATGCATGGGCACATTATATTGGCCATCGTGCTTCCTGTTTAGGCAGCGTATTGCAATGCGTTTCAGGTTTTGTGAATTATGCTGGCGAACAGTTAATTGGTCAGGGAGGTCTCCTTTCAGATGAAGAGAGCTATCAGAAGCCACTGATTATCTGGGTTCCAATACATTGAAATTCGGGGAGGGACTTTACATGAAAAATGTAATTGCCTCACTCCTCACACTTGCCCACCCCTGCCCTCAGTTTTTAATAAGTATGTTAATATGGTTCTTGCCTTGTGCTTTCATGAACATTTCTATGGGCTTTAACTGATGATCACTTCCTATTCCACATCCTTGTGTTGAGAAACACTTAAATGTTGGCTTTTACTTCACATTGGGGCAAGTGTTTGGTAATTATCAAACACAAATCTGCATGTGTCAGTCATCTGTAGAGCACCAGGAGAGATTTTCTGTGATTACCCCCTCCCCCCCCCCCCAAAAAAAAATAAGGACAAGTTTCTGCAATGTTCCTCTTTAATGGGCTGGATGGAGGTGAGGTTCTATTGTTCAAGCCTCTCTTCCCTAAGTTATTTTGTGTGTGTGTGTGGGGGGGGGGTTCCTTTTAATTTCTGGGAAAGAACTATTCCAGTCATTGATGGCTGCTGCGACAATTTAGGCAATGATTTCTTTCTTTTTAATTCAAAAGCCTTTTAAGCTTCCAGACATAAAAGTACTCCAGCTGCAGCATCGCCCCATCCCCCTCCTCTCAGATTCCAGGGCTCTCCCCCCTTGCCTCCCACCAAGTGGGAGAGGGATTGGGGTTGACACAGTGGTCCGCACCTCTTGGCGTCCCTCACCCAGAGCTAGTTTCTACCTGCTGTCTTTGCCAGTTCGGTCCGTCCTGCCTGACAAGCCAGTACCATTAGCGTCCGTGACTTCATTTGAAGAAACGAGGCTTTGGTGTAATTCGCCAATTCAAATATCCTCTCTAGAGGACTACTGCTGTTGCGCAAGGGTGGAGGGAGGGAGAAAGAGAAAGGAGAAAAACTTTCAGTGCAGTCAGACCGTTTTCTGCTTAATCAGTGTGGCACAGGGAGGCTCAGACATTCGCTGTCTAGGTAAGTACGTTTTGCTGTGTTAGAACCCGGAGCTCAGCCTTGTATGAGGGAAACTGACACAAGAGACAGGCTTTCCGCAGCCAAGGATGCTCTAAACAGAGGGTTAGCAACAGGCGACTGTGTCTGGAGATTTCGCGGCTGCTCCCAGCTACCTCTAAGCCTCCTGGGTTCTGGGGAGATAGAGGGCAAAGCGCCTGCTTGCCTGGCTAGCCCAGGGCTGGTGAGGGAGCGCGAGGGTGGGGATAGAGTCCCAGACCCGCTGGCGTAGGCTGCGCTCTCAACCCTGCGGCTCCGGGTGGACATTTGCAGCCCAAGAGAGTGGGCACACAAGGGTTTTGCAACCTCCCACGACGCCTGTTGTCCGGTTTTTCTGGGACCCCAAACCTCTTCTGTGGGAAAGACAGGCTTGCTTTTTTTCTGCAATCTCTTAACATTTTTTTCTGCGTTGCAATTTCTTTATTATTTTCCTGAGCTGAATCCTAAGCACAGCGCGCAATGCTTCTCCAGGTTGATTGTTTTTAAAAGCCCCGATCGCTGTCTTTATCTGTTTGTTTAGTAGGGCTTAGGATAACTGAAGGACTTTTTTAGATCAATGTTAAAGTATTGCTAGTCATCATCACTCTCTCCTTTCCTTCCTTCACTAACTCACAGAATCCGGAGGGAGGCAGGGTGAAGTGAGTTGGCTTTCAACTTGGAGCCAGGGCTTGGAATGCAATGCTATCTGCAATCCGAGGCTTAGGGGAGCTACATGTTTATGTTAAAGCCGCTATAAAGTTCTCACTTTTGTATTGCTCATCCCCTTTTCCTGGAGGTGGGGGTGAGAGGAAAGAAGACCCATTCCTGGGCGCTCTGCTCCGGAGGTGACCACCAGGGAGGGGGTGAGGCTTCAGGGCTGCAGGTTTCATGCTGTGTCTGTAGCCAAACAGTGGCAGAGAGTTGGAGTCTTTGATGCCTGTTCTCCCAGTCCCTCAGAGTTGAAACAGAAAGCCTCCTACTTGAGGTCCAGAACGTGATCAGTCCTTCGGAGCAGGGACCTCCTAGTAAGTGGAGCATGGCTGGGAGATGCAGTGTAGGCTCTATTTGAACGGGTAAAATGCACTTTCCCTGCTGTGTGAGCTGCCAAACAGCTGTTAGAAAAGAGGAGGAGGTGACCAGGGTTACAATTTAACCCTAGCTTGCTTGCAAAGGATAGCCAGCCAAATGTATGTAAGCTAAGAAGAAAGCCCCAAGCTGTAAAGCTGTCACAGTGTGGAGACAGATGATTCAGATTCTGGGGACTTTTGATTTGTTTGTCACCATGCAGTTAACCAGGTAAGGACTGAATGTCTATATGATATCATCAACTGTCTGTTTGACCCATCTTGTGATGAGATTTTCATTTCAAACTACAGAATACATACATTTTCAGATGGTCCTAACCTCTACAACTTCTTAATATTCACAGTCATGAGTACATTTAATAACATTTAAAGACTTGATGTGCATTCATTTAAATGTTTAATGTGGTTTTATTTGAACGTTAGACAGTGATAGAAATATCATAAAAATGGATCTAGGTGAAAGGCAGCAATTGGGAGGGTAGAGAGTTAGAGGAAGAGGTGGATAATCAATCGCCTTAGTGAAATATGGAAGAGGCAGTTATACAGAAATGCCTTAACCTGCTCCTACTGCTGGGGTCACACACCTTTCTATGCAGAGGGTGACTGGAGCACTATTAAGGGCCTCTTGAACTAGGAAAGTAATTTTGACTCTTTGTGGACATTCTTGTTCTATTTTGTCAGTCTGTAAAACAAAATTGCTAGGATTTGGCATTGGGTTGGTTTAGGAAATTGAAGGAGGAGCAGGAAGTTGCCCAAAGGCTGGGTTTTTACATGAACCTGGTGCAAACACTTTAAAGTCTAAGGAAAATGGATGAAAAACTGAAAAAAAAAATGAGAGGAAGATTATGGGAGCACACCTCAAATAAATCTCTTTTTATTCAAAGTTGATAGGCAGATTGAGCAATCAGTAGATTTCTTCCACTCTCAGATTTAATTCAATTAAAATGACAATATATCTGCATGGTCTAATGCTTTATTATTAGTGTTCTCATTTTGTTATATTATGGGTATGGCTGAAGGAGCTAAGAATTAGCCGAAAGTGAAGCACAAAAATCCAACAAATTAATAAGACACCGTCATAAACCATGCAGTTGCTAATAGCATTTTGTCAAAAAAAAAAAAAAAAACCTTACAATTTCAGTGGAAATAATTTTAGTGCTTACATTTATTGATGTGGACCCCTGAATCAATATTTTTCCAGCTTGTAAAGCTCACTGATAAAATATTGAATAAATAAGAATAATTGCAACTTTAGGTTGGAAAATTGCAAAGTTATAATACTTTTTGTCTTTTAGTTTGAGGCATAAAGTAGTTTTTAATCACACAAGAGAAAGTCTTCACACATTTCAGTTTGTCAATTCTTTTGTACTTTAGTCTCTGCAGTTTTATTATAATAAACATATTGTATCTCTGGGTGGATATGTGCATCTGTGTCCAGTTTTGGATTGATGGAGAAGACATTTATGTCAAATATTAATTTAAACAATATCCTTGAAGTGAAATATGTAGGATATCATATAATGATCAATTTAATTTACTTTTAACAGGATCATATATGATATAATCCTCTCATGAGCTATTTTCTTTTAGGAAACCCAGTATTGTAGTATAAAAGTATGATTTATAAATTATAACACCTGTTGATTATTTTCAATATAATTATTGGTGTACTACAGCTAAGTAAGTACACCAATACTTAGCTGAAAGAAGTCTCTATATTTAAATGTAACTGTTCAGATTCATATTATATAAACATGCACATGTTATCCTTACCATTAACTGGGCTACTAGATTGGTGTTATTAAATTCAAAACGATTGCTTTCCTGAATGGTTCTTCATAGGTGTCTCTCTGCAAGAGGGAACTGAAACACAGTAGTTGGCCTTCTAAACTTTGATGCTTCATTGTAAAATTCTGTCAAGGGCCTTTCTTTTTGCTATCATTTTATTATGTCCCTATTATCATTAAACTGAAAAAATACTGATTATAGCAAAATTCTAAAAATTCTTAGTAATTTAGAAAATTGAACTTACTATCTAAATATTTCCAGCGTAAATGGGACTATGAGAACACCACGTGACAAGGTTAGCATAAACTTCTTTTTTTAAAAAATAAAATTCAAAATGTGTTTGTGATTATGTTCAAGATTTAGGATTAATGTTGCAGTCTTCTAAGACTCCTTCCACTGTACTGCTTCATCTCTTTGAGAGTCAGGACATGGGAAAGGTCAAGTGTTGGTAGACCTAGGACATTCTCCTGCATCTCAACTCTAGTTTTACCTCATTTATATTGTTCTACTAAGATTTCTTCCCATGAGTTCTAACTTATTTTTCTCATTTCTCACATGCATCACAGAGAGGAAGTAATGCTTTTAAAGGACAAGCCAGGGTAAAAATTAAAGAAATTAAAGACAAACATGCTGAAAAAAACTTAATCCATCACTCAAAAGATTCTGTTGTGTTTTAATTTCTTAGTGTCAAATAGTATCAGGACTTCCTGAGAATGAATGTTGACAGAACTGTTTTTAATGGAAGTTTCAAGTATCCTTGGTCCCTGTGCAGTGGTGCCACCTGAGTTTAATATCATGAAATTTCTAACAAGAGAAGTAGCTCCCTGGCTGAAGAACAGTAGCTGTTATTTTATTGATAAGATATTTATCTTGGATTTTATATTCTCTATGAAGACAGACACTTTCAGAAAATAGGCCTTTTGACTGACTGACTTTTTATGGTTCATAAATTAAATAAAATGCTGTACCTTAGTAGATTTATATTAATTTATATGATTAGCTTAATGATGCCCTCCTACAAATGAATTACAAGTCTTCTTATATAATAATAATAATAAAGTAGAGAAACCTAAATATTGTAATTTATAGTATTTTTATAAATTCACATTCAGTTTATTAAAATGAAGGAGGGTTGACATCTGAACTGTTGTGTATTAATTTAGCAACTATTTGGAAAATTTTTTTTAGACACATAGCGGTATAATTCTGAACAATATTCTGTTGTACCACTATGTGTATTATATTACTTCATGACTTCAACATTTACAATTCATAAATTACCATTGAAGGCAAAAAAAATATAAATTTTATTGTTTGTTAATTGACAATTTCAATAGTTTAAATAATAAGAAAGTGTAATAATATTTATTCTGTTCTATAAAAAAGAAATGAGTCTTAGAAGTTGAAATTTAATCTGAGTACTAATGGGCTTTCCACTCAATCAATACCTGGAAGGTTTAGCTAGGATCAGTTCTTTGCCTTCTTAATGGTATCAAATAGCAACCTTAGTCCTGTACAATGGTCTTCAAATAATGTGAATAATGTTTTAAAGCTCTTATAACTATCCTTTCCAAGAATATCTGATGAGCTATAAAGAATATTTTTATTTAATTACTCACAAATACTCCTACTCAATTCCAATGGTTTCACAGGTAACTCTTTTATAAGTTATGAATTTACTGCTCTGCATAAAGTTTGAAATAAATAAAGCAAAGTTTTTTTGGGTGTTTCCTAGCTAATATTTAAAGTAACAAAACTTTCATTCTTTAACAAGAAGGTAAGCCCAACTGTGATTCAGTAACACATTTATTTTCCCAAATATGAATTCACATTATTAATACATTATTGATGGACAGGATGCATGCATTATTATTTAGGGTTGAAATCCCTGTGTTGTTTAGAGACTTATTTTTAATTAGAAAGTATGAATTATGCTTCAAAAAGTGATATGTAATCTACTTACTTGAGTAAACACCAATTCTCAATCTCTTATTTTCAATCTTAATGTTATTTGTAAGAGTTTATGATTTTTAGAGTTTAAAATATATTTATGCACATTATGATATACTTTACATAGTCTTTTAAACATTTTTTTTAGTGTGTAAACCCTAATTTACCCAGATGAAGATGCCTTTAAGAGCACCCAAAGCATAACAAATTTTCCTTAATAGCTAATAAAGGAACTATCATATTATAGTTCCAGCAAATTAAATCTATAAAATACACGTTTATTGATTGAATTAATAAATATATGAACATTACATTCAAATGCATTATAGTGCTCTGCTGTGTAAGAATTATTCTCTCATAATGGTGTGTTTCATTTAAATTCCATTATAGATTTATTGTGGAGGAATAGTTACAGATGGACTTATTCTTTCTGAATTCTGTGAGTATCAGCCAACCTCATCAGGATTGAGCTAGCTTTTATTAACTTTTCTGGACTCTTGCATCTTGTTAATTTTAAAATCTATCTCTAGAATATTACACTATTAAAAAACAATCTAGCCTTGGAAAGAACAGAACTGAGTAAGCATACATTTTAGATTGCTCAATCTCAAATACTGGGCAGTACATTTGTAGATTCACTAACACTCACTTTCACACTAAAACTTAAAAAAACTATTTTAAATGAGATTCATGAAAATAACCAGTTTGGGGAAATGTTACATTAAAGAATATGCTTGAACATTGTGGGTTTATTCAGCTATCATATTTAAAAATCACATGCATTCCAACCTGTGATATTTTTTGCCTAAAATTCCAAAACTTATGAACCCGAAGCTAATCAATTTTTCTGACTTCAAAGCTAGCTAGTTTAGGCTGCATAGTTTTAGAGCAGCCTAAGCTAGGAAGTGAGACCTTGTCTGAAAAACCAAACAAAATAAAGCAAAACAAACCATGGCTATTATAGTTGTTTATTACTGTGCAGTATTTGATATATGCACACTTTGAATACTGGAGGTTTTGTGGCTGCTATTAGAAATGCTAATTAATCTGAGGCCTTCTATCACAGCTATTGTAAATATAAAACAGAACTAATGCAATTGGGAAGATTTGGAGATAAGCGATGTACTCAAGTGCAAGTCATATCCTTAGTGAGTAACAATCTTTGTAGTATAAAAAATTCAGATCTGAAAATTAAACTCTGTAAATGTAAATGGAGACATGGAAAAACTTTTTTAATAGGAAATTGTACTTAAACAGTTATAATCACTTCAATTTTATGAGAAAAGCCATGAAAGTTTTAATAAGTAATACTGAAGATGTGTGCAAAACGATGCCTTAAGGTCATTAATTCATAGTTTTCTCAATGTTTTGTGGACGCCAACAAACACCTTAATATGTTGACAAAATAGAGTTTATCAATGCATTAAAACTGAATAGTTATAACAATAACAGATTTCTTATTATCCATCTTACCAGTCACTTATCTAAAAAGACATAATTACGGTGCATTTCACAAATGTTATCATTAATGTTAGTGATTATTATACAGAATGATAAGAAAGAATTCTCAATTTTCCAAAATTATGAAATGTTCAATCAAAATTAAAAATCAACCCACTGTGGCAATAATAGCGAAGAGCAAATTGGTGTTGTTTACCACTAATATTACTAAAATAGAGACTTTAAAATAATGTGTTAACTTTTTTCAAAAATATAAATGCTGGGCCACGGAGCTGGAGAGATGGCTCAGCGGTTAAGAGCACTGACTGTTCTTCCAGAGGTCCTGAGTCCAATTCCTAATACCCACATGATGTCTCACAACCATCTATAATGAGATCTGGCTCCCTCTTCTGTATACATAATAAATAATAAATCTTTAAAAAAAAATTCTGGGCCACAAGACATGGCTCAATGTTTAAGACTATTTGCTGCTCTTATAGAGAAACTTGGTTCTGTTTACAGTACACATAAAGGGGTTCACAGCTGTCTGTAACTGCTGTTCTAGGGAATCTGATGCTGTCTTCTGAACTCTGTGGCATATAAGCAAAATATTAATACCCCCATAATTAATAATAAAAATGATTAAACTAATCCATGATCAAAAATTTACAATAGAATCTATTTTGAAGATTTAGAGGATGCATTTCTTTCAAGGTTTCACCATACCATTCAAAGTCGGTCAAAGACTAAAAGCTATTTGACTTGTCTGACTTATTTCAAAATGTGAACAAAGATAAGTGATTCCAATATTTGAGAATGGAGATTTGGAATCCATAGTGAATAAAATAAATGTCTCAATGTGTTTTTGAAAGACACTCTATGTAATTTTCAGAATTAATATTAAGCCTTCCTCTTTGTTTAAGTAACTTTTATACTCATTTATGAGTCAATAATCACTGGTCCCATGTATTTCCAGCTCTCTATCCTCCCCTTTCCATTATATCAATCAATTTCCACAACTTTAACACAAAGAATAGATTACTGACATTGCTGAGTGAAAAACAATCTTTATTGAATAATATAACTACACACAGCACTATGTTTGAATGGTAAGCTACATATGGGAAATAATTTTAATCATGTTTTATAATCATAGTAAACTATAACATGGTTTTCTTTTGCATTCTCTTACCCAACCATACAACTCATAGAATTTAACATGTCATTGTTCAGTCAGCTTTAAAGATGATATGACAATTTTCAATGTGTTAAGCATAGTCTGGAGGGAGAATGGAATACCACTACTGCCTTTATCACCTTTAAACCCATCCAGACAAACGCCAGTTGAAGAAATCCATTCTGATTTCAAGTAAAAGGCTGCCCCCAAGAATTTCAATGATGACCTATTAAAATATTAGTTTATCTTCAATGATCCTTAGTACGAAAGGCTAAACGAAATTATATTCTATCCATCTACCTCCTACATAGTTATGTCATCATAAAACTGGCCAAAGGTTGCTATAACTTGTAGCCTTTTAGAGATGTCTGAGCTAAAGACAACTATTTTCTAAGTATCTATTGATATAACCTGCTCATTAAAATGTATTAATTACTAAATTAGGCCTCAGGTAAGTGTAATAATAGCTATTCCTCTGACTAGTGTTGTGAAATAATTACTGTCATTTTCTATCAAGTTGATTTCCAAATCAACATGCATTGTATAGCTATATAACAGGCCTACTTAATAGTCACTTCTCTCTAATGGCCAGAAATACTATTACATACTTTATTCTTCATTTTCTAAATTTTCATAAAATCTTGAAGATTACACAAATATGAAAACTGTTTTAAATATATGTCATTATTTCATGGAAATTCGCATTGATTTCTATCCAAACGTAGTCCATCATCATTTGAAGGTAGTAATGGTTAAACTACTTTAGGCCTTAAATTAATATTTTGAAGAAAGTTGTTCTTGAAAACAACAAATTGCTTAAATTTCTATTTTGAGGAGCAGTGATGCAAGCAGATGCTTTCTGTTAGAAAGAACAAAGGACTTATTACCAGCTGAAAATATTACTAATATCAGGAGCGGTGACTCTATCTCATTAGCTAGCATGCCTGTCGACCAGGTCAGTTATGCTAAGGTTGGTGAAGAGATATTATTCAATTAAAAATATGCACAGATCTGTCATGACTTGTCAGATTAGGGTGCAGTAGGTGTTGGAGAACACTAGATCAAGTTTTAAATATGTTATCCTGAATTAGTGTGCTTATTGAAGATAGCCTCTGGTTTGCTTTTATTTTTGATTCTTAACAACTATATGTTGAATAGCTGATTGTGTACATGAAGCTTTAAGAACACAATGAAAACATAACTGATGTAAACAATGACAAGGCAGTTGCCTATAATTCTTTCTTAGTTGAATTCTCAAAACTCATTAATCCATTAAGAGTTAAGAGAAATGTGGTGCTTGGCCACTAATTTTATTGTCATGCATGTCCAACTTTGGTATTGTAAATATATCTCCATTTAAAGAGGAGAATTTCTTAATGCTCCAGCAGAAGAAAAATCAATACAAAATATATTTCCATCGTGTATATTAAAGGAAAAAATAAAGATACATTAAGAAACCAGAAAAGTTCTGAAAAGGGCTACAATTTTGACTTTAGATGATCTTATTTATTTATTTATTAAAAAATCATGTTAGCTTCTTTGAATCAGAACATTTTGATAGTAATTCATTTGATTTTAATAAATAAAATCAATGAAAACATTAAATTGACGCCACAGGGACTTTTTTAAAAACAAATTTTAAGTCATTTTTACTCTAGACAATTGATAATATGTCCCATTATGTAAGGTCCTTCACCCTGTAGAAGCTTGTTATTGATGCTAAGGGTAAACAAATACATAAAACACTCATAGGTTCCTGCTTCATGCTGGGTAAAATATCTTAGAATTTCCCTGAGGATAAAAGGGCATCTATAAATAGGAAGATGACAGATTTGTGAGCTACCAACAAAAATTATGAGTATTACATCCTTAATTTTCTTATGCCTGGATAAAAAATATCTGAAAATTATTATCTTTATTTTAAAGAATTCTTCTATGGTCTGCATAATCATGAGCTTTTTGAACTTTTTAAAAACTGAATCTTCTTGAAAGTTCCATAAATTTAATATTTCTTATGTGTGCAGACAACACATTCTTATTTAAGTTTTTAATAAAATAACTTCTAATTATGCAGTGACCTTTCTTTGCAGATTTGATAAACTCTGAGGTTATTCTTGGTCCCCTTACAGCACAAGAATATTGTCTATTTGGTGACCCAGTTTTAAAGTTTTCTTGCTGTATTTCAGTATAGTTATTTATTAGACTAATACTGGGATGAGTTTAGTTAAATAGTGTTATTTTTTGGCTGAACAAATTTGTCATGATCATTTTACAAATTATTGTACAATAACATTAATTTTTTAAAACACTTCAAAATCTTGGCAAAAAAAAAAAAAAAAAAAAAACTCAAAAACAACCCTGAGGATACTATTCATGAAAGCAAGGACAAAACAATAATTATCTTTGAGTTTCATAGATTTGCACACATTCTAGGGCTGAATAAAACTATATGAACTTAGCCACAGTCCTCACATTTCCTTCAAAATGACGTTTATGTGACGAATTATTTTATTGACAAAAATTGCTTTGCTTTGATAAACTATAAAGATATAAGACTGCCAAAAAAATGGAAAAAAATTTTAAAGCCACTTTGAATCTTCATTCTGCAATTGTTATTTCTGCTCTATTCCTACATACATATTCTTTTAACCTTTATCTTAGCTTGTCTTCTGTTTCACTGTTCTGATACTAGAATATATTAATTATAATATATTTCCAGTTGGTTCTAAAGTTATTCATGACACTTGTTAAAAGTGGTAAGATATTATTCAAAGACGGTTTTAATGGGATTTTATAGTGAGAAAGTGATGTTTGACTCAGTTCTTAAAAGACAAAAGAAGCCGGGCGGTGGTGGCGCACGCCCTTAATCCCAGCACTCGGGAGGCAGAGCCAGGTGGATCTCTGTGAGTTCAAGGCCAGCTTGGGCTACCAAGTGAGTTCCAGGAAAGGCTCAAAGCTACATAGAGAAACCCTGTCTCGAAAAACCAAAAAAAAAAAAAAAAAAAAAAAGACAAAAGAAATGGAATTGTAGCAGTATAGTCAGTAAATGATAAACGCACAAAGCGAAGAGCAGATGAAGGGAAATGCTGACCTAAAACACCTTGATGCTTCCAAAGTGTTGAGACATCACCAGGAAGGTTGAAGATGAAAAATGCAGCCAGATACACATGGTGCACCTCTGTGGATTTTGTATATTCTGTGAAAATGTACTTAGTACACAATGTTTGAACAGTCAGGACCTATAAAAATACAATTCAGAGAAGCCTGACTGGAGTCAGATATAGAAGAACATTTTGTTAATGAATTTCTCATACATTCTTTAGTTAAATATTTGTTTTATTTTATGTATATGATTATTTCACCTGCATATATATGTATGTGCTCTTCATGCATTTCTGGTGATCATGGAGGACAGAAGAGGGCATAAGATCCCCTGGAATTGGAATTATGGATAACTGAGAGTCACCATGTGAAAAATCCCAGATTCTTTGCAAGAGTAACAAATGCTAGTCACATCGGGATCCCTTATATTTTCTTTTAAAACTAGATTTTAATCCAATTAAATGAAAGCCAATTTCCAAATATCTATTTCTGAACAGCCTTTGTTTAACTTTTGCTCCTTTGTTCCTTGTGATTGACAACATGAATTTTCCATCATTTGTTACATGCCCTCCTATGCTAAAACACTCATGTTTTTTAGAGCTATCTGGTTACCCAAATGACTCTTACACATTCTGCTGGTGAGAATAATTTCCCCATGTGCTGGACACTGTAAAGGAATGGAACTCACCTACTCTTCATTTTTTCTAATCAGTCCTACCATTAGGCAGCAGCATTTAATGTCCTCTTTATTGGTAGGACAAGATTGTATTGACAGGATCAAGCAGGAGATTACTTTCCTCTGCAGTATGTACTTCCCAGAGGAATACTAACCCTCATTAAGATGGAAAACACTTAAAGCTATAATTCAGAGGCACTGTGTTGCCTTCTGAATTAAAATAAGTAAGGAGAAAAGACCCTCTGGAATCAAGGCTTAACAGAGGTAAATGTATAGAATGACACCCTTCAAAAGACAGCTTTAACCAACACAGTGTGAGTGTGGTAAGGAAGTTCAGTATTCTAAAGTGGATAAGAGGGAGAAGAAACAGTAAAAAAAATGTACAACAATGTACTACTCATAGATAAATATGATGGGAATATCTATCTTGTGTCAGAAGACATAGTGAACTAGCCTATGATGTTAGGAGACAAAGAATTAAGTTCAGTACAAGTGCTAGTAGTTTACTGTGTATAAAACAGTATGCACTGTCTTAGGGGGCCACGAGATGACCTCAGCAAACCCTGGGAAAAAGACTGTGTACTCAGAACAGATGAATAAAACTATTAAAGATGCTATCACCTGGACATTGAAAATGTTTAGAAGAATCAACCTAATATAGTCTTAATTTTAATACTGGCAAGTTACGATAAATGAGAAATTAATTAAAGACAGTTATTATTAATATCCCAAAGGAATTTTAATTTAAATACGTTTATCTCACGTTTTATTTAGTTCACAAATAAGTAGTCAAGTTACTTTGCTGTTGTCCCTTCTTTCTCTTTGTGATTGATAGCCACTTTTACTTGAAAAGTTTCACAAATATAATTTTGAAAGAATTATCAACACAAACTAAATTAAATTCTTTTGTAATTCTCACTTACGTCAATGACATTGGAATAGTGTAACAATGAACATTTCCCCACTTTTACTCATTAAAGTTTGTTACTTTCAAGAAAAGCACAGTTATCATGCAATCGTTCTACATTCCTAGCCAAGTGATAGGTAGAGGGTGGTCCTATCTATGTCAAAAATGAAACACATAGGTAAGGATTACACTATGTTCATAAATTATTCTGTTACTAAATTGACAAATTCTGGTTAATTTCACTATCTTTCACCTTTCAAAACCCAATGTCTAATTTAAGTATAAACAATTTTAGAACATCTCAAATCTACATTTGTAAACTGTCAGTATTTCACTAAAGCAATAAAGTGATGTAACTGCACAAGTCATGAGGACTCGGAACCATAAGCTCACATTACATACACATCTAGAAATGCCCACATGTACCCACACATAGACAACTGATGCTTTATGTTTATGAAGGTATGAGTCTGTTTTTCAAATTCAACCTTTATCAGTATTGATTGCTATCTACAAAATATTATTAATATTATAAATATTATCCTTTTTTATATTCAGGGGCTTTCTGTATAATGGTATTAAAAGATATATCATATATATCTTGTCATCATTTTATCTATTTGAGAACACCAAGATGACCTTAATTAAAATTTATGAAGCAATTTGACAAACTACATTTTAATTTAACTCTACAGAAATTTTATTATGTCTACCCTTATGCAACTCTAATTCTGGTATAGATATGTTGGATAGTATAGTTATTTTGGGATTGTTTTACTGTAAGATTGATTTAACTAAACATACAAGATTAATCTTGAAATTTCTCTGAAGAGAAAACACATAAATTACATCAGATTATCCATTATTATAACTTCCAATGAAATACATAGCATATAACTTGAAAAGAATTTCTGACTTTGGTTTGTACTACATACTTTAAAAAATATTGAATCATGTTTAACATGAAGCTTCACTTTAGCCAAAAACCTTAAATCATATAAATCAGCAACTCCAGAAACCCATGCATAATTATCCAGATCATTTTATCATAATGGTCATAATTAATATTCAATTTCAATTTTCTATTTCTTTTATAGTTTAAAATTTTATTTAATTTAAAACTGGAAACACTATTGCTAACATATCTCCACTTTTATATCCTTTCCAATTAGTTGGTAGTATGAAAAGATAGAGGAAGAGTGGAAGCTAGCTTATGTGTAATTCTTATTGTTGAATGTTTGCTTTGATGACTATTTACCATGAACATCATTTTTCTAAAGAATAGACTAAAATGTACTAATATATACAACATTGCATATTTCTAAAGAGCAAAATAAGGGACTATTAATGAAAAGTCTTTTCATATTAGAAGAGCTCAATAGCTGTTAATTTTGTTGTAAAAACTATGTAAGTAGCACTCTATTTTGTCAACCTGATTTTTTGTCTCCTACTTTATTATGGAGTTCATTCAAAATTATCCATCCTTATGACTTTTCTAATGGAAAGGCATTTCAACTTTTCCAACTTCAATCACCACCTTTTCATTATTTAAATTAAGAATGACAACACTGTATAACATACACTGAGAGCCTTATTGAAAAGATCTATCTTTGCTCGGCTCTTCTTGAAGAGGATCTGTTTGATGCAGACATGTTTTTTTTTTTTTTTATAAATACAAAGGCATAGGAAAAATGTTTTTCATGATCCACAATCATGATAACACACCCAATCTTGATACCCTTTCTCACTCACCTGGTACTAAATATTTAATCACTTTTATATTATATCAAGAATTTTTAATATTAAATGTTTTGTTATGTGGCTGGAGAGATGGCTCTGCAGGTAAGAGCACTTGCTGATCTTGCAGAGGAACCACGTTCTGGTCTCAGTACCCATAGTATATCCCTGGGCAGAAAAGTGGTATTCTTGGTCCTCACAGTGGCCTAATTCCATCTAAAAATTATCACATTTTACACATTGTAGATGAACCACAATGTTATTATAGCTTTCTAAATTATGAGTTATACCACACTGGAATTGAAACAATAACTGTCTAGCAAAATAGTTCAGTCTTTTATGTTTGCCAATCTCCATATTGCTAGGTATGGACATGAAGGTTCTTTTGGAGAATACTGTGGTGCTTTCACATGGTAGGAGATTTAGAACCTGGTATAGCATCTTCTAGAACTATGTGATACTTTTCTGGCCTTTCTCTGATTCTTAAAATGTATAAATCTGTGTGTAAGTTAGACAGCGAGGGGTGTGAGAGAGAGAGAAGGTATGATTGAAAGATGTGTTTATTATACTGGTCTTTTAACTTTCCATGAGTTTTCCCATTGGTTAAAGTTGAATAGGAATGGTTGATAGAATTATTTTTTAAAATATTTTGGGCATGAGCAAAAGTCAATTTTAAAAATCAATTCCTAACACTATTTTTAAAATTCATACTTTCAGTTGTATTAAAAATTCAAAGTTAATAGTATGTGAAATACTTTATATATATATTTTTAACACTTTTAGACTTCCATATACATTTTATATCCTTATTTTAGATAAACATAAAATGTTGGCATTAGGATCAGGAACACAGAGAGCTAGGGAGGAATTATCACTCTACTTGAGTTGTGTCATAGTATGATGTGTTATTCATTATATATTATTAGACATTGTGATATATGTCATTTTGGTACTTTTGGAAACAAATTTTTTAACATCATTGGTATTTTGCAAATGACATTAGAACATGAAAGGATGAACATAAAATATGAATATGTAAAAATGGAGTTTCTAAAAGTATTATATGTAATAAATATTTTTAAAAAAACAAGATTTTTTAACTTCTTTTTGTTATAGAAAGGATATCTTAGCAATGTTAAATTTTAAAAATACATATTACACTACAAAGTCTTAGTTTTATAGTTTGATTTTCATGATTTGCTTGTTTTTCTTCAGTTTATTTTATTACTCTATTTAAAGCAGAACATAATTCGAGGTTCTAGAAAATATTTTGCATTGACAGTTTTATTTCCAGTGTTAGACAAATAATCACATTATTATTTATGGCAAGGTCAAGATCATTTTACAGCTTTACTAATCTGAGGAAAAATCTTGGAGTATTGGATTATTTCCTTTTTGATTTTTTAATTATTGAATCATGTGATGATCCATCCTTTGTAATATATATTCTCCAATCGACACAACACAATGCAGCTCTACCTAGTACTTTGGAAACTATGTTATCAAACTACCTTTCACAGAAAGATTGATGTCAATTATTCAGTCCAGTAACAAAAGACTGATGCAGCTAACTCTTCCTAAACTGAGGAAACTGAGCCACAAGGGCAGCTTCAGAACTTACCAGTGTGTTACTACAGGAATCATGCTTCAGAATCAGCACCTATAACCAAACCCAGACTGCCTAGATGCTGTAAAATTGTGCTCTATGAAGATTGGAGTGATCTGATAGTGTTTTCAAACCATCATTTTCCAAGTTACTAGTTGCACACATCACCTTTGTTTATAAATTTTCAACTAATTTAATCATAGCATATGTGCTAATCAGAAGGCCCTGGAAGACGGCATAGTTACAAATTTCTTTCAATTCAAAATTATTTTCTTTCATATTAGATGTTGAATGCAGATGTAAAACAATGCCTGGCTTCATTTGTTAATACAAATTCTCATTGGAATTTAAAACATACAATTCTTTTTAAAACAGAGTAGAAATTCATGAATGCTTGGTTGGCATAGATAAATAGTATTTGTTGGTTACAGGGACATTTCACTGAATAGTACAAAAAAAATAGTAAGCTAATGAATGCAAATTAACTACAAAAGGTATAGTACTCATGTAAGATAATGCATAAATATATTAATTTTATTCATGAGATTTGGAAGTTTTGAAATTACTGATTTGACAATGATAATTAGAAACTATCAGAGGCTATGGATTTCTTCATAGATATTTCTACATCTACTATAGCATATAAATCCTGAAAGTAAATAGTTTTAGAAGTATTTGCATATGATACTTTTTTATGTAAGTTACAAAAGAGAGCTTTTCTTAATCACTACAGTGGAGCTATTTCATGTGATTGATAAAGTCAATGTATTGTTTTGGGACATTGATTTGTAAGTTTGTAGATTTCAAAATTGTCACATTAATAATCTAAGCTATGTGGGTTTGTTATCATTATTAGATATTTTTAGTTATAAAATCATGGGTATATACGTTTTTTAATCAAAGCAGTTTAGGATTAAATTAAAAATATAGAGATGCAGATAGAACAGTAAATTAAGATTACCAAATTTTCATCTGAATGCAGAAGACATGCAAGTGATTATACAGTATTTTACTTACTATTGGGAATTTTGATTATATTGTGAAGGATTCTGCTAGCTATATATTTTACTCTGAAACTTTTTACTACTGACAATATAAACACTTTATAATATCATTTAAAAATGAATGAGAATGCAAACTAAATTCAAATATTTCTAGAACATACTATACATAATATTATACCATACCAGCAGCTTGGTACAGAATTATTTACAGTATTCCACACTAGCAGTATGTACTGGGAGTATTCATCTCTTACTTCATTCATGAATGGGTATAATATAATATGCACAATTTCAAATTTTATAAATAATCTATACCGTTAAATTTCTGTGTACACATGAACTATGTAGGATTATGCATGGAAAAGACACAGTATCTATGTGGATGTTTTAAAGCTCTGAGAAATGAATTATAAATTTTTCCAAAATAAAAGAAGAAGTTTAAGACAATATGAGAAAAATATTTCTGGACAAATACCTTCCCTTCTTACTCATCTCTGCCATAAACATTCACCATCCTACCTATTATCATCTGTCTATGTACATACACTTGATTATATACAGATATTGGTATATTTCTGTATTCTTAGAGTAATTATTTCAGTCCATGTTTATTTGATTATGCAGATGACAGTCGAATAAATATTTCAAATGCATTTCTTAAAATAGATATAGGATCTGGTTTTAGTAGCACGCTTTTAATTCAGCACTCAAGAAAAAAGAAACAGAGGCAGACACACTGAGATGGAGGATGCTAGCCTGGCCAACATAGTGAGACCATTTCAAAAACAAAACAAAACCAGACACCCTGAAATAACTATTAAGAGCTTATTGTGGTGGCTCTGTAGAAAATGTGCTTATTGCACAAAGTTGAGGCCCTGAAGTTGAATCCCCCAAAACAAGCCAGGCGTGGCAGTATGTACCCAGCATGCTCTTGGAGAGAAGACACAGAGAAGAAATCTGTCAAATCTCCTGGGTCATTTTTCCTGGCATATGTAGCACATAAAAACTCCAGAAGATCCTACCTCAAATGAAGAGGAAGGCAAAGAGAACCAGAATCTGAGGTTGCCTTCAAAATTCGCACATGTGCCAGGTGGTGGTGGCACACGCCTTTAATCCCAGCACTCGGGAGGCAGAGCCAGGCGGATCTCTGTGAGTTCCAGGCCAGCCTGGTTTACTGAGCGAGATCCAGGAAAGGCGCAAAGCTACACAGAGAAACCCTGTCTAGGAAAAACCAAAAAAAAAAAAAAAAAAAAAAAAAAGAAAGAAAGAAAATTATATAAAAAAAATCGCACATGTACTGTGTCACATGTATACTTATATTCAGACACGTTAATGCCAACACACACACACGTATGTTTGTATGGCTATATATCCCAAAATAAATATTAAAAAGAAATTATAAAATATCAAATATGCTATTGTTCAATTTTATAATGTTCTTAATTATTTGCTTTATTTATAATAATTTTAATATAGATTTCTATATTAATACAACAAATAAACATGATTATTTTGATCATATGAAATTTTAGAAATAGTTCAAGGAGAAATATAAATATTTGCTCAAGATTATTATTGCTCAAGATATTTAATGAATGATCCACTGGGTGGTTTTGGTATGATATGGCCTGTAATTTACATACTGATTGAATTTTTATTGAAATGGAAATTTGGACACAAAGTGTAAAAAAATACGTAGCTCTGTAAAAAGAAGTAAGTTTGTGTTGCTTCACGGTCCTTTCTGCTATCATCTCATTTGAAAGCCTGTAATAGCCTAAAGTCGGAGAAGTTTGCCAGCTCCGTTTCTCGGCTGGTGGAAAATCTCCTGAGGGGTAACTAATTGCCTGTGCGTTCTGTCTAGGTGTTGAGGAAGAGCTGAGAGGATGAAGGCTCGAAGTCCCCAGCGGAAGCATGATATGGCGGCGCAGAGCTGGTGCTGAATTGTCCTCTCTGATGGCTCTATGGGAGTGGATAGTACTGAGTCTTCATTGCTGGGTTTTAGCGGTTACTGCTGTCTCTGACCAGCATGCCACAAGCCCCTTCGACTGGCTCCTCTCTGATAAGGGACCCTTCCATCGCTCACAGGAGTACACAGATTTTGTGGACAGAAGCCGACAGGGATTTAGCACAAGATACAAGATATACAGGTATGAAGGGAAAGCTATTGCAGACATCATCCTTGGAGGTTGTGTGAAAATAAGGGTTGCTCCTGGGGAAAGTCTTGGAAGGATTATCACTGACCAAACACCACAGTGATATTTTCATGCTGTCTAAAATTATTGCTTGTAGGTGTGACATATTATTAGAAAAACAGGCAACTGGTTGTATAACTCTATCAATTTTGAGAGTACATGCCAGTGTTCTTGAAGGCTGTTTTTCATTATGAATGCACATGATTAAAAATTACTTTTATAGCTTTTATCAGGTGATGGCCTAAACGGGAATGAAATATTCTACTAGTCCCTGAGTGTGCTAGTAGAGTGCTCTTTTAAAAGAATGTAATTGTATATTCTTAAGCTTGGAGAAAAAGCAAAGGTATGACTATAAAGGAAGATGGAGATGATAGCAAACAACCCTAAGAGGATTAAGATATATGGCTGCTAACTTTTATAATTCCTTTAAACTTGAAGTAAGATTAAGTAAGTCTAAGTAAGTTGTACAAAAGAGTTGTTGAAATCATCAAAAGATGCTTATTCCCACACAGTCCAGAGATTGAAAAGATCAATGTAGCAGGGGTCACTTGAATGAATTAGATCACATTTATTTTTGTCATTAAGAATGTTTATGCAAATTATTGCTTTAGATTGTTTCTTTGAGGCAGAGTTGGCAACTTCCAGTTGTTGGCATTTATGAAGAATCAGACTTACCTCATTGTTTGTGTCAGTGTCTATGCAGATAATGCTGTATAAATGTTTTATTTTCTGCAGTATGTGCACCAGAGGGCACTGTGCTTCAGGTCTGTACATAATTTTTTATATAGCATTATGAGAAATTTATAAATCTTATCTGTAGTCATATTCCCAGAAGATACTGCGTATCCTCACCAAATTCCACTCATTGCTGAACTTCCAAAAAATAAGAAAAGCATTAGTCCACACAAAGCACTATTATGTCTAAGAAGTGGGAAAAAATGTTATTATAAGATTTTAAACAAAGTGACAAATAGGAAGAATTTTATGTCTAAATTTGTCACAGACAAAAAGGGTGTGAGATTTCTGGTTACATGTTTTTGTGCATATTTGCTTTATTAAAAATCTTCCCTTCAGAGGTTTACTAAAGATACCTGCCTTTCAGACTGTGGGAATATCTAACCCTTCAGCCGCGCAAGACTTTTAACAGGCAGGCAGGGAGGTGACACCAGAGCATTTGTCTAGATTGTGCTGGCGTCTGTTTCTCTCTGGATGTCTAAGGTGTTCTATGCATGTGTTTGGTGGATTGGCTGATTATCCAATCATGTGTGAATAGCAGACTGGTACCCTATGTTTTGTCCGGTTTTGAGTTGAATCAAAATCATTATTTGGGTCACAGCATTTCAAACTATGAAAGAAATAGAACATTTGGAGATTCTCTGCAGGGCTCATTTACTGTTTTGTCTTTTAAAAATAATTTTATTAGTTTTTCCCATGTGTTTACTTTGTGGCTTGAATAACATGATCAGATGCTAAGTAGATTTAAAAATGAAGGTTTAAGATCCATCTGTTTCTGAGCTGGGTTAGAACATTTTAAAGGCTTTCATGCTTTTATAACAATGCAATAGACTTTGATAATATTGTGAAATGAATAATATAACCTCTTATTGGAGTTTTTCAGTGGTGTTGAGGAAAGGTATTTGCTTTGTCCACCCAGAATTTCCTTAAGTGCAAATATTGCTATCAACTTTTCCATATAGTGCCATAGACACAAAAATTTATTTTGAAGGAATTGACTTAATCTTTGAAAGGGTAGAAAATCTCAGACATAGATATTAGAATAACTTTATAGGGGTTGACCTTTTTTTTGTCTCTTATTTATCTTCAAAAATAGATTTCAGATGCCAAGCAGTGATGTCATGTGCCTTTAATTGCAGCTCTCAGGAGACAGAGGCAGGCAGATATTTGAGTTTGAGGCCAGCCTGGTCTACAGACCAAGATCCAAAACAGTCAGGCCTACACAGAAAACCCTTTCTCAAATGAGAAAAGTTTCAGAGATTTTTTTTTAAACTGTTGCATATATTTGCCATAAATACTAATGTGGAGATTATGAATATTTAAAACACAGATGGAAAATTAATATATTCCACATTATCTACTTGGTTTATCATTTTTAAAGACCATATGATTTCCTAAAGTAATCAGCCAGATCTACTATTGCTTATAACCGCCATAAACTCCTTCATGTGGTATATTACATTGCCAAATCTTCTGGAAGGCATTAGCTCTGAATTTAGAACGTATTAAGCATATTCACATAATTAGGTCAAATCTCTTTCACTTGTCTTTCTCCATCCCATCTCCTTTTCTGGAAGCATATCTTCTCTTTCACTTCAAATACTAGAGCAAGATGAGATGATTAAAGATCACTGGTCTCACACACCCAAAGAGCAATGTGCAATTGTCTTCTCTTTTAAAAAAGGTACAGTTTTTGTCAAGTGAAAGAGGACCACTCTGTATTTTTTTTTTATATAAAAAAAGTAAAGTACTATCGGATTTTGCTTCTGGAATCAGGGGAGCGGTGCCTCATCTAAGATATACAGCCTCCTCTGTGTTACAGTGCTCCCTTTGGAGGGCAGTCACACTGAAAATACCTTCCCTTTGCCTTGTTAGAAGTATGATTCCACACAAGCCAAATGGTAGATATTTGTCTAAGAAATATCCCCTCTGTCATATTGTGACATATTTAACTGTAAAAACTGTTGTTGCTTATTATTACATTTTAATTGAACTATTTGTCAGTTTCTTCATTTACTAAATTTGGCAAGTCTAAACAAAAGTGAACGAGAATGGATACTGAAGATTTCTGTGAATGACTCCAGGAGTCCTCCATGGCTTGGGATCTGGAACATGGAGAATATGAATATGGATACTTCTCTTATTTGGTGGCATGTTTAAAAAAATGGAGTCGTGAATTATCATTCATGCTTACATATGATTTGAAAAATAGAAGCAAAGGGTAGAGCATTTTTAAGGGTTGTGGAGAGATGACTCAGAGGTTAAAAATAAGAACAGCCTTCACAGTGGACCAAGAGTCAATTTCCACCATTCACATGGTAGGTCACGACCATCCACAACCCTAGTGCAGGGGATCTAATGACCTTTTATGACCTTTGGAGGCACAATGTTGGCATGTGATACATAGGCAAATTATATGCAAAATGCCCATACAAATAGATATAAAATAAAAACAAATAAACCTTAAAAATAGTAAAAAGGAAGTAATAAAATCAGTTGCACTGGAGAAATGTTTGCCCTTAAAACATAAAACAGGAATAAACTTACTTGTGTCTTAATACATAGGAACATAGCTTTATAGTTACATGGTGAAGCAACTAAGGCTGTGAGCTCACAGTATATGTCTAAATTTCTCCAGCACATCAAGTTAACAAGTTAAATTTAACAAGTTGCATTGAAAAATCTCCACTTACAAATTTAACAAATTATAGGAAGCCAAGATAAGGGAATTGTTATCAACAAGACAAATTGATGTCTTTCTTGAACCATGCCTGAAGGTTCCAAGTTAACATCCTCATAACTTGTGCTCCTATAACAGAAACATTTCATGTAATTAAATCTTCAGATACGGTGATTAAAAATTCTTTTGGCTTTCCTTACCCCATTCTATTGTAAACCACATGCAGAAGTAAATCATGATGATACATCAATGATTTTCTAATAAATCAAAATAAGTATAGATAAGCAATACTATTATAATTTCTTGGCTTTCTCGGAGGAATTTTTAAAAGAATGTTGTACATGTAAGAATCGGAAGAAAAAGTAGGATCAATTCTGTGCCTTATTGTTGTTTTCATCAAGTTTCCTAAACAAACTCTTGCAAGGAATATGATTAAACATATTAACAAATAAAAATAAAAGCATCCTTAACTTTAATTCTTGAAGTTTAAATGCAAATAAAGTAATATGTTTATACAAAATAACCTCACATAATTATATCACATAGTTTAAAGCACACAAATATGAGAATTATCTATATGGAAGGATCTTGCTAGGATCCTGTTATTATAAAGCTACAGTAATAAAAAATATGGGATATATATATATGTGCAAATATGTAATATAAAATATAACATAATATAATAATAGAATTCTTATATATATAGCATGAATACAAGTATATGCATGTATGGACATCAATATTGATGTATGTGTGCAGAGAAATGAGTTTAAATGGAAAAAGATTTGTAATGGTTAACACATCCTAGAAGCATAGGAAACATGCAGATATAAACTGCTACTTCATATATCACTAGATATGTGGTTAGGGTGCAAGATAGGGTGAATCTTTAAAAAAATTATTCTTTGCTATGAGTATCATTATGAAAGAATACAATATATTATTCACAACACGCGCATAAATCTATTCCTCATGAAATAAGAATTTACATAGAAAAACAAAAAAAAATTCCTTCCAGAAGAATAACTTTTAAAAATGCCTTCAAAATATTGCAAACTTAAAGATAGCTTATATCATAAGGCAATGCACATCAGAACTAGAGACCACTCAGGTATCATCGCGTTGACACGAACATAGCAAACGTTAGTGGTGGCAGGTCAGACTCTGCGACAAAATCTCATGTGAAGGGAACAAAATAAACTTATAATATGATGAAACAAAGACAGGCAGCTTGTTAGGAACAGAGTTAAGGTTGTGATTATGTATGCTGACATGAGGAGAGGTGATGATAACACCAGATTTCTATAAAATGTTGACATGCTCAGATGCGTATCATTAGAGTCGTGATTACAGTTTGTACTCACAATACAGATGTTGCAAGTGAGCATGACAAGCTTTGAGTTAAAATACGATAGCTTTCAAAGTGAAATCATTCCCTTTTTGAACTGTCTCCAAATTTAAAATATACATTTGATTATTCTTAAACTTTCAATAAATTGTACAGAAATGCTCAGTTTTATGCATGGCTTTTATTCCATTATGTTTTTCAATTACAAATCCATTTTACATAGAAATCAAATCTTGTTAATTGCTAGTTGTTTATGAACCCTATATTATATATGTGATTATTTTACAAAAAATTCATTGATGGCATTTTCTACAATTTGAAAGAATGGATATTTAAATATTTTAAATAATGATTCTACAAAACAGGATAAAAATATTGCAATATGAAAGCATTCATATGTTATATGAACTCATATTTAATGAATTTGCTTAAAGTAAAAATTTTGTCCCAATTACAGAAAAGTAAAAAGTCTCCATGGATAACTGATTATATATCCTGATATTTGAAAATACATCTATTGATTTAATTTCTTTTTGTGTTAAACACATACTGATAGATTTCACTCAGTAAATAAATATTTCATACTAGTAAATACACAGTATTCTCAGTGATCTAAAAGAAGCTGTAGTTGCTGGCAGCCTTAAAATTTGGGAATGATTTTTTATATAACATGTATAATATATAAAAGTACTACTTACTGAAAAGCTAGGCAAGGTAAGTGTTAATCTCACAAATATCATGGAACTATAAAGACAACATTCATTGAACAGCTTCTGTACAAATTTACACATATTGAAGAAAAAATCATGGAGACTCTTAATTAAATGTCTTTTAAATGTTAAACTCTGGTATAACATTTAAAATATCCCATGAAATAGTATCTTCAGGTGATAAAATTATACTCAGAAAATAAAGCTGGATACATGGAAGGAATAGTGATAGTTTAGTAATTAAACATATTCTAATATTTAGAGAGTTATTTTAACCATCTGGTCAAAGGTAGCATTCACATCAAATCCAGAGGGCAGGGTCATCATTACCTTCAGCTAACTAGATGCTCACAAAAGCAGTCTGGTGCTTCATAGAAGCAAGGCAACCCTCCCTTGACTCCAGACCTAATTTGTGGGGAAGCTACACTGCAAAAACTTCTTCCTCAAATATGTAAGGTATGATATTGACAACAATAAAAGGGCATAGAATTGCCTGAGAAATATACCACATGTGATATTGTGATATATTTCAATGGTAAAAATGTCATTTATTTATACTTTAATTCAATTTTTTTTTTTTTGCCACGTTTCTTCAGGAGTTAAATCTTGAAAGTCTAGGAGGAAACACATGAGTACTGACTAATACTGAGAATTCTTTCTTCTTTTGTTTTTCAAGACAGGCTTTCTCTGTGTAGCCCTGGCTGTCCTAAAACTTTCTCTTTGGACCAGGCTGGCCTTGAACTCAGAGATCTAGCTGCCTCTGCCTTCCTAGAGCTGGAATTAAAGGCGTGGGCCTCCACTGCCTGGTGTGAATTATTTCTTAATGATAAGGACTCTCGGGTGTTAAATAGGAATAAAAGGCAGGAATAAAAACCCAATGAATCATTTTATAAAATTACCGATGAATGTTCTTGTTCTTTGTCAGTGTGATGAGGGTCTGTGAAATGATGTCCCCCCTATACACTGATTAATAAGCCCCCAAATGTCACACATTAGTGTGTCTCTAGCAACCCACATGTAAATGCAAAAAACAACAACAAAACCCTTTCCAGACCTTTCTGGATAAGACACTTGCTGTACATGCATAAAGAATTCCTAGATTCTGCCCAGCATCCAGGAAAAGCCAGACACGGCAGTTTATTTCCACAACTTCAGTGACAGACTGTGCCTCAAAAATAAGCAGAAGAATGATAGAGGAAGACAAATAATGTCAAACTCTGGCTACTATATGCTCACAGGCTGTGTGGTAAGCACACCCTTAAACATATGTACACAAAAAATACACAAAGCACATATACTAATAAACATATGCGCACACATACACACACATTATGTTACTCAATTTCCTTTATTTTTTTTTGTAAAATGTAGGTTCTGACAAAATTCAGTTTATCAAACCTGATGCAGGTAAAATAAAATAAAGCAACAACACAGTTGTCGTTGTACTCTGAAAAAAAATCAGATATCCTTATTACTGAAGGAAGTAAGCAGAAATGTGTAACCATAGCAAACAATGGAATTGGTAATCATCTTAAAACTCAGTGGTAGAGCACACTTGCTCATATTCCTTACCCACAAACACACACGTTCTTCAATCATTAAACACACCTATAAACATTACAGACACATGTACACTTGGTTGCCTCAATATGACACTGTAATATCTGAGGAAACACAGGTCTGGGAAAGATGAGAGTTTGGAAATATATGAGAATTGGTTTAGATAAGGTGAGATAAGTAAAATAAATGAGAGTAAATGGCACATAAAATTATTACATCTAGAAAAACACAACTGCTGTGAAATTATATGGATGTTTTAAGATACATTTCTTGGGTGAAACTGACTTTGACATGGGACATAATGATTAAAATATTCTAGGTGCATGAGCTAAAAAAGGTTAACACACATCAAGAATAATGGTTGTATTAAGATTAACAAAAACCTTTAAAAATGAAACAGACATTCAAAAGCAACTTTATTTAAATTTATAAAATATGTATTAGAATAAAAGCCATCATTTTAAGAATTTTTTTTTCATTTTACATACCAACCACAGATCCCCCTCTCTTCCCTTCTCCCTCTTCCTGCCAGCCTTTCCCTCTCTCTCAACTCTAGTCCATCCCCTCCTCCAAAAGGGTAAGGCCTCCTATGGGGAGTCAGGAAAGCAGGAAAGTACATTCAGTCGAGGCAAGTCCAAGCCCCTCTCCCTGCTTCATGGCTGAGCATGGCATCCTACCAGAGATAATGGGCTCCAGAAAGCCAGCTCATGCACCAGGGATAGATGTAGATGTAACCAATCGTATTATTAAAATAAGAAACACAGAGCCAAGGTAAAAGAGAAAAGCCGAGAGGTCAGAGCTCAGAGATAAAATCTTACCTCCTGCAGTGCTCCTAGCTTCCCCGAGAGAGGGAGGTACTTCCTGTGTCCCTGTTTAAATAATCTTTCTGTTCTGCCTTCTCATTGGTTGTAAACCCAACCACATGACTGCCTCATCACTGCCTGTAAGTACCGCCCTCCAGGTCTTAAAGGCGTATGTCTCCAATACTGGCTGTATCCCTGAACACACAGAAATCTACCTAGCTCTTCTAACCACCACGCTCTCACTATGGCTCTAATAGCTCTGACCCCAGGGCAACTTTATTTATTAACATAAAATTAAAATAACATTTCAGTACAAATAAAATATCACCACATTTCCCCTTTTCTATTTTAATAAAAAGAAAAAAGGCAAAAGGTTATAACTAACAAAAGAAAAACTATATACAAAAGTACAATAACTATATACAATATATACAAGTAACAAATACCTAAACGATGTCTAGTCCATTTGTATTTTGACAAATCAGAGAAAATAATTCCCTTATCTATCCTATTTTAGTAAGTCCAAAATGTATCTAATTCACTTTCTATCCTAATTAATCTTCAACTATAACTAACTAATCTTCAACTCCCTCAGAGACCCAAGAAGGAAATAATATTAGCTAACAAAAATAAAAACAGGAAGTGCACAAAAGCAACTTCCAAAAATTTTGTGAGTTGACAGAAACAGCCAGCTGCCTGGACAGTCACCTGAGGTTTCTCCACAGTGTTGGGGCATCATCTTCAGCCTATAGGCTTAGCGTATCTGACAGACTCATTTGTGAAGTAGGTTGTACACAAGGTCAACAGTTCAACCTCACACTGGGTGAGAGCAGTCCATGTACCAGAAACACCTGAATTCCATTAGTGTCATGTCATGATTCAGGATTTTAAATTCTGGAAATTGTTGATGGTTTTTGAATTCAGCTGTCCATTCTTCTTGGCTGTGTATATATGGCTTCATCTAAGCATGCCCTTCTCTACATCCCTCTATTAAATGCCAGTCTACTATTGAGAGGCGTGAGCTTTCAGTTGCTGTTCCATTGCACAACAGAAGCCATCGGCCCACTGCCTGTTCAGCTGCCTTCAAAGAAAAGGGCACTGTACCTTTTCCAGATTGTGAAGGCCACTTCAGGGATGGTGCCATATTGTCCTGGCCTCAGAAGATGCCTTCTGATAAAGCCATAACCATACTTGTTTTGGCAGGAATCGGTAGTCCTTTGTTTCGTGATCTGTCTGTCCATTTTGTCCTGTTGATTTGAGGATACTTTGTTGTCCAGTGGCTAACTTTTGCCACAATGAAAATTAACTCCATATGCAGTTTCTTCAAAGCCCATATGTTCTCTGAAGTAGATTGGTACTGTCAGGAGCCGACATGTCTCAAAAAAGAAAAATTTTCTAAGTTATTAAAACATTTTAAATGCCATATTCTGTAGATCTCTGAAGGGTTTGAAGATGACCTGTCTAAAACATCTCTGCTCAATTTTTAAAACATATCTAATATGACTACAATTTCTATTGTAATGTCTAACTACTAACTTTCCTTTCTTTATATCCTAATAGTTGGTAATAATGTAAAGTATTTAAAACTAGTAATTGTCTTTTTCTTTTCTTTTCTTTCTTTCTTTTTTCTTTTTTTTTTTAAAAACAAGAACCTTAAATCTAATCTCCTTTGCTTAGCCTTTTTCCTAACCCTTGACAACTTGTAACCAACCCCCCTAAACAATGAAAATTATCCCAGACCCAAAACCCATTAAAAGAACCAAAAAACCACCCGCCCCACACCACTTCTTTGGCAATGTGGGTGTCATATTCTTAAAATTGCTTCCTGCTGGGTATGGGTGAAGTTATCTTTATCCTGAAAGAAAAATTTAGGTTAATTGTCAAATTCTAGGAAAGGTAACTATATCCTTCATTATTATCCAGTCTGTGTATAAAGCCAAAGTTCAGGGTTTATCTCAAGTCCTTATTCAAGTAGTCTCTGAGACTGGATCATCTCAGCTAGTCATCTCAAAATTGTTCTGAGCACCTTGTAGTTCAAAGCTGATCTGTAGATGATGTTTGTCAGCTTAGTGATATTATTATTGTCCACGTGGAATTGTTGTTGTTGTTGTTGTTGTGGGGCCCCATCTTCTTTCCGGAGACTTCAGTTGATGTTAGGCCTGGCCGTGATTTCCTGCAGAAAACTGATAAGAGACTCGAACACAAAGACATATATATGCAGCTAACTGAAGCCTTTTTTCTAGAATTAGTTAGTACTCTATATGACCATTCATATCTTAACAAAGTTTAAAATGTATATATATATTAATCTTGTAAATTTTGATATAAAATTTATACTTTAAGAAAAGTTTAAAGAATCAGAATAGAATCAAAGAGTTGAGATTAGTAATAGAATAGTGCCTTAATTAATTTGGCTTTTGTCCTGTCCCATAGCAGAAAATGGCTCTTTCTGGCATGATACAGGGAGTTTGCATTTTCCTTTTAACAACATGCTTGAGTTTGAAGAAGGAGACAGCCATTCTCCAACTCCAAAGTCAGCTTTAAATTTTAATTGAACTGGGACTATTAGAAAACCAATAGTGTTAAATCTTTAGAGAAAAGCAGAAACAAACATTTAAGAAGACATAAAATTTTTTAGATAATATATACCCATATGCCATATACTCCAATATACTCTGTTTCCTGGGATAGATGATTTGTCCCTTTTCTTCAGTTGTCTCATTTGTCTTGTGTCCTTCAGATTCCTTAACCTTCATTCTCCTAAAAGACAAAAACAAAAACCTTCCCCCAAGACTAATTTTGGGGATGTTCCTTTTTGGCAAGTTATTATCTGATTAAATGAAAAGACATGTGTTACAGGTACAAGTTAGTTTAAATTGGATGTTCATGCTGGTTGATGAACTATCACCTCCTCTAATTAAGAGGTTTCTCTTGTTCAAATCGAACCTTTATCAATTTTGATGGTACCCACAGCTTATCTTCTCCTATAGAAACAAAAGCAAAACCTCGTCCCCAACGTAATACATACCCTGGCTTCCATTCTGAGGTCAGCACATCCTTAAAGTATATAGGCTGATTTAATTCTGTAGTTTTTTCTATTACCCAATGTCTCTCTGCAGCTGTTGTTCCTTTCTCATTGGCATTCAGAAAATTCAAAGTTAATAGAGCATTATGCAGTCTATTTCTGGGGGTTTTTGTGACTCCTTTCTGTTTATTTAGCATATCCTTTAGAGTTCTGTTTGACCTTTCTATAACTGCTTGACCTGTAGGATTATGTGGTATACCTGTAATATGCTTTATATTGTAATAAGCAAAAAACTGTTTCATTTTAACAGAGACATATGATGGAGCATTGTCAGTTTTGATTTGTGCAGGTATACCCATAATGGCCATAACTTCTAGCAAATGAGTGATTACAGAATCAGCTTTTTCAGAACTCAAAGCAGTTGCCCATTGAAATCCTGAATAAGTATCGATAGTGTGGTGTACATATTTCAGTTTTCCAAATTCTGCAAAGTGAAACACGTCCATCTGCCAGATTTCATTCCTCTGAGTACCCTTTGGGTTACATCCTGCTGGTAATGGTGTTTGATTATAGAAGGAACAAGTAGGACATTTCTTTACTATTTCTTTGGCTTGTTGCCAGGTTATGGGAAAATCCTTTTTTAAACCTTTACTATTGACATGATGTTTTTTATGAAATTCTGAGGCCTCCAGCACATTTCCTATCAATAATTTATCAATCTCATCATTGCCTTGTGCTAGAGGGCCTGGCAGACCAGTATGAGATCGGATGTGAGTTATATATAAAGGATGACTCCTTTTCCTGATTGTATCTTGTAATTGAATAAATAGTGAAGTTAATTCTGAAGCATCAGGGATAAATTCTGCAGTCTCAATATGTAATACCACTCTTTCAGCATACTGAGAGTCAGTTACTATGTTGAGAGGTTCTGAAAAATCCATTAATACCAACAGAATAGCATACAATTCTGATTTTTGCACTGAATTATAAGGACTTTGTACCACTTTACTTAAATTTTCTGATTTGTAACCTGCCTTTCCTTGTTTGTTGGCATCTGTATAAAATGTACGAACTCCAGATATGGGTTTTTGCCGTACAATTCGAGGCAAGATCCAATCAGCTCTCTTTATAAAATCAATTCTGTTGCTTTTGGGATATTTGCTGTTAATTTCTCCCAAAAAATTACTGCAAACTCTTTGCCAAGGTTCACTTTCTGTCCATAATTTTTCAATGTCCTCCTTAGTTAAAGGTACGACAATTTCTGCTGGGTCTATTCCTGCTAATTGACGAAGTCTCAATTTTCCTTTCCAAATCAAGTCAGAGATTTTTTCCCCATAAGTTTTTAATTTTTTATTTGGTTTATTTGGTAAAAATATCCATTCCAATATAATATCTTCCCTCTGCATTAATATTCCAGTAGGGGAATGCCTAGAGGGTAAAATAACCAAAATGCAATCCAGCTTTGGATCAATACGATCCACGTGCCCTTCATGTACTTTCTTTTCTACCAAGGCCAATTCTTTCTCAGCTTCAGGTGATAATTCTCTTGGACTATTTAAGTCCTTGTCACCTTCTAAGGTTTTGAACAAATTAGTCAGTTCATCATTTTTTACCCCAACAATAGTTCGTAGATGAGAAATATCTCCAAATAATCTTTGAAAGTCATTAAGAGTCTGTAGTCTATCTCTCCTAATTTGCACCTTTTGGGGTCTAATTTTTTGTAGCTCTATTTTATATCCTAAATAATTAATAGAATCTCCTCTTTGTATTTTTTCAGGAGCAATTTGTAATCCCCAGCAAGGCAAAATTTTCTTTACTTCTTCAAACATTCTTTCTAAAGTATCTGCATTTGAGTCAGCTAGTAAAATATCATCCATATAATGATAAATTATAGATTTAGGAAATTTTTTACGTATCACTTCCAATGGCTGTTGTACAAAATATTGGCACAGAGTTGGACTATTTAACATTCCCTGTGGGAGGACCCTCCATTGAAATCTTTTAACCGGTTGAGAATTATTATAAGTAGGCACTGTGAAAGCAAATCTTTCTTTGTCCTTTTCTTGTAAGGGTATTGAAAAGAAACAGTCTTTTAAATCAATAACTATGAGAGGCCATCCTTTTGGTAACAGAGTAGGCAAAGGAATTCCAGATTGTAGAGAGCCCATCGGCTGAATTACTTTGTTAATTGCTCTAAGGTCTGTTACCATTCTCCATTTACCAGATTTCTTTTTAATAACAAATACAGGAGAATTCCAAGGGCTGGTTGACTGTTCAATATGCTGAGCATTTAACTGTTCTTCTACCAGCTCTTCTAAAGCCTGGAGTTTCTCTGTTGTTAAAGGCCATTGCTGGACCCATACAGGCTTGTCTGTTAACCATTTTAAAGGTAGAGCTGTTGGTATTTTTGGAAGATTATCAGTTGTTGTGCCCTGTTCCTGTATAATATGGATGGCTGGTGACCACTCAAAATAATGCCTTCTAATATTTCTCTCAGAAACATGTGCTAGTTTATGATTTGTTTCTGAGATTGGAGGGATTTTAATCTGAGTATTCCATTGTTGCAACAAGTCTCGACCCCACAGGTTCATAGCTATGTTAGCGACATATGGTTTTAATTTTCCTCTCTGTCCTTCTGGACCTATACATTCCAGCCATCTTGCACTCTGTTTCACTCCAGATAATGTCCCAATTCCTAACAGTTGAACGTTTACCTCCTGAAGAGGCCAAGCTGGATGCCAAAATTCTGGTGCAATTATGGTAATGTCCGCACCTGTGTCTACCAGACCAGACAACAAAACACCATTTATTTTTATCGTTAATTTTGGTCTCTGTTCATTAACAGAAGTTTGCCAAAAAATTTTCTTTATGTTTTCTCCTGAATTTTCTATTCTCTCTTTTTCATCATCCTGACCAGCCTGATTTATTCCAATAGTCATTTGGTTATTTAATCGCTCAGAGCAGGGATTTCCTCTACAGCTGCAGGAAAGGTTTGAACTGGTTTTGCTATGGGGGCCTGCATGAGGCCCCTCCGGGAGTTTCCCGAAAACTGAGGCAAAGGATTACCCTGTCTGTCCTTTGTTGATCTACATTCGTTGGTCCAGTGTTTTCCCTTACCACACCTTCTGCATACTCCAGAAGGAAGGGGCATTCTGTTGCCATTGTTCCTTGAAGAAACATTGCTTCTAGGATTGACCTGTTTACAGTCCCTTTTAAAATGTCCTTGCTTTCCACACCCAAAACATCTAACACTCCTCAAACCTTTTGAAATTACCTCTCCTACCCACGTATCATGCTCATCAACCTCAACATTAATTGTTTCTCTAATCCAATCTTCCAAAGGTGCAGATCTTGCCCTTAACGGCCTGATTATTCTTTTGCATGCTGCATTCGCATTCTCAAATGCCAAAGCTTCAATTATTGCCTTACTAGCTTCTGATCCTGAGACCATTCTGTTTACTGCTGAAGCCAGTCTTTCTAAAAAATCTGTGAAAGATTCTTTAGGGCCTTGCATAACCTTTGTGAATGACTCATGTTTTTTTCCTGGTTCATCAACTCTGTCCCATGCATTCAAGGCTGCCATTCGACATAAAATTACGGTTTGAACATCATATAAACATTGTGTTTGTATTGAAGCATATTGGCCTTCTCCAATAAGCTGATCCTGACAAACTTGTATTCCTTTATCCCTCCATTGTGTTTCTACGTTTCTAGCTTCCTCCTTAAACCAAGTCAGAAATTGAATTCTCTGGCTGGGTTCCAGAACAGCTTGTGCAAGGTCCCGCCAGTCCTGTGGTATAATCCTATTATATGTTGACCAAGAGTTTAACATTTGCTTTACATATGGGGAATGCATGCCATAAGATACTATTGCCTCCTTAAACCTTTTAAAATCCATCAGTTCAATTGGAGCCCAGATATTTTGTGTAGCCATTTGATCAGGCATCTGCTGTACGGTTACAGGATAAATTAAGGATGATTGTGTGAAAACAGGCTTTCTTTCTGTAACCTTATGATCCAAACTTGAACCAACTTCACTGTTAAAATTAACAGGTTTTTCTAAAGCTGTTATCCTGGCACTTAAATCGACTATCTTTTTAAATAGTAAAATGAGAATAAGCATGGTGATTAACTGCATAATTCCCATAATACTAATCTTTTCATATAGTTGTTCCATTGTCAGACTGCCTAAAATTTCAAACAAAACCCAATTTTCTTCCAATGTACACAGGAAACCCATTTTTTTAAATGTGGAAAAAATTTGTCTTTTAAATAGTTTCCTTTATGACTTACCAAATCTGCGTAGAACAGTAGAAATCCGAGCGAATTTCAAAACAGCCACCTAGAGTCCTAGGTGTAAATCCAGAGAGAGAGAGAGAGAGAGAGAGAGAAACAGAGAGACAGAGAGAAAGCAAGAGAGAAAGCAAAAGCGAAAGCGAAAGTGAAAGTGAAAGTGAAAGCGAAGGGGTAGCCGGCTAAAGCTTAAAGCCAGCCACTTGTTCCCTCTGAGCCGAGTCAAGGCTTGGCTTTACAGCCAGGGGCCCTGTTTAGCAGGGCAGGCCTGAGCTGTTTGTAGCACTGGCTTTAAGCAAGCAGCTCACAGTCCGGCCTGAGCCCAAGCAGACCTGGGCTGGGGCTAGGGAGCCGGCTGCTCCGGCTAGGGAGCCGGCCCCAAGCAGTTTTTAATGGATTCTTGTCACGTTGGGCGCCAGATGTAGATGTAACCAATCGTATTATTAAAATAAGAAACACAGAGCCAAGGTAAAAGAGAAAGCCGAGAGGTCAGAGCTCAGAGATAAAATCTTACCTCCTGCAGTGCTCCTAGCTTCCCCGAGAGAGGGAGGTACTTCCTGTGTCCCTGTTTAAATAATCTTTCTGTTCTGCCTTCTCATTGGTTGTAAACCCAACCACATGACTGCCTCATCACTGCCTGTAAGTACCGCCCTCCAGGTCTTAAAGGCGTATGTCTCCAATACTGGCTGTATCCCTGAACACACAGAAATCTACCTAGCTCTTCTAACCACCACGCTCTCACTATGGCTCTAATAGCTCTGACCCCAGGGCAACTTTATTTATTAACATAAAATTAAAATAACATTTCAGTACAAATAAAATATCACCACAGATAGAGAAATCCTGAGGCTGAGCAAGGCGTCCCACCATAGGTAATAGGCTCCAGAAAACGAGCTCATGCACCAGAGATAGATTCCGATCCACTACCAGGGGGTCCCTTAAGCAGATCAAGCTACACAATTGTCTTCCAAGCAGGCTCCACAGCTGTCAGTCTATAGATTGTGAGTTCCCAGGAGCTTGGGTCAGTTGTCTCTGAAGACGTCAACAAGATGGCCCAGCAGGTAAAAATGTTGCAGCACAAGCCTGATGACCCAAATGTGATATCCAGATCAATATAACATAGAAGTCGAGCTAACGCTGCAAAGTCAGTCTCTGTCTTCTGTCATATACTATGCTGTGTGACCTTCCTCTCTCAACAACAGTATAGTAAGTTTTAAATGTTATTGAAAATCTTAGACAAAACATTGCTTATATATAAAAAGGTGTCCTATATATCTTAATATTATTTGCCATATGGATAAATCAATTATTAAACACTCTTTCCCCAAATGAAAATGCTAGAAATATAAAACATAGTAAAATGTGATTTTAAGGAAGTCAAAACTATAATTACTTCAAGAGATGCAAAGACATAAGGATCTAGCAATCACTGCCACATACAAACTGAAGCACTTTGCATATGAAGCAAAGTTACTCTCCTCATATGAGGTAATTTGGTAATTTCCTCCAAGCCCACACAATACCATACCATCTAATGAGGAAGATACACTTGAGCCTCTAGATAAATTTAATAATTGTAATTGTCACTAATTTGTTAATTAACTGTTCATGCACTTTATGAATGAAGTAAACTACAAAATAAAGCAACGTAAGAAAAATAACATACAGGTAATTAGAATATAGATTTTATGCTTTATGCAAGTTTATAAAGCACAAACATATAACATGCTTCTTTTTTTAAGGTATCTGATGAATATTTGTATAATTTGATTTTATTACAATACACTAAGTATTTCAAAACAATAAATAAAATTAAATTACTTTTATATTTTAAATTTCTCAAAATACCACTCTAAAGACTTTAAGAAATAAATATAATTTTAAGAATGACTCCAAGTCTTTTGGTTCTTTTGTGTGATTTTTTTCCAGGGGTTCTCATATGTTGGATGCTATTAGTCCTATTGGTTAATTTTATGAAATATTTCATTAGTCTGCAACACATCTCACAGTTCAGTGATAAATTAATAATATTCTAAGCAAAGTTTTACACATAAGTAAACACAGTTAGTGAGCACATTTATTCAGTATATCTACTATGAGATTAAACCATATAATTTACTTTAAATTTTGTTATTTAATCCTAATTTAGAATTTGACTCCATAAAGAAATTCATACATTCAATATCCTTTGAAAATGTTAGAATAATTTTATTTAGGAATAAATTCACTAATTCAAGGCTTTAGAAATTATAATTCAATTTCATGGGAGTCAATTTTTAAATTAAATTGCAGATAATTCCATTATTATATTTAGGGATATGCATTTTAAATAACTAGTTAAATTTCAGGATTTTTTATTTTTACATTGTTTGTATACTTTTTTGCTGTTGAAATGATAAAATGTAAGGAATTGCTAGTTCATATGGCTATTCATAGAAAGAAATGGAACAATTATAACTTGAGCATTAAGTGAATACGTTGATTATTTGGTGAGTCTGGTTTCACATAACCATTAAACCTGATTTTCACATCCAGTAGGTACTCTTTTCCAAGTAAAATAACCCAAATTACAAGTGTCATCTTTCATTCTCACTGGTCTGGGGCTTTCAAGACATTGATTTTATTTTTTGAAGTAGGCAGTGTTCCAAAACTTATTGAATTTTGGGAGTCTGAACTCACTCTTCTTTGTAATCTCACTTTTGTTTCTACATTTGTGAAAATAGTTATTTTCTTTTTTCCTTTTTTAAAACAGTTGCAATAGGCAAAGAGAATGGCCTGGCCTGGCTGGGGACTTAACATGTCCTTTCTCCAGCAGAGATTTCCCTGGCTGCTCACTTAAATAGGTATTAGCAGCTCACTAATTAAACTACCTCTCTTGTCAGCCTGAAATTAGCAGCAGCTTAAAAAAAATAGGAATAGCTCTCAACGTTGCTGTGTGTGTTCTGTCTTATCTTAAAGACACACACACAGTCATCATCTTAAAACACACTAGAAAATTAGATTTAAGTAAACACCCAATTAAAATGTATTAAAGTATTTGTTTACAAAATACAATCATTAAGAGCCTGACCATCACTTGCAATGTTTTGATACAAATTTTGATAAAATCAACAATTAAATGAATTCTTACCACATTCACTATAAAAACAAATGGATAGGACATTTTGCAGTGATCATATTTAAAGTGAGGGGTACCTTTCAGATAAACTCGAAGAATCTAATGATTAAATAACTGCATAACTCAGGAATTATCATTAATTTATGCTATCTATATCAGCCCTCTGTGTACTTTCAAGTAGTCATCTACTCAATTCTTAAATATCTCAAGCATCTCTGACCTCAGTACATCCTAGGGTGACTAAATTTATGTATCAACATACATAACTCTTACTGTGTTACCTGTGATGAGTAAAATATTTTAAACCTCTAACTTCTAAACTCTTTCTCATTTTTTCTTTGTTAACCTTTATTCAGACACTATGATTTACATATTATTAAGCCTCACATTAATTTTCTGTTTTAATTAAAAAATAATTACCCTATCACATTATCATTCTATGTTACCAATTGATTTTTCTACTATTCATATCATTGAATAGTATAAAAATTATTCACATATTAATAATGAATAATTAATATTAATAATTAATAATTCATTATTCATATATTAATAAGTCATTTAAAACAATATTAAAAACCCATATGTCCTGCCCATTTGTAAGTCTGTCTGGAATTTCTGCTTTTGGTCATTATAACACAACAAACTTTTAAAATTCTGTGTGTTTGAAGATATGTGAAATATACTCATTTGTGTCACTGATTTAAAAATGGAAGAATAGGAACAAAAGTAGATCTAACAAACACAAAAGTAGACAAATAGCTATTTTGACACAGGTTCAAAGTCTTTAGTTTGAAATTGTAAAATACCAAACTCATATCTCTGAAATTCAGTTATTTCTTTCAGCATGTGTAGCTTCCAAACCTTCTCTGATTCAGATATACAGGAGACATTAATAGATTTTATTTTTTATTGCCAATACTTGTATATTTAGTAATGTAATGACTGCTTCATTTGATTGTGATTGGCTGAGCAAGCTCCACTGAGAATATTGCATTTCGTCCACTATCTATGCTTTATTTACTTTCTGAAGTCTGAATATGACTGAAATATGAAATAAACTTGAACTCAGTTCCTCTGCTGATACACTCTGATTTATACTGCTGGACACCAATCTTTCTTCTAGCTTCTTATTTTGCATATTAACCTTGAGTAATTAAGATAGGAATAGGCATTCAGATTTTTATAGAGTTCCGCACTGTCTGCTTTTCTTTATCTTCAAATAAAAATCTAACAATTTCAACTTAGAAGTGAAATAATTCAACCTACTTTTATCTTCCTTCTCTATACACTAGTACTTATACATATACAATCTATGGATCTTTCCTTTCAATTTTGAATACTGAGGATTTATTACAAGAAATTAATTTTTTATAATACATGGCTTCTCCTTAACATTTTACTAACCTTTGCTTTGTTTTTTTTTATCATGTAATTCATTGAAATTTATTTCTTTTTTTTTCTCAAATGATATTGTACATAAAATGTTGTATTATTTATTTTGGGCATTACTTTAATTTAACCTGGCTTATTTATAACTGAAAAACATAAGCAGCTATCAATAACTCATTGAACTAGCTAATTGACTTTGTAGAAGTGTTCGTATCAGTACTTCTCCACAATTTTGCACCTGTGGACAATGCTTCATCCCTGCATGCATTTGTCCTCAGCTAGCACATAAGTAAATAAAGAAAATCCCCACATTTGCTTCTTACTGCAGGGCTGCATTCAAGCAAAATCGAGCAGGTCATCTTTCTGACAGAATAAAATTAATATTACTGACATCATGGAAATTTTTACTATTCGTGAAAGGTGAAAGCTCAAAGCTATGCAGTAGAAATGACAGAAGAGCTTTACTTTAGGTTCAATATCAGAATTATTTTGAGCTCCATTTCTAATTTAATAAATTTATTGAACTCTATGACTTAATACATTGACCTATTTTTTCTAGTTTATTTCTAAATTTTATATGCCATTTATTGCAGAAAAAGTCATAATTGCTTCTAAAACTAGAACTATAAAACACATTAATAATAGTTAATAATAATTAAATTTATTGAATGACAAAATTAGTTTTAACATAGTGAATAGTTTTATTATCATTACAAATTGTGTACTAGTCAAACCCTAAACATGCAACTAAGTCAGATTTTTGTACAGTACATACTGTGTAAACATATTTTGGTAAAAAGTGTTCTTGAGAAGCATGACCCTGAGAAATCTAAGTCAATCCACACCAAGTCATGAAATTTAATCCCAGACAAATGGAATAAATAACTCATTCATGTATGACAGATTTTGAAAGAGTCAAAACTATTTCACATTGTTTGAAGTATGCAGTTTGAGAAGTTTAGATGGGCATAGCCACATTCCTAATGGAGCAGCAGTGTCATGGATTCAGGACCTCACCATGCCTGGAGATTTCTCTTGAAGGCTTGTGTAATTGTTTTGCTATTCTTCCTCCACCCAGGGAATCCACAGACCTCCTTTCATTCCCTGTATCCCATTTTGAGTTTTTAATGCATTCCTACTAATATAATCCTACAGAATATACTTCCCATCTATCCTGTCTTTTTTTTAATCTCATAAATTTAGACTAACACCCATTCCTTATTCCTGTTGTACATTCAATAGCTCATTAACCTTTATTTCCGAACAGTATTTGACATACAGATATTGCAACTTTTTTATTGACTCATGAACTTGTGAAAGATTGATTTGAGAAATCCCCTCCGACTTTACTGCTACCAAAACACACATGTACTCAACTCAAGAAACTAGTAATAAAGAAAATTGATGGAAACAATGAACTCTAATCAGTAGGGAAAAAATAAACAAACAATAAAGCCATGATGAATTCCTGTTTTTGTGACAGAGAGGTAGGAGTCTACAGTGGTTATGTTCCAGAAAAGCTTAAAACATCTTTGGGCTTTCTCTTTGGAACCTGAGAATGATACATCTGAGAAGGCGCTGATGTTATTAGCCCTTTCTTCTTGTTACCATGTTTTGCTAAGATCTGGCAGTTTGACTTCTGAAGTCTTCAGGGGAATCCTTTTACTATCTTATTAGGGCCCTTCTCCATGGTAGAGAATGCTCTCCTCATACTCAAAAAAATCTGTCAGCCCCAGTTGTACCTCAGGCAGAACTGATGTTCTCATACCAGATAAAACTTACAGAATCTTATTTGTACCAATATATTCTAAATATGATCACCTAGAAATTTGTCTTAGTGGCTTTAATATTAAAAATTTAATGCCAAGATTTTTTTCCAATTTTTTGTTTATATGCTTACACGTATGTATGTGTGCCACAAGTATGTAGGAGCATGTGAAGATCAGAAGAGGATATTCAACCTCCAGGAACTGTAAGACGAATTGCTAAATGGTCTTATTCATAAAAAAAACCTGGTGCCAGATATTGGGGTAAATTCGGAAAGAAAAAACAAGCCATAGCCAACCTCACCTTGCCAACTCCTCATCTGATCTTGTTTCTTCAGACTGGAAGCCTCTGAGTCCTTACCCGAATGGGTTTCAGCTGAACTGCTCATAAAAAGCCTAAAAGCTTAAAAGCCTCTAGTTCCTGGTCCTCACACCTTATATACCTTTCTGCTTCCTGCCATCATTTCTGGGATTAAAGGAGTGTGTCTTTACCAAGCAAGACATGAGATCTCAAGTGCTGGGATTAAAGGTGTTTGCCACCATGACTGGTTCTGTTCCTAGTGTGGCCTTGAACTCACAGAAATCCAGAAGTATCTCTGCCTCTCAAGTGATAGGATTAAGGGTGTATGCCACCACTGTCTGGCCTCTATGCCTAATCTAGTGGCTGTTCTGTTCTCTGAGCCAAGATAAGTTTTATTAGTGTACACAATACATTGGGGAACACAATATATCACCACAAGGAACTAGAGTTACAGGCAGTTGGGAGCCACCATGTGAGTGCTGGGAACTGAAACTTCGTCTTCTGTCTGAGCTGTCAATGCTCTTAGCCACTGAGCCATCTCTTCAGATCCTGGAGAATTTTATATAAAATACACCAGACAGCACAGACTATTCACTGAAACAAATCATAAATTTTTATATTAAAATGTGATTCTCCCCCAAAACAGGATCATTATCGTTTTGAAAAGCGACTAGGAGAATAGCTAAAATGATATTTAAGACTCTCTCTTATATTGTTTCATAATAAAAATAGAACGACGTCTTAGTTTGGATTTTTATTGCCTTGAAGAGACAACATGACCATGGGACTCTTATAAAGGAAAACATTTATGTGGTGATGGCTTACAGTTTGAGAGGTTTTGTCCTTTATCAGTATGGTGGGGAATAAGGTGGCATTCAGGCAGGTGCTGGAGAGGAAGCTAAAGGTTCTGCATTATGTGCTGCAGGCAGCAGAATCTTTAACACCTAATGTAGCTTGAGCATAGGAGACCTCAAATTCTGCCTCTACAGTACACACTTCCTCCGACCAGGCCACATCTACTCCAACAAAGCGATGCCTCCTTATAGTACCACTCTCAATGGGCCAAGCATTTAAAAACATGAGTTTATGGGGGCCATTCCTATTCAAACCACCACAGATGTTAGTTTTATACTCTTCTTCCAAACAACTAAAGGCTGTTTATACTCAATATTATCCAAAGATGAAAAAGCGATTTTGTAAAGATGCTTGGATTTGAGAAGAAAACATTAATTTAGATTCACTCATTTTACCATTTTAAGGTACTCTGAAATTTTGACAAAGAAAGTTATGATTTTCAAAATTTACCTGTGTATTTCCATGGCCTATGCCACTCATTTTAACATTATATCTATAAATATATTATGAAACTTAAAAGGACAAGTTTTATAAAATTTTTATAAAACTATTTTTAATACTATTCCTTGAGCTGGGCAGTGGTGGCACATGCCTTTAATCCCAGCACTTGGGAGGCAGAGGCAGGTGGATCTTTGTGAATTTGAGGCCAGCCTGGTCTACAGAGCAAGATCCAGGAAAGGCGCAAAGCTACACAGAGAAACCCTGTCTCGAAAAACCAAAAAACAACAACAACAACAAAAAACTATTCCTTGAAATGTTTTGTGTATCCAAGGTTCTATTAACATAAAAATAGAAAAGATTACTTTTAAAGATCATATATTTTGAAATTTTAAATTGTGTACCAATAAGACATTAAAATTTTGATTTTTCTCATAGGTAGTAGAATGCTTGTTAGTGTATATGAGACCCTGGCTTTTGTCACAAGCATCATATTAAGCAAATATATAAATAAATAATAAATACGTAAGTAGTTTTTAAATCTTTTCAAAGGTTAACGGTGCTTAAAATATATTAAACATATATTTGTTTAAATATGGTTTCTATCTAGTACACCTGCTAATGAGGTCAAAGCTGATTTTTTTTCACTTCACGAAATTGAAACATTGCTAAGGATCCATTAGATAGACACATCATATACTTAGGGTGCTGAAAAAGACAGTTTAATGTTAATTAATTTATATTTTTTTCGTCTATGAAGAATCCTGTCTCTTTCTGTTTTTAATTTTTTTTAAATATTTACTTTAGTTATTATTTAACAGTGTTCTGCCTGCATGTCTGCCTGCAGTCCAGACGAGGGCCCCAGATCTCATTACAGATGGTTGTGAGCCGCCAAGGGGTTGCTAGGACTTGAACTCAGGAGTCATCTTTCCAGCACCTTGTTTCTTTCTGTTTCACATGTTAACTCTTGAGATTCTGTAATGGTAAATATTGTTATTTGGATTTTAACTTCCAAAGTCCTTCCTGAGATAAAATGACATGTACAAGGACATTAATGTCGACATTTGCATACATCTCATAATGCTGTACATTTTTATTTGAGAGGAGTTTTTCCCATATGATGAAGTAGAATGTCTGAAGTATTTAGTTTAATTAATAGGCAGTAGTGCAAAAGTTTAAATATTTTCACTACAACATACCACTGTGGATTTCTTCTCAAGAAACCAATTTAGGATACTTGTGGAGTTTTTTTTTCCAATAGTACAATAAGAGAATCACAATGAACATTAAAAGCCAATTTAAGCTTTTTAAAGTATTGATTCTAATGAGGACCTTGAGCAGCATACAGACTAAATTTTTGCCTTACAGAAAGGCTAGTATTGTTAGATGTATGATGACTTGTATGATGATCTGCCAATAATGTGTATGACTGTACACAACCTGTGAATTAATGTATGTGTTGACTATTATTGTAGTTCCAGGGTAGAAGACAAAGTCATAAATAATAAATAACATGTGCTCAATAAATACCCCCAGTCACTAAAGTTTCCAGCAGGTGGCACTGTGCATCAAGGGTTCAGTAATCTCAACTCATCCTCAGCTAGCTTCTCAACCAACCAAATCTCAGGGTCTACTTGTTTAGTATGATTTCCTATTGAATAGAATGAACTACTCTAGATTTTATTTTTTTGGTTGTATTATGTGGAATAGATTATTAAGATAACTTTATGTGATGATAGAAAGTTTTCTTAAGGTAAGTATTTACAAAAAAGATAAAAAATACTCATTAAACATTTTATATGCAACATTTCCTATTTATAGCATTATAAGCTTAGTATTGCAAATGAGATGTTATCAGATAACTTATCTCATATGGAATTTTGTTTTTTCTAAGAAAGTCATAATATTTATCATTCAAAGAAAAATTTGGTACACATATAAAATCAGATCCTTATTTCCAGAATTGTCTCTTTATTGATTGGCACAACTGTGGCCATTCCCTCCTCTTCTATCTTTTAGCACACCCACCTAAAATCTACCTAAAGCAGTCATAATACAAAAGTGTGTTTTCGTCATTATATGAAACCTTAATCATTATTTGTTAAACAAAAATAGGACAAATACATGCGATACGTATGAATATTTTGAAAGCTAACTTGTAAAAGAGAGTACAATAATGACTTCAAAGAAAGAGATAAGAAGCAAATGCACAAATATTATTTGTATCCCTAATGTGGAAAAAAATAAGTTACAACTAGTTTAAAGGAAAAGTCAACCAAAAATATTGAAACCAATTAACAAATTAATATACAATTAGTCCACTTTACAGTGAGGAGGAAAAATGTCCTTACCTTACAACATCTTCCAGCATTCTTACTGCTGTCTAAAAATACAGAATTGTAAAAATTCTCTAACACTGTGGAAAGAATATGGCCTTGGAAGTCCTTGAAAGACTAGATAAATGGTATTAGAGTAAGACCCTATAATATTACAAAGGGGCATATACTGTGTCATTTAATGCCAAAGTTAAATTTAGGTTGTCTTCTAAATGCAAGGAAATACTATTGAAATTTTATAATCATCCAATATGATTCTCTTGTTAAAAGCATCATTAGCACTATGGAAATGATTGCCTTGGAAGAAAGAGAGAGCAGAAAATAGAATAGCAGAGATGAGATTTATGCTATCTATTCAGAGTATATGGAGACTGACTCTGGTAGATTCATAGTAGTCAATGCAGAAGTAGACACATAGATTAGATTAAATGTAAGCTTCCTGTCTTCTTGAATTCTACGAGAACATTTTTCCCACAGGTTCAGCTATTAAAAGGGGTACTAATTAAGACTAGAAAGATGGCTCAATGGTTAAAGGAATGTGTTATTATTCTGTGGTTGGGGTTGTGGAAGGGAGTTTGGTTTCCAGCACTCATGCTGGGTAGCTTGCAAATTCTGTAACTAAATCTTCACAGTGATCTGATATCTCTGGCCTCCTTGGGCATCTGCCCTCGTGTCCACACACTCACACACAGGAACAGTTATATACTCACACTTAAAAATAACAAAAATAGTTTTTAAAAGTTGATCAGTTAACAAAATAAAAATTTTTATAATTTTTAATAAAAATTTGAATTTTTTATTCTGTACTTCCTATTTTAATAATTTAAATTATATATTCCTGATTTAAGTTTGAATGTGTCATACACCATTTACAAATTAATTAACATAAAGCAGTCTTTTGCAGCACCCTAAGTATATGGTATGTCCATCTAAAAGATCCTTAGTAATGTTTCAATTTCGTGAAGTAAGGTCACTTTTTTCCTTGTCCTCCTGGCAAATGCAGGCCTTTTAAAAGATGGATTAAACTGGACTTAGGCTGAGAAAGCCTAAAAAAGATTAATACTCCATTCCTGTGGAGATGGAAACTTTAATTCAATCTCACCTGCTACACTAGGCAGTACAATTGCAAGCTAAGGCAGATAATTCTTATTTCAAGAGTGTGAGGCTGATGCCACAGGCTCTTTCATGGTAAAATTGTGGACACTGAGACAAACGTAGAGAGCCAGAAGCAGTGTGTTTTTGACAAATAGAAGGGAAAGCTCATTAAAATGGCCTTTGAGTTTTGTGTGCATGTAGAATATGGGGCATTAACCATTTTGAATGGTCCAAACTGATGGTAGTAAATTTTCAATTGTGATTATCAGATGCACATTATAACTCTTAGAATACGATGTATTGGAAATAGAAGAAATGTAACTGTAAACACCAAGTGGAAACTATCATTTTCAATTACAATAGGATACTGTCATCTCTGCTTTTCACGAGAGCTAAGCTCAGTGTGTCATAATATGATTTCTGAATGAGACTAGTAATAAGGCCTACATCACAGGTTCTATTTGTTATTTGTCTCCTTAGAATTTTGTGTGATGCATAAACTTGCCTTTGTACTTTGGATTTTTATACAGTACCAGTCTTGCTTTCTTCTGTGTGTGTAGGAATGTACTTTAGTGCTGTGGACTCCTGTAATCTTCAGGATTGTGTCTCCCTACTCATTATTTCACACTAAAATTGAATGTCCACTAAGGTTCGTGTATTTATGGAAAATTAAAGTAGTTTCTTTTTTCAACTATCATAGAAATACAGATAGGCATTTAGATATTTTAGAAAAAAAGGTTCATAATGCTGCATGTCCTAATTAATTTATTTTGTACTCTTAGGACCCATGAACAAAGATAGTCCAGAGAGGAACACTATAAAAATGGGTGGTATAAGGGAGAGTTTTCAGGATGTGTGTAATTATTTTTTCTCGCTGTTGTTTTTTTCATAGAAATTGAAACCAGTTTTTCTCAGTTTAATAATCTATTAAAGTAATTATTGTAAATTAACATTCCAAATGTAAATTCCATATGAATTGTTACCTTTAAACTTAGGTTTAAATATTTGATGAAAATCTATAATTATAAAAAAATCAATTGTTTTTAGAATCAATCAATTAAGTGATACCCATTATTTTCTGTCTGTCAAGTATAGGCAATAAAATTCCTTGCATTTCTTGAATTATTTTTTACTTAAAATAATATCACAATCATGAAATGTACTGTACTTTCAGATATCTGACTCATAACAGTCAAAGTGCAGCCTTAATTAATCACATTTCACTATTTATTCATTTCTCAGAGAGTTTCTAGTTATTACCATATTTTCTAGTGGTTCAATGAGTCATTATATGTCATGAATAATTTTGGAGGGGGTATAGAAGTCCTATGAAGTATCATTTTAATAGGATATATGTGAGTCATTCATACCACTGATAACTCAATTTATTATAAATTATTCAGTAGGATCGAACTAATGTATTGTATAGATCATCTCCAAAGAGAAGGAAAACAATTGAATTTCTTGTTTCATAAAGCTAAAGAATAGTTTTGTTTGCTTGTTTGTTTGTTTGGTCAATATTTCAACATTCCACATTAATAAATTTTGAAATGCCATTACTTCTTTTCAATCTGATGTGTTTTTTAAATGTCACAAGAACTGTAAGTTGGCCCTGTGTAAGGGTTGAAAGTGCAGTTTTGATAAAAAAAAATCTCACATATAAAACATTCAAATGTATTTTAGGAATACAGTTTAGCCATACAGTTCTGACATGTTCACTGTACCTGCGTTTCTCCTTACTTCACAAGTGATCTTTGGACCTTTATCTTCTGGCCTAAGCACACTTAGCCCTTATACAAGTCTTACCTCATTCAAAGATATGTGAGTACTGCTAGGCCAACGCTCTTGGACTGAAGCTGTTTCCTCCCTCACATTTTGCAGGTTCAACTTGCCATTAACATGGGTCATGGTAGCAGAGTTCATCTTGTTTCACTAAGTACTACCTGTGAACTTTCTGCTGGGTTAGTTATTTGGCTTAGTTACTGCACTGACCCCTTTTTCTGTCTCAGCCATGCCACACCCTGAAATATGAAACCTAATTCCTGACAAAATGGCTTAAGAATACCACAACTTTTATTTTAATTAAATAATTAATTTAGAGGTAAGCGCTCTACTCTGCCTTGAACTTGATCTGCTATTTCTTCAATATCTTAAGTGCTGGAATTACACATATGTATGACCTCACCTCGCCTAAATGACTTCAGGTGCTTTGAAATGTTTTCTTTCTTTAATTTACCTAATCTTCATAAGAGAACTTTGAAGTAAATACCTATTATGAATAATAATGAAGTCACTCATTATGGAGCAAAAGGGAAAATATCAGACTCAAGTGAAGTCAGCTTTCATTAGAAATTTTCCTAACACTGTAAACTATGGGACATTTTTTACGGAAAAAAAGATGTTTACAGTCACATACAACAAGAGCTGCTATGTTTCTTGAAGATTATCATAAAGAACAAGAAAATAAACATAACTAATGTTGCTTTTTGAAAAACAGGTATACACAATTAATATTAATTATAAAAACCTTTAGGTAATTTGTTATAATTGAAACCCTAATTATAAGTACTAAACACATTTACTGGAAATTCATACAGTGCAAAAAATGTAATTGATGCAAAGTATGCTTATATCCTATTGTTGAACCTCACCAGAAGAAAGTTTATTTGATCTAATTCTCCATTGATCTATTTTGAAAATCCAATGCACTCAGTTTTTGACAATATGGAATTAGCTGATTTTGTATGTTAATTAAAGCTCTAAATTTGCATCATTACCTTGCTACTTTAGTAACTAGAAAGTTGGAGAAAATCACTTATACTCATCAATTATTTTATCTCCAGTAAAAGGAGAGAAAGGTATTATCTACCTTACTGCTTTGTTATGATGACTCAACAAAATAATGCTTGTCAGAAAACAGTTTAAGGTCTGATGGAAGGATATAACTTGTTGTAATTGGATTATTAAGTTCACCTTGCCAGCTTGCATGATAAATGCTGCACTTCACAACACCTTTTGAGTGAGGAAGTTTCCCCTTTGCACTTTTAATGCCCTTGACCTATTTACACTTCTGATTCCTTTTAGATTCTTTTCTTCTATTTTTCAGCTTATTAATACACATACCATTTTGAAAAAAACATTTTAAATACAAAATTACTGTTTCTGATCATCTTTTCACTCTGATTAAAGCCTTACACAGTTCTAGCCAGATGTACTGGCTCACACTTACAATTTCCGTGCAGGGTGAGATAAAACTGCTGCAAGTTTGACGCCAGTCTGGACTATGTAGGTATTTCTAGGAGAGTTGAGTTAAAAAGTAAGATTCTGTCTCAAAACCACAAAATAACCACAACAAAACAATAAAACTTCCATGTTTCCACATTACCAAAAATGTGTATTGACATTCTTGTGTGAACAAGACTTAAAAATCTAGGCTAATACAATGCAAAAGAAATTATTGAAAAAATCAGCGTATAAAAGGAATTAGTTCGAAGATGAGAGATTAGGTTTTGAATTATGAAAAAAATATTAATTCTGTTTTTCTTCCTTTTTAAATTTAATTTTTATCAATTAATCAATTAATTTTTTCCAACCCTACCACAGTTTCTCCTCTCTTCCCCACCTCCCAGACCCTCCCCACAAGATCTCCCCTCCACCTCATCCACTCCCTCTTCCTTCCCTTCAGAAAAATGAAGAAGGAATTCCACGTATATTAGCTAGCCATGGGTTATACACAACAAGCCTAGACACTTTCTCTCCTATTAAGGCTGGAAGAGGAACCCAGCAGGAGGAAAAGTTCCCAAGAATAGGCAAACAGGCAGATCAGCCACCCCCATGCACTAGGAGCCTCACAAGAAGACCAAGCCACACAAGTACAGCCCATGGGCAGGGGGCCTAGAGGAGCACACATCCTTTTCTTCAGAAATCAGTCTTCCAAAAAGTTAGAACTTTTCAAGGGTATCTGATGCCCTGTAAACTCTTGAAATACTTTTACATAATTTAGAGCTTTTATTTTTGTGATGTCATTTGATTATTATTTAATCTAAATGGACTCCAGGTGCTTCTATGGACAACTGTTTTAGTTGCCATCTGAAATGGATAGAAATATAAAGAAGATGATGTATAATATACAATATTTAAAGAAGGGTAATAATGAAGGATTATGGGATCATCATATTCAAGATACTCTATGATTTTTATAACCCTTATAGCACAGTAATTTTGTTTTTACACTTATTCATTTGCAGGTGTGTGTGTGTGTGTGTGTGTGTGTGTGTGTGTGTGTGTGTGTGTGTAATCTGACATAGTGATTTAAGTTTGGAATTCTACAACTGACTTTTTCCTGTGTTTTTATTTCTTGTCCTTCTCATTTTTAGTTTATCATTGCCTTGGCATCCAAAAAGATTCTGTTAGCTTGTAAGGAAAATTAGGCTATTTTTTGCTTCTGTTTCCCCAAATGTTTCAGTCAACAGCAAGATCCAGGTCATTGCCACTGGATTTTATGTCATCTGGTCAGTGATTACTTCTCCTACTAGTCACTCTGAACTGTGAGATCCAGGCCTGTTGTTGTGGCTGTTATTGCAGATACAGAAGTATTGCAGAGCATTCGTGTTTTCTGTGTCCTGTCCTTGGGTATTCTGCAGTTTTCACACTGCCTACGAAGTATCTGCACAGCAGCATCTCACCTTCTCAGTAGCTTGCTCAAACTGGGTACCCAGTTTAACTTCTCCATCACTGTTCCTCACTCATTACTTTCATCAATTATTTTTTTCCTCATTTCTTCACTTGAATAACATGTGCATGATTGGAAAAGAATCATTTGTAGATTTTATGCTATATACATCAAATATGGGCCTATTATACACTACTTATTACTGAATGTTGTTTAAAATGTTTAATGTAAAACAGATAAATTAGTGTCCAATTTATAAAAAGTGTTGAATCTTTTCTTTAGTTTTAGTATGAAATACTGATGTGATATAAAATTGAATTTTGTGATCTTGAATCTATCTTCCTTGATGCTTGATTTTAGTAAACACACACTGAACACTTAATGAGATGCTTTAAACTGTGCATCAGAAAATTTTATTCAGAAAATAATGAACTTTAGACAGGAGAGTAGAGTTTAGAAAGATGACTTTTAAAATCAAAATTTGTCAGGAAAACAAAAATCTCTAGATTAAAAGTGATGTCAAAACAAAGGGAAGAGTGAATTTTGGATAAGCTAACGTTCAGGAGAACTTACATTTATTTTTCAGAAAGATATGTTTCATTTTCTAAGACTATTTAAGGTAATAAAAATTTCTAAAGCAGAAATTGTATTCACTGTCTTGATTTATTTGCTTTTTAGAATAATAAATAAAAATAATAAGTAAAAATAGGAATAGAAGCAGGCACTTAAAATCTAGATCCTGGGATTAGCAACAGAACTCAGAGGGAAACAATGATGTATTCTCCAGGAAAATGATAATTTAATTCAGGAGAACAGATGAGGTTTTCTTTGTGAGTTGTGAGCTGGAGGTAAAAATGCCCAGGAGAGAAGATGTGTAGTTCATATGGCCAAGAACCATGCAAGAACATGGTGAGGGTAGATTAAATGAGTCTGAAATAGGTAAGGAAAAATAACTATGTATTTTAAATTTTTTCAATAATTTGAATGTTAATCAATTACAAATGTCGAAATAAAATTAATATGTATATTATTTAGTGAAGAGAGAGTGACTAATTGGGGAATAGTCAATAAAACTAATACAGAGGAAACCATTGATTATCTCTGAAATAATAATTTTGATGGATGTTATGAAAGGGATTCTGTATGTGCATGCTGTAACAAGGAGCTGAAAGGTGGCAGAAATTCCTAACATCCTTTGCAAAAAGATCTGAACTCTTAAAAGTAAAGAGAATAACCAAGATTTTGTGTAAGATGAAAATATATTTTCAGGCATAAGGCATTAAGAACAGGCAGGGTTTTTGAGTTTTTGGTGTTAGCCATTCTGAGAGGTGTAAGATGGAGTCTCAGAGTCGTTTTGAATTGTGTTTCCCAATGACTAAGAACGTTGAACATTTCAAGTGTTTTACTGCCATTTGTGCTTCTTCTGTTGAAAATTCTCTGTTTACATCTGTACTCATATATATATATATATATATATATATATATATATATATATATATACACACACACATACACACACACACACACACACACACACAGACTATATATAGTCTAGGGAAGGATGGAGGAGGAAAGTACTGAAAGAGATGACTGGAAAGGGAAGATGCATTTGTTCATAGAGTAGAAACCTAATGCAAGGGAAACTCCCGTGAATCTATAAGGATGACCCCAGCTAAGGCTCCTACCAATAGTGGATGTGTGGCCTGAACTGGCCATCTCCTGGGATCAGATTGGTGCCTACTCCAGTTGTCATCAGAGAGCCTTCTTCCAGCAGTTGATAGAAACAGATGCAGAGACCCATCCATATCCAAGCATTAGGCCGATCTCCGGGAATCCTGCTGAAGACAGGAAGGAAGGATTGTAGGAGCCAGAGGGGTCAAGGACATCACAAGAAAATCCACAGAGAAAACAAACCTGCCTCATATGAATTCAGAGACTTTAACCAACAACCAGAATGACTTAGGCCCTCTACATATACATAACAGTTGTGTAGCTTAATCTAATTGTGGGACTTCTAACAATGGGATCCAGGGTTGTCCCTAAATGTTTCGGCTGGCTCTTGGGAACCTTTTCCTCTTACTGGATTGCCTTGCCCAGCCTGAATACAAAGGGGAAGTGCTATTATTACCACAACTTGATATGCCATGCTTTGTTGATACCCATGGGAGGCAAAGAAACAGGAGTGGATTGAGGAGGCAAGAGATGGTGGGGTGTTGTGGGGGTGCATACTGGAGAAGGGGGAAGTGAATGGGAAGAGAGTAGGGAGGGGAAACTGCCATCAGGATTTAAAACAGATGAATGAACTAAGTAAATATTTTTTAAAAAAGAGATAGACATTCCTTTTCTAAATGGAAAGAACACAAGAATTTTTCTTCATAATAAATTTTGTTATGGAACCTAAGATAATTTTGTACTACTGATGTAAAACATTGTTTTAAAACAACATCATTCTTTTAGAATACATTCAGAAGGACAGATACCCAAACTCAGAAAGTTAATTTCTTTTTTGAGGACTTTTCCCCATGTAAAGTCAGAAGACAAAAATCTTATCCCCGATCAGTGGGAAGTAGAATAGTCTATTGTTGTGCTTTCTTAGCTCACAGAATTTTATTTTATACACTAAAAAAAGAATCCCTAGGGTCTAATACTTTAGATTTGAAAGTAAGAATAAAAATATAAGAAAATTTAAATCTGCATAGATCAGATGTAATGATAAAAGAGTCAACTGTCAGGAAATTCAATATTTTAGACTCTCTTCTATTGTTACAGGGTGAACTCTGATTTTCCCATGTAGCATACCCATTAATTTTCATATTCATCCAAGAAATAACTATTATTTAGAATCCCTGGAGGGAGATAGAATACAGCTAGGTAACTTGATCATAACATAATACTGAAAAAATACAAAAGTATATCTCATGTTAAATAATCACTTAGAATCTGCTTTTACTAAAATGTGTTGATTCCTCTAGTGGACCCCAAAGGAACAAAATAATGAAATCACATATCTCTGTCTTAATTATGTGTAATTGGTCTGAAATAACAAAGAAAACTCTGACTTTCCTTATTCTTAATTTTTTTAAGCTTTTATTTATTTTGTAGTATGTGCCTTGCAGGGAACACAACACAAGGAGCCAAGAGCAGTCACCCACCCAGTCCCAAGCAGCCCGGCTTGATGTGTCCTAGATGCTGCAAGTGTACACACATTTAAGGAATTAGATTATACAGTACGTACTATGCTTCCCCCCCACATTGCAAATATTCACCAACTAAAAACCCCATGCTACATGAATATTTTGATAACCAAGAACTAGCGTTGTGCAGAGTAGAGGATGGATGAGAGAGAGAAGCTCTTTGCTAGGACCACCACATCTATAAGACAGTTACAGCTGTACCCAGGGATCCACACGTGCATTTCTGGGAAGATACTTGTGTTTATCATGCACAAAATTCATTCCACCACATCTAAACTTCATAAATATCCTAAAGGAGAGCACTGACCAGATTGACAAAAAAAGATTCCTCTTGAACATAGAATTGTTAAACAATGTCTGGAAAGTCTGAGGTAATTAATGATACTAGGCTGACTGTGGAGGGGCAGAGGGAGGCTCACAGGGCAAAATCTGCAGTGCTGTTCTGTGTTGAGACTGACATTCTGAGAACCCCTACCATAGATGCATCTTCAACTACTCCCTAGTAATACATTTATTGAGCAGGAACACATCTTCTTCCTCATAGTTTAGTATATAGATCTGATGATAAGCTCAGGAAGGCTGTACTTGGTGTGGCCTGTTACTCTGTGTTTTCTTGTAAGCTGAGCATTGAGGAATGCAGAATTTTGATTGTAACTTTGCCAATACTTCTATCTAGAGGACTGCTGCCATTTTTGTCTCCTATGAAAGTTTTATTGCCAAGGAAGACAGGATTACAGTTTTGTCTGACATATTGAGATAGTGTGGTGTATCCTTATTCTTAATTTTAACCTGTTTTTTAGTTGCCCTGAATTTCAGAAAAGAGTGAAATCTTGCACAATATCAACCTTCCCAAATGAGCAATTTTCCTGCAAAGAAAGACTGCACCCTGAACATTAACAGGTCAACACCTTACATGAACATTTTAAAGGATGGGCTACATCCCAGGAATAGAGCTTATACAATGATGTGTTTATGATGGGAGAAGAGGCCCACCAAGACTGCTTTCACATACCAAGATGGGCTTTGACCCACAAACCACTTTATTTCTGTTTTATTTGTGACCAAAACGAATATATCTCCTCTATCTGCTTTTTATCTTTACTTGTTTCTTTAATTTGTATCCTGGAGAGAATTGAGGCTGTGAGAGCCCACTGTTTTGACTAATATAACTCCCAGAACAGTATGACACAATTTTTAAAAACAAATTAGTTATTAATTATTTCTAGTATTGTTAATTAATGAAAACTATGACTAAAAATAATTGTATTGTCTGGAAGGAAAATTGGTACACCTGTTTAAATCATAATAATTTTGACTTACCCAATATAATCACATGTACATTTGATAATTTCCTTCCAGTGTACTTTATACATGTAACTATTTTTTAATTTCATAAATATATTCAACATAATTATATAAGAATCTGTATGAGATGTGAGGATGACAAAACCTCTGTGGAATAAGAAATCAATCACACACTACTTATATTAGAAACTTAATGTTGCCATAGCAACACTGTCATTTGCTTTTTTATTTATTTTAATTTTATGAGGTGGGTTGCAGAATTAAAAAAATAAGATAAGGATATTTTATTTATTCCTGTAGAAACAAGGGGGAACAATAAGTTGGCTGTAGTTTTAACACACATTTTCATCGCCATAATATATCTCCCAATTAAGGGGTACATAGAGACTTTTACAATCTTCAGACTGACCTGTGTGCTTTTTTATCTTCAAGTGCCATAATCTACATACCAATATACAATTTCAGAACTTTTTTGAATTGCTGATATTGTAAATGCCAATGCATTTAAAGTTTTGTGCTTTTCATTATTTATTGGCTTTTCATGAGAGTCAAATTTATTGGCTTCCTGATGAAATGAATATTGTTAGAGAGGAAAATTTTATTGCAATGATTTTGTTTGAGCCATTTACCTTTCAGGAAGGCACAAATCAGCGTTGTTTGGGTCTAATGGTTATTGATTTGGAAATAATTCTAACAAGTATGGTTCTTTAAGGTCAAGGAAAGGTTTTGCCAACTTAGCTGTTGTACAGCATTATACATTGCCTAAGCTTCTTTCTGCAGAATCCACTTTACTTAACTCAGTTTATTGTTCATGTTCTTGGGACAGGAGTGAAATTAAAGGCCTTCACATAATATCCACTACTCCTTGTTAAATAGGCTAACAATTTTTTTTAAGTACAAAGGAGTACCATTTTTGCAAATCAGTAATTCTGTCTTCTTTGAAATAGGTTGGCCTATTCCTATTCCAGTGCACCCAGCTCTAGCTTCTACACTGTGGGAATAACCGATCATTAGACAGTAATGAAAGAAAATCCTGTACCTTGATTGTCAGGGAGTATACTAAGCGTTTTGAGACACTGTCTTTCATTGGCTTCATAAGCTTTAGTCTACAATCCAGGTTCTCATTTTACTACTTTTTCTCTTTTGCAGTTATTTGACATGTTTGTTTTGCTTGTGTCTATCTTCAGTCTGGTTCTTATTTATTGTGGTAGCTTCTTGTTCCCCTCAAGTCTTTCCTCACCTCATCTATCTTCCCGTTAATGGAACTCTCCTTTGCTTCTCCGGGTTTCTTCTCTGCATGCCACCATGCATACTTCTTTCAAACAATGGACACAGTACTAAAAGTTCCTTCTAATGTTAGGAATGAAAATATGGGTTTTTGAAATATAGACTTAATTTTCTACAAGGTCAGATAATTATAGATCCCTAAATATAGAGTATATTTCATATATTCTATTTTTTTTGGAATCAAATGATCCAGTGCTTATATAATACTGACTAACCTTAATAGCTCTTAATTCTTCTGTGGACAGTAGGAAGAGAAGATGTTGGGCAGAGCTCCTAGGTCATAGTTTTTTAATCAGGCATTTCTTGATGGTGCAGAGTTGAGATGTTTAGCCCTTCATAACTAAGATCACTACTCAAAAACCTCCCCATGCCACAAATGTCATCCTATTGGAAGCTGCAAAAACACTAATTACAAATTGCTGCTCATCTGAAAAAAAGGAAGAAGACTCCTATCAGTCAGGGATGGAGTAAGAAGAGATATAGGGCAAGAAAAGTTTCTCCATTTCTTCCCATTGAGATAAGTAACAGCTCATTGCATGCTTAGGCCAAAAATGAAAATGTGTAGCTCTTTAAAAAAGATACAAAACTCTGGATTTTCTAAGATTGAACTCAATATGGAAATTGAAATACAGAATTTGAGAAGAGACTAGAATTTAAATATAAAAATGCCTAATGATTTTATTTTACTTTGAAAATCACCAGTAGTTGTAAATGATATGTGTTGATGGAAATTTATAATATGTGAAAGCAAATTTAATCATCTGTATTTCTTTTATACATAATTATTTCCTTGACTGTTGCATCTTTAGACAATTTAAAGATATAGACCCTGATTTTCTCTGTTTTTGAGATTAATAGGTAACTAGAGTGTTATGATCTTTTGAGTTCTAGATTTAAGAATTCAAAATATGTGACTCATCTCTGTGCTGAAAATGACTTCTCAATTAGGTTTCAAAAACCAGACCCCTGTGAATGGCTGTATTCATAGCTTTTAATATTCCAAGGGTGACCTGATTAAACTCTTGAGTTGAACCAGAAATATAATAAGGGTTTTCTTTCATTCCTCTGATTAGAGGACTTACATGTAAAAACATTTAGTAATTTTTCACAAGCCATACACCTATAAAGCCAGAGGGTTTGAGCACACATCTAGTCCTTTTCAGAGATGGTAGGGTTTCAGGAAAATGGTGACCAAAATGGGGATATTTCTTTCAGTGGGGTAAAAGGCACAACTTATTGATAAGCCTGACAGAAATAATAAGAAACTTGTTTCTTGTATTCTTGTTTGTTTTATTGAGACAGGATTTCTCTGTGTAGTTTTGGTGACTGTCCTGGATCTTACTCTGTAGACCAGGCTGGCTGGCCTCAAACTCACAGAGATCACCTGGCTCTGCCTCCCGAGTGCTGAGATTAAAGAAGTGTGCCACCACAGCCCAGCTAATTAGTAACTTTAATAGCAAAGAAAAAAATGAATGCTGAGAACATTCATAAAGAGACACAATGTCCAAGAAAACCAGTCACAGAGAATCTAAGATTATGAATAATATCTTCATTACTTCATATTCAGGATCACTCTTTTTCTCTATCTGTAGGTAGTATATTTTCCAAATGAAATTAGACAAAGTGAAACTGAATAATTTGTGAAGAAGCAAAGATTCAATGGATAGTGGTGTCTGGACTGAAGAACTACCCCATGTTAACAAGAACATGTCCAGGAAATATTGTTAATACCTTAACACCTTTTAAAATCAGGGTAATAGTTTGCAAGTCTAGAGTCACATGACACAAGTCTTACATTTACTCTGTAAGTCCTCAAGACTTTGGCCACACTTGAAGCTTCTAGTTGGAGCAACTTTTTTTTTCTTTCAATGGAACTCATTTAATTCTTTGTTTGAAATTTTCATTTAATTTTGATTGTGTTGAATTTAGAATTATCCTAGGATTTTATGCACATCACTGATATCTAATGCTTGCCAAAGCTTTAGAAATAATCTGCAAAATATATTAAATTTTTATCCTTTAAAGAGCCTTTTTACCCAAATAACACCATCATTTGTCTGCTAATGGAATCCCATATTTTATTAAATTTAAGCAAATTCAACATATCTATTATATGGCCACATTACAATAATACAACCAGTGAATACAATTGTGTCTATTTCTATAAGCAAATTCTTTAAAGATTAGAATGCCATCACAAACAATCATTATTGAAACATTGCAAAAGTATTGTTTATCAGTAGTCTTTTGGGGGAGGCTTACCTTGTTTAAATCTTTACATATATAAATTTGGAAAAAGCAGATGGCATTAAGTAAATAAGAAAATTGTATGCAGATTATTAATTTCACCAAGAATAATTTCAGATTATCTGTGCCATTATTAATACCCCAAGCAAACTGAAACAAGGTCATGTACCCACAGTATGAATATTCAGAAAACTTATGTGCACATACACACAAATCCTGTTTCCACATCTTAAATGATTATTACATTGCAGTCAAACTTACTACACTTAAGAAGAACACTATTATAAACAATGAATATTTCTCTAAATACAATAGCGTGTATACCTTACTTTCATCCAAGGTTATTCTAAGATAATGCACTTGAAGTCATATCACACATTTCTATGTAAAATTAAACAAAATGGCACACGGATTATTTTTAATATTATTTTTGAAATCTTATACCTTAAAAAGCTCATCAGTCAAAGATGGACTATAACATCTGATCAGAAACCTTTTTCCTTATTTTACTATTTGCCCTTCATGATGCCTCAAATGCTCATAATAATAATTTTAAAATAGACCATGCAATGCATAGTAAAGTAATGTACAATGGAAAACATGATTTTATACTCAGTATGCACTAATACAATGTTAAAATCATTTAAAAATCCACTCAAATGCCATTCAGAAATTTTGATGGATACAATGCTCATTATTATATCATTTTAATTGTAGCCACCATAAAAACTGACACTTGTGATAAGAATAAGCGCAGAGGGTTGAGAACCTGGGCAAGAAATAAAATGTATTGCGTTACAGTGGGGATACTTTTCTTTCTAGTTATAATTAACATTGGGTCAGAGGTTTGTGCACTTGTCAGCAGAATAGTTAGTGTGAAAAACTAAGCATCTTTCCTTTCATACTAAGGGAGAGTCCTATGATGACTACATTTCCCAAGGTTATAGGGCAGGGAAATCACAGCTCTACTCTCAAGAGGTTTTACAGAACACGTTCATTCTGACCTCCTTCTGATAACCAAAATAGAAACCCTAGACTGTGGAAGGTCCGAAATCCCACTGCAGGCCCCATTTTGCTAACAGCCTTGTTCATCCACAGTGATTTATAAGATCTCAGTTCTTTTAACACAACATTCTGTGAGGCAGATTTTCTTTCCTGAGTAAACCTCGGCATGTGGAAGCTTTGCTTTTCAAGAAGGCTAGAATATTTTATAAGAATGTCTCAAAGACACATTATAAAACTAGAGGAATAGAGCTTACATTTTTTTCTAAGCATGTTTAAAAAAAACTTGAGACTTTACCAGTTATGTTGAAAATTTACACATTAAGAAGAAAGAGTACCATGTGAATTGTGACCATTTTGTAAAATGATATTTTTTTCGGTGAGAAAACATGAATTAATTGGACTAATCCATGATTATAAGTAAGGTGGCTTTTAAATACTTGATTTTAACCTGCTCCTATTATGGAGTTAAGCAATCTGATTAAACTGTCTTTACTTATTTGATTCTTTATTGTGCCCATGTGCAATCAGAATTCACAACCTTCCAAGTGCTGATGCTGTCTAATTTTTGCACACATGCCAAGTGCACATTGTAGGAGGTGACACGGGGAATTCTGGGTGAAGGTGATTTTAAGGGACTACTGAATATATAACTGTAGCCAAGTGATTGACAGAAAATGTCATGTCAGTAGACTGGATAATTCTTAGAATGCTCAATGTGTCCATTGTTGCTTTAAGACACTAACACATGTTCCTCCTTGAATAACTTTCATTGGGAAGACATGGCCACCTGGGGGACCATCTGCTTGCTTACTGAATCTTATTTAAGATTCACAGATAGATTCATTATAAAAATGAATCTACTTTGGCCATGAAATTTGGTTTGCTTGAAAACATATACCAACACAGCTGATATTTGTATAACCTCTCAAGAGAAACAAATTATTTTAAAAGACATACTGCTTTTGTCAGTGAAGTGGAGACAGAGATAGTGATTCATGCTGTTGCCCTTGGTATCCCCAAGAGTTCTTTCACACTATAATGGACCCCTGACTCAGGAAAAACTGTGATTCATTGCTTGGACCCAGAAAAGAGTTGCGTGGCTAACTAGTATAAAGAAATGTGTTAAAACAAATTTTTATGGTGGTATCTAGCCGGGACTGACCTATTCTGGTGATGGGATGGCCAAACACCCTAATAGTTGTGCCAGAAACCCCATCCAAGTACTGAGGAATCTGGATGCAGACATCCACGGCTAGGCCCCGGGTGGAGCACTGGGAGTCTAATTAGCGAGAAAGAGGAGGGTTTATATGAGCGAGAATTGTTGAAACCAAGGTTGGATAAAGCACAGGAACAAATAGCCAAACGAATGGAAATACATGAACTATGAACCAAAGGCTGAGGGGCCCCCAACAGGATCAGGCCCTCTGAATAGGTGAGACAGTTGATTGGCTTGATCTGTATGGGAGGCATTTAGGCAGTGGTACCAGGTCCTGGGCTCGCTGCATGAGTTAGCTGTTTGAAACCTGGGACTTATGCAGGGACGCTTGGCTCAGTCTGGGAGGAGGGACTGGACCTGCCTGGACTGAATCTATCAGGTTGATCTCAGTCCTCGGGGTGGCCTTGATCTGGAGGTGGTGGGAATGGGGGGTGGGCTGGGGGGAAGGGGAGGGGGGCAGGAAGGGGGAGAACAAGGGAATCTGTGGCTGTTATGTAGAACTGAATAGTATTGAATATCTAGTCTTACATGTTCCTCATTGTAAATGAAAAAGTGTGCATAATTAGAATTTTCAGTTTAAATAATTATAGACTTTAAGAATCATTATTCTTTATAGGCAAGTTGTAGCTGACACTCAGCTGGAAAAGAGATGCATGAAAGAAAAGTGCATGAATGAACCACTCCTCATTTTTCATGAATAATCTTTGCTAATAGGAAGACATGTTTACAAAGAATGATCATCATTTTGAAAATAATCCCCATGTTTTTTTTTAAAGGTAAATTTTCAAAAGCACATTGTCAGAAAGGGCTTACACTGTATCCACTGGATGTAGAAATCACGATATTCCTCCCACACCTTATACAACTGTACTCAGATGGTTCTTTAATAAAGATATATCTGTAAGCAAAATTATCCTTACTCTTCTGCCGTTTACCTGTTTCTCTTAATTGTTCAATAAAAATAAGCATACTTGTAAAATGGAACAATTTTTAACAAAAAAGATGATTTTCCATTGTTTAAAATTGATCAGTGTGATGGTTTCAATGATAATGGCCCCCATGAGATTATGATTTGAATGCTTGGTACCCAGTTACTATGACTGTTTGGGAATGATTAGGAGGTGTGTCCCTGTTGAAGTAGGTGTGCTTTCTTTGTGGATGTGGGTCACTTGACCTGAGTTTTGAGGTTTCAAAAGTCCATGCTAGGCACATTCTCTCTCTTTTTCTCTAACTGCTGCCCATGGATGAGGATGTAAGTTCTCAGCTACTACTCAAGCAACATACTTGCCTGCCTGCTTGCCTGTCTGCCACCATGGTTCCTGCCATGATGACCATGGACTAAAACTGTGACACTCTAAGCAAGTTCTCAAGCAAATGTTTTATTTTAGGTGTCCTTGGCCATAATATCTTCTTTGTAACAATATAATAATTACTCAGACTGCTAGGTTCTTCAGTGTCTGGAACATTCCTTTTGAAATCACAGTAAAATACCTAAGATGTGCTCATGTCTCTGTGCAATGAGAAAGGATATAAAATTAACTAAAAAGAGTCAGTGGTGAAAGATACAGAAAATTCTGGTAAATAGTATAGACAATGTTAGATTGAATCACACATTGGTGATATTCAAATTTAAAAGATATTTATTGAGTAAGAGTAAATTGTTCTGGTAAATATAAATGATAGTTGAATTACTTACATTTGAAATTTTCATTATTGACATAAATCATTTGCTGACATTCCTATACAATCCTATCATACAGGTATTTAAGAATACACATACACCCATACACAAAGCCCATGAGCAATACATGTGGAAACAGGACTGAAAATAATATGTAATATGAAATATGAAAGTAATATGCAATATTACTAATATGACATTAGATTAAGCATTGTGTATAGAGAGTTTCAATCCCAGGAGACATTGGATGGTGCTATCAGAATCATACTATAGCCCAACACAATCTGTCAGTGGTCTTTGTGTTGTGTGAATAAGAACAGCAGAAAAGAAGATAAAGAACTTCCTAGGTAGAAAAGAGGGAGAAATTATGACCCTGGCCGTATGTGAGTTCAGTAGAGAAAAGCACTAAGAGGCCAACTGTAATCAGTAATGTACTATGTCAGTGTGCTAAATTATCAAGAACAAGTCACTGTTCTTCACCTTAAATTTAAGAACTCATAAATGGACAGATTCAATTGTTTTTAGTTATCTATATTTACACATGCTCTAAATTCAGAGGAAACTTCTTCAGTGTATACACTTTTTGTATTAGTTGACTGCTTATCAGTGGGTCAGAACAACTTGATTAGAACATGATTTTCAAAAAGAAGCATTAAATTCTGTGAGTTACACAGAATAGCATGCCTCTCTCAGAATTTCATTGTCCATTTCCCCATCTTCATATTCAATGTGTTCTTTTTTTAGCTAAGAAGAATAAACTAATTTATCTTATATTGAAATAACTTTTCCATTCAAAATAAACACAAATTATGGTTTTATTATTTCATCTCTTTTTAAAATTCAAGCCCATCTGTGTTTTGTTGAGACAGAGGGTCTCATTCTGCACCCCAAGCTCTCAAGATCTCATTCTGCATCCATATAGTGGACACAAAACCATGGTAATCCCTATCCCTCATCTTTTTGCATGCTGAGATTACAGAATCTGAACCGCCATATCTGGCCCCTATTTGTTTTAATTTTAGAGAATGGACAATTGTTTAATGTTTGCAATATGTTATAACAAAAATACACAAATTTTGATACACAGTTCAATTAGAATTATAATAATTCCATAGAATGTGCTGATAATGAATAGCATTAATATTTAAATATACATATCTTGTATAATAAAATTGTAAAAACTGTTAATTAAGTATGTTCCTTTAACCAACCCAAGGTGAAATTACCAAAGTCCTTAATATAGTCTGAGCAGTAAATATGGCCATACTTCTATTTCTTGAATTGATTTTGCTTTAATTCAAGCAAATTTTAGTTTTGAAATAAGCATATTAAATAGACCCAGACCTTAATCCTCTATACAAGTTTCTCTGATTAAGACACAATGAAGCATGTAGAAAAAAAGCTCATTCTAAATGGCCTTGACCCAGGACACAGCACTGCATCTCTGTCTTTACTCTCTGAGATATAAGTCCATTGATATAAATTTGTATTATTGTTTCCTTTTAAAGTAAATATATTTTTAATTCTGCGGTTGTTTTGGCTTAGTGATGTTTAACTAGCATGAGACATGTAGTTTCAGGTGGTAGGGTTATTAGATTTTTTTTAATGGATCTTGATTAATATTATCCATTAGCTCTCATACCTGGTCAGCCAAAAAATACATAAGCTTGAATATTTAAGTAAATATTGAGTGGATGATTCAGTTTGATCCTCTTTTTTTTCTTGTCCTTTTTTTACTTTTACTTTTTAAGAAAAGTGAATTCAGATAATGTGCCTCTGTAAACTATACCCAATGCTATATTCACTTTTTGGCAAGAGAAAAGTTAGTTTTCTCAGGGCAAGTGATTGAAGAAACACACCACCAGCATGCTCCCACCAGCACCAGAGCCCTGGCTGTGATGTGAGCATACCTGGGATTCCACCAGCCTCTGGTCACTTTCAGGCTTCATCATAACAATGAGTGGCTAGGGTTATTTAACCCAAACTTGGCATTCAAGGCAAAGTGTATTCTTTTTTTTTTTTTTTCTTACTTTTTTTTCAAGGCTCTATTCCCTTTGGTCTTTTATTCTTTAAAACTCTAAATGTTACTAAGGCAGATTCAGGTACGATAGTCAATGAGGAGGTGAAACGCCAGTCCAGAAGCATTCCAAACCTTGTGTGAGCCAATCGGCTTCTGAACACATTGCTGTGGTTCACATGTGGGATGGTATCAAGGAAATGCTGCAACAGTTACTGCAGCCTTAACGAAGCCAGCATTTCTTTGGTATTTAAGTTGTACCTAGGCAGTTTAATTTATTTCTCTTTAATCAAATAGGCAGGGGGTTTTTCCATGGAAGAAAAAGTCAGTGTATACTTCAGATCTAATAACCCTTAAATCGCCTCTAAAACAGCTTTATTTGTTTAATTAGTAATTTCGTTTTAATGAAGTTTTACTGTAGTTTAGAAAGTTGTTCCCCACTTTAATTTAGAAAATTTCACACACTCCTTAACTGTCAGTCTCCTAGCAACAGGAAGAAGGAGAGGCATCACGGAACTAATTTTAGTTTTTGAAATAAGCATATTAAATAAACCCTGATCTTAATCCTCTATACAAGCTTCTCTGATGAAGACACAATGAAGCGTGTAGGAAAAAGCTCGTCCTAAATGGCCTTGATCCAGGACACAGTACTGTATCTGTCTTTACTTTCTGAGGTTTCTCATGCTTGGTACAGATAGGTCACCACTTTAACTTAAGACCAGTTATAAAATCCAACATTTCCTTATTTGCAAATGGCAGTTATGACACTCTGTGGAAAAATGAATATGTTCTTCATGGTGAGTTGTTTGTTTTCCTTATTTTTTCTCCTGAAACATTTTCTATTTTCCTATATTTATCTTATATTTCTTTTTTTATTGAAAATAATTTTTTTTTTTTTTTTTTTTTGGTTTTTCGAGACAGGGTTTCTCTGTGTAGCTTTGCGCCTTTCCTGGAGCTCACTTGGTAGCCCAGGCTGGCCTCGAACTCACAGAGATCCGCCTGGCTCTGCCTCCCGAGTGCTGGGATTAAAGGCGTGCGCCACCAACGCCCGGCCCGAAAATAATTTTTTTCCTCACAATATTTCCATGTTTCAGTTTTCCATTCCTTGAGCCCTCCCAGTTCCTTCCCACCTCTCCTAACAACCAGGCCCATCCCATTTCAGTCTCTCATTAGAAAGCAAACAGGCTTATATTGGATAATAATAAAATAAAATGAGATAAAACAAAAAATAACCCAATAAATAGGAAACAAATGAACAAACAGAAAGGAGCCTAAGAGAAGGCATAGCCAACAGAGACCCACTCACCACATATTCAGAAACCCATAAAAAAATAGTAAACTGGAAGCCACAATATATATGCAAAGGAGTAGAGTGAAAAAAGAGAAGAAAAGTTAGATTTAAAACAATAAGATAAAAATTAGATTTAAAAAAATCTTAAGATGGATTTTTTAAAAAAGGAAAAGTCCTGACATAAAATTCTGAGACAAGGGACCTCGAATGATGCCTTTGGGTTCATTTCCTGTTGGTCATTTACTTCTGGATATGCCTCCTGGCCTTAAGAGTAGGTTGTATCCCCAGTGAGACTACCCTTCTAGAAAACTAATTTTTCATTGGCTATGAAGTGGTTATCAATTGGAGATTGCTTCTGGTTAGGGAATAGGACATATGTGCATTTCTCCTTAAGCTCCTTAACACTGCCTCCATCTCTGTGAGTTCATATGTGAGTCAACCATGTTGATTTAGAAGGCCTTGGGTTTTTAGTGTCGCTCATTCCTCTGAATCCTTCCCTCTCTTCTTCAGAATTCCTTGAGCCTGAGGGGAGAGATTTGATGGATACATTCAATTTAGGACAGAAAGTTACATGTCTTTCACTTTCTACAGAATGTCTGACTCTGGGTCTTCGTTCTGGCTCCCATCTTCTGCAGGAGGAAGCTTCTCTGATGATGGCTGAAGTCACTGATCTATGAGTGTAGCAGAATGTCATTTATTATTTATTAGTAGTTATTTTACTGCCTCCCCCCGCTACCAGTAGTATTTGGTTTTTCCCTAGGTCCTTGGGAAATCTAGTCTCAGGTTTTTCATCACCCAAGTGGTATCTCATATGAATCCCATCTTGTGGAGTGGGTCATCATTCAAATCAGCTATTGTTGGGTTACTCTCACTGTTTGAACCACCACTGCCCCAGCATATCTTGCATTCAGGAAACAATGGTATATCAAAGCATTTTTTCCTGTGTATGTGATTATAGTTTTCCTTTGGTAGCCTACAAAGTACCTTCTTGTACCTAAGAAACAGGCTTATAAGTGTGAAAGCTTCATGTAGGCACCAGCTCAACTTCTCCATGTTTAATCAAAGGTGTAGGTGTTGTCTTCAGATTTGAGGCATTGCACTGTTTCTGGAGAACAACCTATAGTCTTGATAATAGCCTGAGCTGTCTGAGGGTTTTCATGGAACTCCTTTGGCCAACAACTCTATTAGATACAACACAGTCTCAGTACTTGAAGCTTCATTTGGTGACAAGAGATAGCCAGTTGGCACTGTCTCTCCTAGTATTTGGCGTTTTCCTTTAGATCACATTCATGATTTTTTTGTATTTTAAGAAGTTCTGATGTATTAGGTTTCTATACTATCATTCAGTGGGCCCTAATTTTAGCTTTCTTGCCCATTATTCCCTTTCTCTTCGCTCTCCCTGGCCACTGATCTTCTTGTTCTAGTCCTCGCATCCACCATCCATAACTATCTATTCTATTTCTTTTTCCTAGAAGTATCTATTGCATTCTACCCTACCACTTGTCACTTGCTCTATACCTAAAATTTCCATGGTTCTACAAATCATAGCTTGGTTATTATTGACTTAACAGCTAAAATACATATATAAGTGAATACTTACCAATTTTTTTTCTGAGTTTCACCCAGGATGGTGTTTTCTAACTCTATTCATTTATTTGTGAATTTCATGATTTTATTTTTTAATGTTTGAGTAGAATTTCATTTTGTCGATGTAGCATATATCCTTTATCAATTAATCTGTTGAGGGACATCTAGATTGTCTCCAGTCTGGCTATTCTGAAAGAGCAGCAATGAACATAGTTGAGCAAGTGTCTCTGTGGTAGGAGGAAGCATTCTTTGGTAATGTGCCCAAAAATAGTATACCTGAATTTGAGGTAGATCACTTCTTCCCAAGGATAACACTGGTTAGCATAGTATCTCTATTAGTTTTCTTTTCCACCAGCATTGAATGGTGTTTCCCTTATTCCAAATCCACTTTCTTTTTTGACCTTAGCCATTCTAACCAGTGTAAGATGATCTATCAAAGTAGTTTTGATTTGCATTTACATTTACATGATCACTAAGAACAGGGAACATGTTTTAAATGCTTCTCAGCCATTTGAGTTTCCTTTTGAGAATTCTGTTTAGATATATACCCCATTTCTTGATATGTAGTTTTTGAGTTATTATATTTTTGGATTTTATTTTAACACACACACACATATCCAGTTGGTATTTTTTTCCAATTTTTATCCTGTCATCTTGTCTGAATGCTTCTTTTGCCAAACAGAAGGTTTTCAATTTCATGAGATTCCATTTATTAATTGTTAATCTTAGTGCCTGTGGTATTGGTGGTCTGTTCAAAAGCTAAAACTTTTCCAAAAAAAATAAAGAAGTGTGCATATGTGTGTGTTTATATACATGCGTGCACACGAATGAGTGTGTCTTTGTGTGTATGTGTGTGTTTGTGTGTGTGTGTGTGTGTGTGTGTGTGTGTGTGTGTGTGTGTGTGTGTGTGTTTCCCAAGTGCATGAAGTGCCAGAGGAACCCAGAAGAGGACATCTGATCCCCTGGAGTTACATATGGTATTGACCTGTCAAATGGGTGCTGAAAAAGGAGCCCTCTTAAGAACAAATCCTGCTCTTAAATGTGCCCTATTCATGAATAAACAATCTTGCTTTTTTATTTGTCATTGATTTACAACAAAATTAAATTGTGAGGGCCACCACTCCATCTTGAGCATATGTGGTATCTACTGTGTTATAGAAATCTTCCTTCTTAGATCAACCTGCCTGTGTTCTACTTCTGGATTTAAAATGTAGCTCACTAGTTAATTTTTCTTAGTTCTTCAGCTACCACACATTTGAGGAACTCTCCTGGGTGTGGTTCTTACACCTATAGGAAGCCAATGTTCTTTTTCTGTTTAGTGCCCAGGAAGGGGCTGGTAAAGGATATAAAGGAGCATTAAGATATAGAGGATGTTTATTAATTGAGTAACCAAGTTAAATTTAAAATAGAAAAAGCTTTATGCATGTCAAAAGTAGGTCTGATTATCCATTAACATCAAACATTTATAAATATTTATCCAATACAGATATGAAAGAAATATAAACAAAACTTTAAATATCACAGATATGTGAAGAGGTGTATAGTTCTTGAGATAACAATAGATCTGCATTTTGTGTTCATCATTATTTAAACAGGATTTCACTTTGCGTTCTGTTAAAAGTCAATTTAAAAGGCATTTTAGAGGGACCAAAAGGATTTAAATTCTGGAGCATATTGATCATATGACTGAGACAGTAGAATGAAATGTATAAAGTAAGTATAGCTTATGAATCTAAGTAAAAATTATCTGAAACTTCAATTTTGAATACTGAGTTAAATTTAGATTCTTATTTTTATCATGTTCATATTCCTCCTTTGAATTTTTCTTCATATGAAAAACAGCAATTACATTTAGATAAAAAACTATTCACTAGTTTGCTTTTTGAAAATTTACTGAGCTTGTTTGTATATTCATTTCTGTAGAATTGAGGCCTTTGAATGTTAGCTGGCAATACATATAATGTTTTATTGAGGACTTGCAAACTAGAAGGGGGAAAAAAACAGGTCGCTTGTTGCTTTGTCACACTTTTCCCGCTTAAGTGACTTATTTAGACAAGGTGTTGGGCTTCCTGACTTGAATCTCACTAATTCAGGTAAACACATTATAACTGCTTCAAGCACTAAACACTACTTTGCTGAGCAGTTATTTGCCTACCAAACTTACATCCTTAAGGATAACATGTTAAGGAAATGATAGACTAGAAAGATACATGGCACTACATAGATGTTTGCCAGGCAGTTTGCCAATTGTCACAATGTAAGCATAAATTTATATGAAAAGAGTTAGATGTATATCTAATTCTTCTCATTTTACCTACACAGTTTGGATGAATTGAGTAACATTGAATCAAACATTTAAGTAGAAAATTAGTTTATTTGGATTCTGTCTTAAACACCAGAGAAATAGACTCAACTGTCACATCCCCATGACTAGAGAGATATGCCTGCTGAAAAACACCATGTTAGAGATTTTCTTCAATATATCTGCAGTTCTTCTCAACATGGGTTTAGAATTCTTTGCCAGCTGTCAACCCAGCATCAACGCTTCTTATGCTAATTGACATTTTACCCAGATGTGAGACTGTAGTGGTATTTGCTCTGTTCATGACCTTGGGCTATAGGACAGAAGGAGGCAGTGCTTGTTGCCCTCTGAGTGACCTCTTAAAATGAAAGTGAGAGGGGTCACATGCATCCTTATCTATCTATCTATCTATCTATCTATCTATCTATCTATCTATCTATCTATCTATCTATCATCTATTTATTTATTTATTTATTTTTAGCCTGGAGTGATCAGAAACCAGATGGCCTGGGAATTGAACCCAGTTTTTCTGGAACATCAGTCAGTGCTCTTAACTTCTGAGCCATCTCTCTTCACTCTTGAGGTCACATTCTTGGCAAGAATCACCTTCTCCTTTGGGCCGTATAGCCCAAGGTCATGAGTGGAGCAAATGTCACTACATGAGACAAAATTTTCTGTCTCCTTGCAGACTCAGGTGCTCAGGTGGTCATTGAAACATAAATTAATTGTAGCATGTATGGATCCTAAGAGAGAGGGAACTAATCCAAGAAAGTCTCTTCTTTCTTCACATTTCATTTCCCCATAAAATATTCATCCATATGATCCTATTCAGAAATCCTAGGCAGGGAAGGTTGTCAAAAATGTAATCGCAGAATTAGATACCATATCATCCACCCAAAAACAAACAAACAAACAAAAACTAAAAACCTAAAAAGAAGCTATTTTCCTGGTCATTCTATTTTGGCTATTAATATTCAATATCAACATCAGCTTAATTCTGCAGAAGAAATGTATACATACTGCAATGATTTTATTGAAACATATTTCTGATATGAGCATCCAAACTGTCCATAATTAGAAACTATAGAGATTAATTCAGTTATGAAGTCTCATTATTTTGTAATATAACAAAATTAAATTGTTATGCTTTTTCATTGGTTTGATAAAGTAAGATGCAGAAAACTGTGCCCCTTTAGTATAGCTATTTAAAGATAGGGGCCTTTTTTGTAGTCTGGAGAAGTGAAAAAATATAATCAAGGTTTTCTGAAAATTCAAAAGTTAACACACAAACTGTCATTAATCTTGATATTTGTTTTAAGTTACTAGCCACCTCATTTTTTCAAACATTTTTTTGGACATGCAATATTGACAAATTGACAAACATAACTAAAATGACATAGACATTTATCTTGTTAAAGAACACAGTTGATGCATTAGTTTCCTGTTGGTGCTATGTTATTATAACCTTATGGTTTGAAACTCTAAAAATATACACTCCTAATACCGAAACCTAAATATCCAAAATCAGTAACACTATGCTGAAAGGACATGTCATAGCTGTGTTCCCTGGGAAACTCATGTAGAAATCTGAGCATTATGGATCCCTGAACAATACCAGCATAATTACAAAACTAGTTAACATGCCAATGTGGACAGGGAACAGTTCACATGGTCCCACCCTTGAATGAAGAGCTACAGGCTGTCAATGACTGTGAAGACAGGGGTAATCTGTTTCCTCCAGGGATAAGCTTCTGTATAGCATAGGTTGTCCAATCCCAAGTGGTCTTTGGAAGTGTTTATATACACATGATCAAAGCCAAATAGAATTAGTGAGTTTAATATACATGTGTGTACATATATATGTATATGTATGTAAATACATGAGACAAGAATACTAAAAGAAGTGTATAAGAATTTGGGAGATGGATTAAAAATGTTCTTAGAACAAGGGAGATATGAGAGTGATGTGACATCATACTTATCTGCAAAATAATAATAAAAAAATATAGATAAAACATAGAACTGCCATAGGAACTAGCTACAAAATTCCCAGCCATATACCAAAAGGACTTTAAATCCTATAAAAAAGATTCTATGTATAGATTCTTATTACTCTAATGTCCACCATAGCTAAGAGACTATATCAGTATTAGTGACCATCAACAGATGAGTACATAAAGGAATTGTGGTACACATACACAGTGAAATATCACATAATCATAAAAAGTTTTGTTTCAAAACATTTGCAAGAAAATGAACAGAACTGGAAATTTTTATGTTATATATATATAATTATTTTTGCACATTTTATATCCTTGTGATTATGGAAAGATCATTACATTATATGAATAAGACAAATATGAGTGATTTGTTGGAGACATCCTATTTAAAGAAGTGTGTTCCAAGGATTCTCTCTATGTGATGTCTGGCTGTGTGTCTCTGCCTCAGCTCCTGTCTAATACAGGAGGAAAGTGCTCTAATTTTGACAGAATAAGACACTGATCTAGCAGCATGTCCTTAAGACATAGGAACCATTTTATTGATCTTTCTATCCTTCCCCCTGGCCCCAGTGGCATTTTTTTTTGGTTTTATCCTAGAACTCTTTGCTAATTAGTCTCTGGGTTACCCAAGCAGTGTCTGGAATGCATCCCATCTTGTGAAGTGGTCCTTAAGTCAAATCAGATATTCCTTAGCTACATCCACACTCTGTGCTGCCACTCCTCTAGGATATCTTGCAGAGGATAGACTGTAGGTCAGAGGTTTTGTTGCTAGGTTGATGTTTACATTTCTGTTTTAGTGGCCTGTAGAGTAGCCTCCAGCACTAGAGACACTTGCACATATAAAGCTCCATGCAGGCACCAGCTCAACTTCTCCATGTGCAATGAGGTGCGTTGTTGCTGTCCTCACCAATAAGATCCTGCTGTCCATTTGTGGAGAGTAACCAACTTCTTACCAACAGTCTCTGGTGTTTGAGTATTTCCAGGGATGACCCTTCCCCTTGGCCAAAAACTGAATTGATGTTAACATATTCTGAATAACAGATGAAATATCCCAGTACATCGCCTTTTCTAAAAAGGTTAATAATAGTGATATTTTTTTAATTTTCAAAGGCTAAACTTTGTATGAACTAAAGCTTACATGTTCTAAATAAATACATTGCCAAACAAATCTTGTTTATTTTTTACTATTAATTCAAAGCAGTACTGTCAAGTATAAATCTAAGACTCTGTATTACATTGAGATTTTTAACCAGGACACTGACATCTGCATAAGGCTGTAAGAATGAAGACATGAAGAGTGTAGTCAGGCTTTTTATCAGCTATGTATGTAGTCAAACAAGCTTATTAATGTCCAATTAAAAGGATGTCCTCTACTGTGAACTTGCCTCTCAGAGATGCCTTCCAGAATTAAAAAAGAGTTGTATTTGTTTTCACAAAAAAACCTATTTTTACTTACACAATTTTTATTTAATGATCAAAGGATTCTAATAAGTATCAAGATTAATCATTATCACTGAGTGACAGTGGCTTATGCCTTTAATCCCAGCACTCAAGAGGGAGAGACAGGCGGATCTCTGTGAATTTGAGGCCACCCTCGTCTACGGAGGAAGTTCCAGGACAGGCTCCGAAGCAACAGAGAAACCTTGTCTTGAAAAACAAACAAAACAAAGCAAACAAAATGACTAACCATTACCATAAAATATTTTGAGTTCAACTGTGATTTGTCTTTAAGTTTTACCAAACTCAAGCATCAATAGATGGTCATGGGAAGCTTGATTTTGTGCTGATTCACCTTTATTACAAGGGAATGACTATTATAGGTAAATGAATTAATTACTAGATGAAATTATTTTGAACTTTATAAAACACCTGCCACAGTCAGTTACTGTGATTTTAGTGTTTATTATATGTAACAAAATTTGCCAAGAAGGATTATACAGAACTACATACATCTGTTTTTTATTTTCAGAATTTCTGGTTCTTGATAATAAATCCATGTCATCTACATACAGGATGCTTTGCTTTTTTAAATTAACTCGACAGATGTCACAGTGGGGCAGAATGTATCTCAGCCTATTTAAAAGCTGTACCAAGTTATTGAAAACTAAAAAAGGGGAAAGCAAAGCTAAATTCACTCCATTTTATATCACGAGATTGAAATCTGATCTGACCAAAGACTCATCCACACAGCCCTGACTCTTACAGTGGCAATGAAACACAGGCTTAATAAAAACAGTAGTATAACGTGATTTGTGTCAGCCTTTATGGAACTTGGTCCTTCACATATTAAAAGATAATGATGCAGAAATGATTACTGTGAAACCTATGTTACTCTTTGCTAATTTCTCAGTATGATGAAAGAAAGAATCCAGTGGAACAGATGTGACTAAGAATTGTTAGCACAAGAATGAACAGTAGATCTGAGAACCTGCATATCCAATGCCTGGAACTCTGTACATTAAATTCTGTAGGTGTTCACAGTAGTATCGTGTAACAGCACTTTCTAGTTTATGATTTTAAAAAATGCATTTGAATCTAGGTTTGTTGATCTAACATCCATTAATATTTCTAGCATACTTAATACTTTGGAGCTAAATAAAATACCAATGAAGAAATAGTACTAGTTGGTTGTCTTAGCATCACAAAACATTATATATTCTTGAATGTCACTAAGCACTCTGGCTCTGTGCTCTTAATAACATGATAAAAAGAGTACGTTAAACTGGTTGAATAATTGTTAGTACTAGTACTTGGATACATGTGGATTAATTTTTTTCTTGTCTGTTCTCAACATAGTTCCTGCAATTTACCTAGTATAGAAAAGAATATTTGCAAATGAAATCCACATATCCACCTCTGAAATCCTCAAAGCTTAAATTAAGGACTGAAATGATATTATTGCATATCTCTGCTTTATTTTAGAATGTTGTGTCTGGTATTTCCTCTTCTGCAGTTTAAATTAATATTTCTGTCTTGCTTGAAGATGTGGTATTGCATTAATTTATATGATAAGCCTCTGAGCTCTGGACTCACTTCTGGCATCTTTAGAGCTTAAACCATTCATCAGCATTCAAATTAAAAGGATATGAAGCATCTACAATTCTTTGAAAATATGTCTTATTTTTAAAAACTAAAAATTCTTATATAATTAATTCAGGACTGATTTGTGTAGAAGATTGGTGTGCTTTCTAATAGTGTCAAATGATGGCAAAACAATTATTTTAGTTTTTGTTCTTTTGTTCATATTTGGTATTCTGTATTACAAATATACTAATTTATATGAATTTTAAAAGTCTTTATGCAGATTAATTCGTAGCAACCATTGACTTGTGGTGTTCAAATTAAACCTTTCTGAAAACTGAGGCATGGTTACTGTCCAAAGAAGGATATCAGAAAAACCAGAAAAAAAACTTGACTTTAATAATACATAAATGTCACCATAAAAGTATGTGGATTATTGGACAGGCCATTTAATCTTTCTAAGCCTAAATTTGCTCACCCATAAAATTAGGTTAATAATTCATCTTTTCTGGCAAACTCACTTGGTCTTTTCTAGGCCTGTGTGATATAGTGTGTATAAAAGAGCCTTCAAAAGTATCAAGTACTTTAGAAGTATAAGGTAATATTATTATTCATTAGATTCTTTTTTTCCCTGCAGATCATGTTTCATGTTTCCTGCTACATGGCAGGATATTTGTATTTTATATCCTACCTTTCTTACAATATAAATATAAAATATTTTTTAGTAGTGAATTTCCCTAAGCAAAGAGAAGTAAGCATACTAATAAATATTGTATTTTCAATGTTATAACCATCTATAAAATTTTTAAAAATGATCTTTTTATTTTTATTTTATGTGTTTGTGTGTTTTGCCTATGTGTATGCAAATGTCACATGTGCATGTGTGGTACTTATGGAGCCCAGAAAGGACTGCTTGGTTCCCTGGAATTGGCATCATGGATGGCTGTAAGCCACTGTGGTGATTTAAGAATGTCCACCACAGGCTTATGTATTTGAATATTAGGTTCCCAGGTGGTGGAGTTATTTGGAAAGAATTAAGAAGTATGTTTTAGGAGTTGTGTCATGGGGGGAGGGAGCTAAGATTTCAGCTCTCACTTTGCATCCTGACTGTGGATGAAGATAAAAGTTCTCTGTTATTCAGCCATCTGATCACCACAGTAGGCCAGCTCAGGCACCCTCTGGACTATTGCCAGTAGTCTATGGTGAAGTCATCCTTGTGGATTCCTGGGAACCTCCCTAGCACTTTTCTTCTCCCTGTTCCCATGGTGTCTTCACTTATCGTGGTATCTCTTTCCATGCTCTCCCACTCTGTTCCCCTTCTAGCTCAAACCTTCTGCTCTCATCCTCTGTCCCTTGCCCTCCATTACCACCTCCCCCCCCCACACACACACTAGTGGAAACACATGAACTGTGGACCAGTAGCTGAGGAGCCCCCATTGTACTGGACTAGGCCCTCTGGATAAGCAAGACAGATGTTTAACTTGAAATGTTTAGTGTGACCCCAGGCAGTGGGATTGGGACCCATTCCTAGTGCATGAGCCGGCATTTTGGAGCCTAGTACCTTTGGTGAGACACTTTGCACAGTCTTGGTGCAGGGATCGGGCCTTGGACCTGCCTCAACTGAGTGTACCAGGCTCTGCTGACTCCCCATGGGAGACCTTGCCTTGGAGGAGGTGGGAATGGGGGGTATGTTGGGGGGAATGCTGGGAGGCAAGAGGAGGAAGGACAGGGGAAGCTGTGGTTGGTATATAAAATGAATAGAAAATCTCTTAAAAAAAAAAAAAAAACAACTCTCAGCTACTGCAGAGTGTCATGTCTGCCTACCAGCATGCTGCCCACCATACTGGCCTTGAACTCTAACCCTTTGCAACTATCAATTGAAAGCACAAATCAAATATTATTATTTTTTTTGCTTGTTTGCTTTTAAAATTGTCTAGGTCATGATGTTTTGTCTTGATAATAGAATATCATTAATAGAAAATAAAGCACACCACCATGTCTGTGTCTGCACCAGGAAAATGAAACTGGGTCCGCAGAAAGAGCAGCCAGTGTTTGTAACCACTGAACCATCCCTTTACCCTCAACATCTTTAATTTTTTGATTGGTCATAACAATTTATTCATAATTGACCCAAAATGAAAATAATGTAAATGTCTAGCAACTCCTGAATGGGCCAAGAAGTTGTGGTATATCCATGCAATGGATTTTTTTCTCAGCAATAAAATAAGGCACTGATACATTATAGTGGATGAATTTAGAGAATAGTATCACAAGAAGAAAAAACACATATTTTAGTATGATTTCATTTTGTTCTCTAAACAAAATTATTTTAGGACATATAGATCATTTTTACAGAAGTTTTAGCCCCATGTCATAGAATCTCTTTAAATTTTTATTAAGTATTCTCAAAGTTTTTACAATTTAATGTTGTCATTTAACAATTACTTAATTGAACTTAATTTATTATGATTCATCTCTCCAGTCTTCTCTTATATCTCTCTCATCCCTATTAGCCTCCTCACACAACCATCTGTTTAAGGTTGAGATTAGTGTTTATCTATGTGTTTACACATCAATCAATAAAAGGCAGCTTGACTTGTGTGCCTTTCACTAAATAAGAGTGTTTAGTTATCACCAAGGACCTACAATTTTCCTCCCCATTTTTTTCTTTACCAGATTTACATTATTGGACATGGATTACTTTCTGTGAAGGGGGTTTAAACTTGCAAGTCAGTTGGTGGCTCTGGAACTACAGTGCCACTATTGTGGAGACAAATTTACCTGGTCTGATAGTTTGCTTTCTAGAATCATGCTGTAAAATATATATTGCTTTCTGAGCCCAGGGTTCCGGATTCTGGTGCCCATAATTGTCTGTTACATAATCATTTAGAAAATTATGTAAGGAATGAAAAAGCTGATTCTCTCAAAACAATATGTGCATAATGATTTTATCAAACTAATATGTGTATAAAATGTATAATAATGAAGACTATTAAAAAACATAAAAGATATACTAGGTAACTTAAAAAATGATTCAAAATAAAAATAAATTGAAAGTACTCAATACTTCCAAAGTTACCTCCAAATACTTGTATTTTACCTTAGAGAATGCATTTCTTAGTCAAACTCTGATGAACAAAAATTTGACTCCCACCCATCCTTAAATCATTCTGGTACACAGGTACATGATACTCAGAGAAAGGCTATATACATGTCTTGCTCTGTGGCAGGCAGTAAACACAGAAGTCAGTTCTTTTACTTCTGTATGTTTGTTTGAACACAAATCACAGGATGCTGTTAATCCCCTTGGTGTGCTATGTTCTATCAGGTGATGTGATCATACAGCTTTTGTATTCACTCCATTAGAAAATAGAATTAAGCCTGGAGCTGTACAACTGTGTCTGTCTTGCTGTTATGAGTCACATGATTTGCTTAGCAGAAATTAATGGGCTACCTGATTAGAACCTGAATAAATCATCCTTACTTAAACCGGATTATCATACTTTAGCTTGGATGGAATTAGACCACAGGCTGTATATTTGAAATCGTATCACTCTAGGACATAAAAAAATTTAATGTTTCAAATAACTTTTTTTTTGTATAATTTGTTAGTTCAAAAGTTTGTGTTTTCACGACAGTAGGAAGAAGGTTGGGTAATAGGGGGAAAAACACAGTGTTATTTGTTAGCCTGTATGTTCAGGAGTATCATTTTTGCTTTGTTTTCTTATGTTTGTTTGTTTGTTTTTATAAAAGTCTTTAGTGCTAGCTAACACTTCCAAATTGCATTATCTTCTTTACTTTACCTTCCCAACCCCAAACTATTTAGCCATTATTCCTTCCCCACTTTGTATCAGTGCACTCTGTCTTGACACTCATTCCTCTTCTTGGCTCTTTACTAATTTCCTGACCTCTGTGGGTGTTTCAAATGAGACATGAATGTCTAATTATTTTAAATTAACAAGCACAAATGAGAGGATAAACATGATCTTTGTCAGATCACATTTTTCTGAAAAGGCTTATCTCTATTGGAGTTATTGGACAGAGAGCTCCCACAGATCAACTCTTGATTACTGTAGGCTGTTGCCAATGTTCCTGATCATTAACCTCTAGAAATTGAAAACAGAACCTTGTTGTTGAAGTCATCACATACTTGGGTCATAGAACATGAACCTTAAAAGCTTCGTCCCTACCAGCTAGCCTTCATGGTCACAGAGGATGCTATACATGCTACTGGAGGAAAAAAGGAATCATCAAATTTATCCACATGTGAACCTGTGTTCTACAATAGTGGTCTTTCTGTCAAGATATGCTCACTGATTCCATAGTGACATAAATGTTATGTGAGTGGTCATCCACTTTCTGACGAGACTTACTAAGATGAACTTATACCTAGAAGAGGTTTTTCATTGTGTATGTGTGTGGACGGGGAGAGGGCAGGAAGAGCCAAAGGCAGTGGATAACTGTGAGGAAACATTGTTTCATGGACGCAATATAAGAACTGCATACATAATCACGCATATGAACCTGTGATCACGCAGATCATAGGCCCAAGGGAAGATTCTACTTATACCCTTCTGGTGATTGCACATACTATAAACCAAGTCCTAAGGACCTCATTTTTCCCTAGATTAGTGAATTTCTCAAACCTCATCAGAGATTCTTGTAGTAGATGGCAGTCAGCACAGGCACCCACAACTGGTCAAGCTGCAGGAAATAAGTGACTGTGAAATGTTCATCTCTAAATGGAACAACTATATTATACTTCTTCTCTTCCATAGGCTTATGGTTCACAAAAGCAAAGAGGGCAGAAAGAGCCAGAGGCAGTGGATAACTGTGAGGAAAAAGTGTGTCTTAGACGCAATATGGGAACTGCATACATAAACTCACAGTGGTATGATAGCAAGTACAAAACATATACATACTCAAGCTTGACAGACTCCTAGAATGAAGAGGTGAAGAGGGGAGGTGGGCATTAAGTCCACTTTTGCTGAGGAGCTATCAATAACTGAGAGCTGCCGAAGAGAAAACTTTTTTAAGGGTATGGCCACAGATATGTCTTGCAGACTCAATGGATGGCACCATACCTAAAACAATCTTGGCAGCAGTGATGGGATTTGATGCTTTTTTTCTTTTTAATTTGGTGGGCATAGAATGAAGGGTGGATCTGGGAGAAGATGCGGATAGAAAGATGAATATGATCAAATATTATATATGAAATTCTCAAATAATTAATAAAATAATTTAAAAATTAAAAAGTTTTATAATAATTTAATATAAATACACCTTTGAAGACTTTAATGGCAGGAAAGTCACCTCATCATTTTTAAACCCAGTGTTATGATAAGTTTAAAAACTTATTTGGCTTATAGTATAGAATCATTAAACGTGAGTGGTAGAGTATAAAGTGTAATGTAAATTTTCTAGTAAGTTCAGCACTGGTATATGAACCTAAGCCATTTTCCTCTACTGTATGAATGGATAGTTTTAATGGCACACTTCTCTGTGGGAGCCCCTAAAAGATTTTAATATGGAGCCTGAAAGGATTTTCTTAAAGTAGAATTGAATTTCTAAATTGATAGTCGCTATTAAGTATAAAGATGATGTAGCTAATTTTAATTTAGAATAAAAAGAAGCTGTTATAGTCCATTAACATTTGAATGCTCATGTGTCTAAAAGTCTTACAGTTGATGAATGTAAGAACACATTAATAGCACTTATTTATATAATTTTGAAAAGGCCTTATACTTTCATAGTGTAATAAAATCAACTATGAAATTTTACTTAAATTTTAAAAATGTTTTACTTTAATTCATTTAAGATATGTCTTAGAAGGAAAATTCACAGAGATTAAGTTTTATTGTCACACACATGCACATAGACATATGACAAATATTTACTTTAGAATATATCATGAATTTATTCTTAAGAATAAAAGGTATTAACCCTAAAGAAAATTTAAAAAGAAGTATGGAAACTTACTATATAAAAAGCTTCAAACACAAATAAAAAAGAATTTAAGTGACATTACCCTACACAGGGAACACTTCTCTCCTCAGAAGCCATATGTCATTAAATCAAAAGCCAAATGTCAGAAATAGGTTATTTTCTTTTGGGAAGCTTGTCAAGGGTCACAGAGACCCTTTTAAACATTAGACGGTATTATCATTATTTTTGACGGCCCACCAGAACATAATTGTTAAATAGTTTGAAGATGCCACACATATTGTCTACAGGACATGTAAGAGTCAGGTTGATGTTGAATTTGAAACTTCTTTCTTACTGGGTTGCTTTCATAATACAAGGAACTGTAATTCAGGCTTCTTGGTGAAAATGCCATGTATACTTTTACCCAGCTATGAACCCTTGAGCTAAAATCATTACCTTCTTGGCAATAAATGCCCACTGGTACAATAGTGCCATGATTATTGTTGGGGTAACCAACCATTTTCTAACTGGAATTGAGGCCTACCACATAAGATAGAACCCATGCCTGCAAATGTCAACTGAAAAATAACTGGCTGGATAGGTTACTGACCACATTTTTTTATATTGCTAAATGGACATGGTACCAAATATTTTCTAAAAGCTCATGTTTATATTTAGTGATTAATGCATATGTTCTTCTTGGGGAAGCTTTTTGGTGGAGGAGGTGACTGATACACAGATACACTACTGGTTAAAATACAGAGAGTAAGAGATGTGGGTTGCTCAGCCCTAAATTGATCATTTATACCACACCTGTTCTCCCCAAGGCTCAGGGATCATTTTGTATGAGGAATCAGTTTGTAAGAGAC